>NW_008339923.1:5857820-5991645 GCF_000622305.1 Nannospalax galili
ACTGATATGATTTTTATTCTTTGTTAAAACAGTAGATTGCACAAAATGATTCTCAAATACTGGAATAGACTTGTATCATTAAAATAAATCCTACTTAGCCATAGCATATAGTTATTTTTGTATATTGTTAAATTCCACTTGCTGATACATCACTGATAACTGTTTAAGTGGGTGTTTCAGGTAAGGTATTGCTCTTCAGGTTTACTATTTTTGTCAGATTTGGGTACTAAAGTAATACTAGCCTCATAAAATGATTGGAAATTCTTGTCTTCTTTGGGAAGAGATTGTGTAGAATTGATGCTAATTCTTCTTTAACTGTTTGGTAAATGTGTCTGACATATGTCTTAGTTACTTTTCTGTTGGTGTGATAAAACATCTTGCCTAAAGCAATTTAAGGGAGAAAGAGCTTAAGTTGCCTCCAGTGCCAGGGTACAGTCCATCATGCTGGGGAAGTCAAGGCAGCAGGAGCTTAGAGCAGGAAACCATACTGTGTTCATTGTCAGCAGCTGACAATGATAATTGAAACCTTGTGCTCAGCTAGCTTCTCCTTTATACACGGTCCAAGCCCCAAGCCAAGAAGATGGTGATGCCCTCTATTAGGATGGGTCTTCCCACCTCATTTAACTTGATTAAGATAATCTCTCACAAGTCTGCCTGGAGGTTTGCCTCCTCTAAGTGATTTTAGATCCTGTCAAGTTGTCAAAGAACATTAGCCATCACATTATCTTATTTTTAAAAAAATATTTTTTACTTATTATTTTTATTTTATGTGTATGCATGTATTGCCTGTGTGTAGGTAAGTGCCTGTGGAGGACAGAAGAGGCTGTCAGATCCCCTGGAACTGGAATTATGGACAGTTGTTAGCTGCCATGTGGGTGCTGGGATTCGAACCCAGGTCTTCTGCAAGAACAACCAGTGTTCTTAACTGCTGATCCATCTCTCCAGCCCCCACATTATCTTATTGAGAGCTTTTCAAGTATAAATTTAACTTCTATAATAATTATAAAGATATTTACTCTGTTTCATATTAAGTAAATTTTAGCAGTTTATGATTTAAGATAAATCAATCTGTTTTATCACAGTTGTTGATGAAATTCAACATAAAAAGTGCTTTGCAGTTTATCTTTGCTATTCTTTCAGTGTCTATGGAGTGTATAATAATGGTAATTATGTAAACATAATAATATACTGTGCATAATCTAATAATAGCAGTTGTGACATTGTTACTAGTTTATTTCTTCTCCATTTTTTCTTATGTTGCTGGAGTTCAAACCCAGGACTTTGCACATATAGAAAAGTGTGCTACCATTGAATTATGTTCACAGCCTTTATTCTTATTTTTTAATTTAAAAATGACATATATTATCATGTGCCATATGGTGTTTTGCAACATATATACATTATGAAATGACTAAACCAAATGTCAGCGTGTGTATTAATTCACATGGTTACCCTTTTTTATGACATAATATTTTTAATATTATGAGCAATGTATTGTGAGCTTGGAAGATAGTTTGGTGATAAACTGCTTATTTTGGAAGCACTGAGGATCTGAGTTCAATACACAGAATCTACATTAAAAAAGCCATATGTCCTGACATGCATTTGTAATTCCAGAGCTGGGGAGTTAAAGACAGGTGGATTCATCGGGCTTAATAATCAACCAGTCAAGCAAAATTGGTGAGTTCCAGATCCCAGAGAGAGATCCTACCTCAAAATTCATGGTGGATGGCTCCTGAGAAACAACACCTGAAGTAAACCTCTGGCCTCTGCACACACTTACATACACAAGTGAATACACACACACACACACACACACACACATCTGTGAGATCATGCACTATTTTTCTTTCTATAACTAACTTTACTTAAACAATCTTATTTTACATCCTTCCATTGTATCCTGAATGACAAGATTTCCTCCTTTTTAAAATTTTTATCTATTATTTGCTAATTTTATTCTTTTTTCTTATAACTCTCTGAGTCCAATTAGAGTTATCCATATGCACGTGGGTATAGGGTCATCCACCGCAGCATGGCAATCTACATGAGGCCACCCCTGAAGAAAACTGACTCTCCTCCCTCCAGCAGGCTTCTCTGCTGATAGCTCTCACCTGGAGGTAAGGACTTGTTTGCCTCCCCCGATTCATACTGGAGTGTTGACTAGCATGATCTTGTTCAGGTCTTGTGCATGCAACCACAGTGGCTGTAGGGTTAGAAATACAATGGCCATATCGTATCTGGAAGACACTTTTGCCCCAATCCTCCATAATCCCTAGGTTTTACAATCTTTCTACCTCTTTTTCCACAGTGTTCTCTGAATGTTGGGTGGAGGGGTTATATCGATGTCCCATTTGTGGCTGAGCACCTCACAGTCACTTATTCTCTTACTTTGACTAATGTGATGACCTGCACAGCCATTGGTTCTTGGCCTGTTTTATAGTACTAGATATATGTTTCCTCCTGTAGAATGGGTATTAAATTCAAATAGAATGATGTTGGTTACTCCCATAACATTTATGCCACTATCACACCAATGGATATATATTAATATTCCATTGTGCATGTATACCACATTTTTAAACATTTATTTGTTGAAAGAGCATTAGATTGGTTCCATATCTTGGCACTTGTGAATAATTTTGTTATAATCACAAGCATAAATATATCTCTTTGATAGAATGATTTCGTCTCCTTTAGATGTATGCCCCATAGTACAACTACTGGATGATATAGTTTATATTTAATTTTTTGTGCAACCTTCAAGTGGTTTTCCATAATATTTGTACTAACCTACATTTCTGACCATAATGTGCAAAGGTTCCCTTTTTGGAATGTCTCTATCCACACTATCATTCATCCACCCATGACTCAGGGACTATTGCAGAAGAGGAGTGGAAAGATTGTAAGAGCCAGTGTTGGTCCATGAACATAGGGAAACAGAGGGTTTCAGGCCACTGGAGGCTTGCTCACGTGAACTTGTAGCAATGGTGATGTCATGCACAAGACCCATGTCAACTCAATCAGACAAGGGTCCAGCATGGAGTGAGGGAAATGGACAGAGGGCCAGCCCTAGCCTGGGAACTGTTGGAAACTGATTAGTGCTGGGTAAGGGAGAGGAGATCTTCTTTATGATCTCTAGATAGACTGACTAGACTCTAGAGGATGAACTTGTACTGATGGACATCTGAGTACAAATGCTTCATTGGATAGGACATAACATATATGACAGAATGCATGAGGTCAGTGGGGCATTATGGGGGGACATGGATGGGGGAGGGGGGTCTAAATTTGATTAAGAACTATAGTATGAAATGCACAAAAATTCAGTAAAATATTTTTAAAAATCAAAATTTGTGATTCTTTCATTTAAAATTTTTTTTCTTTTAAAATTATGTGTGTGTGTGTGTGTGTGTGTGTGTGTGTGTGTGTGTGCGTGCATTAGTACAGGTGACCAAAGAGGTCAGAGGCTTTGGATCCCCTTGAGCTAGAGCTACAGGAAGTTGTGAATCACAGAATTTCGTTGCAATGAGTTGAACTCAGGTCCTCTGCAAGAGCAGTATTTGCTCTTAACTGCTGAGCCATCTCTCTAACCCTCTTTTCTTGTTCTTACTGAGTTGTGTGACTTCTTTATATATTTCAGGAATTAAGTGCTTATTAGGTATGTGGCTTACACACATTTTCTCTGATTCCACAGGTGGTATTTCAGTCCTTTGTGTCACTGTGACGATTTCTAACTGATAGAATTCCACTTGTCCTTCTTGGTTTCTGTTGCCACAATTTTTTCTTTGACAATAGCACTAACAGAGGTTTGCTAAGCTTATTGATCCAGTCTATGAACTTTTTGTTTCATTAATTTTCCCCTATATCTTTCCAGTTTTCAATTTCATTTATTTCTACTATTTCATTTTCTTCCCTACGCTTGATTTACATTAATTTCACTCTCTCTTCTTTTTCTTATTTCTTTCTTAAAAAGCTATTACATTTTTGTTTTGAGATGTTTCCTCTTTCCTAATGTAAACCTATCATGATATAAATGTTCTTGCTGTCATTGTGTTAATCACAATTCACAACGTAAAAAACTTTAATATATGTGTAGTCATGTGCACGCTGCAGCTGCATCATTGTATATTTTCTCAAAAATAGAGCATTCCAATTCTTCTAGCCCACCCCTGCCCTGTCCCCTGCCAGCCTTGGATTCAGGCAGGCTCCAATTCCTCTGCCTCAGATCCCTACTAGCTTCCCAACTGAGACTAGCTGAACACCCTACCATAGACATCTAAATCCCTACTCAGGCATTCCCCCGACCACCATCTTCCCTGACTCCCCATCAGCCAGAGAGACCTGTCCAGCTAGAACTCTGGTAAGCAAGATTCTACCCACTGCTTCTCTATTCTCTTGCCCATTCCCACCCTATCCCTTCCAGTCTTGGACCCAGGCAGGGTCCAACTCCTCCACCTCAGATCATGGACTACCTTCCTAACCCAGACTAGCTAAACTTCCTAGTACAGACTCCACTGGCTCCTAATCTGTCTGACATTGACCAGCCTTCCTACCAACCTGATCAGCCTACCTACTATCCTGTCCCACCATCTACCCAGATCAGTCTGCTACCCTTCAAGAACCTGAAACACACACCAATTTATTTCCCATACCTGAACAAAGAACAACCAAACTATGTAAACAATATAAACAGAACCGAAATTAGATTAAACAAAAGCAGAGTAGAAGTTCCTACTGGACACATAACCAACAAAGAATATCCATATGCCCAAATGGAAGCACAAAAACACAAAGAATATGAAAAAACCAAGAGAATATGTTCCCAACGAAATTGAGAACCACCCCGAGGAATTGCAGGCACAGAATTTAAAAGAACAATCATAAACATGATCAAAGAACTTAAAGAAAACACAAACAACTCAAAGAACTCAAGGAAAAAATTCATACACTTCTGATAGAAGCCCAAGATGAAATATCAAAAACAATTCATGACTTTAAAAGTGAATTCATAGATAGAAATAGTGAAGAAGACCCAAATGGAAATGAACATGGGATTGAAAAACTCAACAAGCCAATTAGAAACAAAAGGAGAAACTCTCACAAGCAGAATGAATGAAATGGAAAACAATATCAAGATCGGATGATAAAGGTGAAAATCTGGACTCCTTAAACAAAGACTACGAAAAATTAAAAAAGGAAAACAGGAATGGAATGCTCAGGAAATGTGGGACAACATGAAAAGACTAAATCTACAAATCATAGACATACATGAGGAAAAAGAATCTCAGGCCAATGGCATTGAACAGATCTTCAAAGGATTATAGAAGAAAACTTTCCTAAATTAAGGAAAAGACTTACCTATAGAGATTCAAGAAGCACACAGAACACCAATTAGACCTGACCAGAACAAAAACTTCTACAGCATATCATATTAAAAATATTAAATGTACAGAACAAAGAGAGGGTACTGAAAGCTGCTAGAGAAAAACAAGTTACATAGAAAGGAGAATCCATCAGAATTACAGCTGACTTTTCAATGAAAACTATGAAAGCCAGAAGAGCCTGGGCCAAAGTATTCCCAGCTCTAAAAAGTCATGGATGCTAACCCCAAATACTTTATTCAGCAAAACTATCCATCATGGATGAAGGGGAATATAAAACTTTTCATGACAGGAATAGGCTGAAAGAATTTATGTCCACCAAACCAGCCCTATAGAGACTACTCCAAGCAATACAAAGGACTGAAGAAAGGAATGAGTATACACAAGAGGCTACAGAAAGAAAAAAAAAAAAGATATAATAACAGAAACACAAAATAGGGCCACAAACAGAAAGAAATTAAAATGACAGTATACAATACACATCCTTCCATAATAACACTAAATATCAATGGCCATAATTCCCCTATCAAAAGACACAGGCTAGTGGAATGGATCAAGAAATAAAACTCATCTTTATTTTGTCTTCATGAAACTCATCTCACCTTCAAGGATAGACACAACCTAGGGTGAAAGGATGGAAAAAATTATTCCAAGCAAATGGCTTTAAGAAGCAAGCAGGTGTTGCAATTCTAATATCTGACAAAATAAACTTCAAATGAAAACTAATTAGAAGAGATAAGAAGGGATGCTTCATTCTATTCAAAGAACATTTGGCCAAGAAGATATTGCAATCATGAACATATATGCACCAAACTCTGGAGGACCTAACTTCATGAAAACAGTACTCCAGGACTATAAAACAGGGATTAACCCAAACTCAGTAACAATAGGTGACTTTAATACCCCACTGACTTCAACAGACAGGTCAACTGGACAAAGAATAAAGAGCAAGACACCTGAGTTAAATGACATCTTACATGAAATAGGCCTAATAGAATATTCCACCCAAGCACCAAAGAATACATTTTCTACTCAGCAACCCATGCAAGTTTTTCTAAAATTCACCACATTTTGGGACACAAAACAAATCTCAACAAATACAAAAAAGATAAAAGAAACAATTCCATGCATTCTATCAGACCATAGTGCAATAAAGCTTATAATCAACAGTAAAAGAAGCTCTAGTAACTACATGAACTCATGAATGATGAATGGGTCAAAGAAAAATTAAGAAAGAAATAAAAGTATTCCTGGAACTAAATGAAAATGAGAATATAATACAACAAAACCTCTGAGGTGCCTTAAAAGTGGTCTCAAGAGTGAAATTTACAGCTCTTAGTGCCTACATTAAAAAAATCAGAGTGAGCACATGTAAATAACTTAACAGAACAATTCAAGACTCTGGAAAGGCAAGAACAAACCAACCCCAAACCTAGTAGATGAGACAAAAATAACAAAAATCAGAGGAGAAATTAATGAAATAAAAACAAAGAAAACAATACAAAAAAATCAACAAATCTAAGAGATGGTCCTTGGAAATGTTAAATAAGATAGACAGACCCATATCCCAGTTAACCAAAAGAAAGAAAGAGAAAACACAAATTAACAAAGTCAGAGGTGAAAGGGGAAACATCACAATAGACACTACCGGAAGCTTGCACTTGTGAACTCGTGGCAATGGTGGTGTCAAGCACAGGACCATGCCAACTCAATTAAACAAGGCCTCAGAAGGGAGGAGAGAAATGTGTTGTGGATTGGCCCTAGACTGAGATCTATTGGAAACTGATTACTACTGAGTGAGAGAGAGTACGCCTTACATATGATCTCTAGATGGGTTGACTGGACTCCAAGGGATAAATTTATACTGATGGACATCTGGGTACAAATGCTTTACTAGATAGGACTTAACATGTATGGGGGAATACTTGAGGTCTGGTGGGAGCTTGGAGGGGTGTGGATGGGGGGGCTCTAAATTTGATTAAATACTGCTGTATGAAGTTATAAAAGTTCAATAATTTTTTTGTAATTAAGTAAATAAAATCCAAAGCAGTTAAAAAAAAAAAAAGGTAAAACATTCCATCTTTTAGGAATCTCCCTAAGGCTGAAAGTCCTAAAGGAAGGCGAGTCATTCTATGCTGCATGGAAGTTCTTTAACACTTGGAAAATAACTCAGAAGTTTCAGGAAGTCCCTGAAACTGACCAGATACACTAGGCCCTTTCATCTTCAAGCTTAGATAAGCCTTAAAGACTCCTGATAGACATTCTAAGACAAGACAAGCTGTAGAGGCTCAGATCAACTGACCTGCCTGGAAAAGTCACTCTCTAACCTGTTGAGTTGCTCATAAGTTGTGCAGTGAGCCCTAAGGTTCATGTTTTCATGAGCTGTCACCCATGATGGGGTAAACTTTTGGTGATGCAGCTGTCTTTAAGTCACTTTTGCTCCTGTAAGTAACCTCTCACCCATTCTCCTGTAACCCCTGTAAGTCTCATTGGTCCATCAAGTTGGACTTTGGTGCTATCCTTACTTCAGTCTGTCTTTGGTTTGCTATCTGAGGTGAGTAGACATTTTAACTACATTTTAAGATGTCTAATCTGTTGTGATTAGACAGCTGTTCACAGCTCCCCCAGAAAAGCATCACCCAAGAGATATGTGGAGGCCAGAGAACAACTTCCAGAAGTCCATTCTCACCTTCCACCATATGTTTCCCAGGGATCAAACTCAGGTAGTCAGACTTGGCAACAAGCACCTTTACTTACTGAGCCATTTCACCAACCCCATTCTACAATTTTTAATCACAATTTGTAATGTTACCCTTTTGATTTCATTATATCAATGTGCTTTTTAAAGTTTCCTTGAGACTTTCTCTTAATGCATGGTTTATTGAAAATTATATTATTTAATTTCCAAGTATCTGTAATTAAAATTCTTCTGTGAACTTGTTGACTTTTGTCTAACAGTTCTACCAGTTGGCAGAGGGCTTTTTAGGTTCCAACTGTAATCGTGTATTCATCTATTTCTGGTGCTTCTAATACTTTTTGCATTGTATATTTCAAAGATAATGTTGTTTGCTACATCAACATTTAGGGTCACCATGTCTCAATGGATGATTGTTCTATGAACTATTATGTCATGTCTCTTTGTCCTTTATAATTTTCTTTGGTCTAAAAATCTTATTCATCTGATATTAATATAGTGAATGCCAGTTTCTTCTGATTAATGTTACATGATTTGTCTTTTTCTAGGTTTTTTTCTCCTAGTTTTCTTCTACCCAGTTATTCTGTATTTAATGTAAGTTCCTTCTGGGCCATATATAATTAGACCATTTAAAAATTTTTGTGTGCCAAGATTTATTTTAGCTTTATTTATGTATATGGGTATGGGTATGTACATATAAATGTAGGAACCTACGGAGGCAGAAGAGGGCATCCGATCCCCTGGAGCTAGAGTTACAGGCGGTTGTGAGCCACACAAAGTGGGTGCTAGGAACGGAACTCAGGTCTTCTGTAACAACAGTATGTGTGCTTAATTTTGGCGTTATTTCTCCAGGCCCCCAGGATTTATTTTAATGGATAGATTTAAATCAATTAGATTTATGTTTAATTGAATTGTTCATGGTTTAACACTGCCTCTTTATAGACTGTCTCATTTGTCCTCATTTAAAAATTTCTGCCTTTCAGAGGATTATGTGAACATAATTTTAGAACCCCATTCTGATTTACCTAAAAATTTTTAGTGTATTTGCTTTAACTACTTGAGTGTTTAATCTAGTTGTTACATTACATGTATTTAACATCATTATTCACTATCAGCATTTTAAGAAACTTTAACTTCTGGGACTGGAGAGATGACTCAGCAGTTAAGAGCCCTGACTGCTCTTGCAGAGGACCTGGGTTTGATTCCCAGCATCCACATGGTGGTTAACAACAGTCTGTAACTCCAGTTCCAGGGAATCTGGCACCCTCTTCAGACTTCTGCAGGCATTGCATAACACAGGTGCACTTACATACATGCAGGTAATACACTCATACATATAAAGAAAAAAAAATCAAAAATAAAATTTACCTTCATTGTCAGTCTTACCCCTTTAAAGTATAATTAACCTAGGCATTTTCTTTACATATATTGAGAACTATATCAGGCAAGGTTATTTTTGATTCAGTCATCTAACACAAATTTAGAAAATTCAAGGGGCGCTGCTCAGATATATTTATTTTTACATGTTCTATTTTTTTCTTTCTTCATTTCAACTATTGTGTTCTTTCTTCTTTTATAATTTCTTTTCTGTTTAATATTTTGTCTAAAACTTGATTATGGTGTGCCTTGTCTTGAATGATTTTAGATTTATTTTACTGGAGGTGGGGGCATCTCTGTTTCCCAAATACCCAGGTTTCTGTCTTTTGACAAGCTTGGGGCGTCTGAGCCTCGTATCCTCAGGTGTTTCCCTTTCTCTTGTCCTCATCTCTAATGACTTAAATACCAGACTTCTGCTGTGCACAAGCCCATTTCTCTTCAGTGCATTTTCTATTTTCCAAATTGGCTATTTTTAACAAAAAATCTTCAGGTTCCCTGATTCTTTCCTCTAGCCTCTCCATTGCACCGTTGAGATACTCAGTGGGTTTTACTTTATTTGTTGTATTTTTTCATTCCTGAAACTGTCATTTGGTTTGACCCTTTGTATCTCTCATTTCTTTAATAAATTTTCTGTTTGTTCGCTTGATTCCGGTGTGCTTAGAATCGCTGGTTGAATCATTCTGAGGATGGGTGCTCTGAGATCCTTGCGGACAATTCTATCCGTTGTGTGATCTTGATGCAGCCCCCTGGCATCTGTCATTTCTCTTCTTGTTGAGATCTTCCTGGTCTGTGATATTAGTGCCTTGCTATCGTTTCTAGACATTCTGGGAATCACACTGTACACCTGCTTTGTGATTTTCGGCTTTGCTGTTGTTTTGTTTTATAAAATATCACCCTGTTTAGGTGCCTTGAATGGACTCAGGTGGGTGGGCACTCAGCCCCACACCAAGAAGCGAGTGCAAGAGCAGAGCACCACTAGCACCTGTGTCCTCCCTGTGCCCTGGTATTGTCACTGGTACTGCAGAAGCTCAGCTGCTTGTCCTGTGCCTCTTGCATCATGCCAAGGGAGGAAGCGGAGTGAGCACCCTTCCCTTGCTGCTGCACAGTGGGGCTGGAGATCTGGCTCTGTACTTGCCCTGCTGACAACATGGAGAGGTAGATGTGCTTCCAGATTTTCCTGCTGGAGTAGAGTAGGCTTTATCACACAGTTGTTCTATTCTGCCAGGCCTTTGAGTAGAGAGAATAGGCTTTTCTTACCCTCTTTGCCCATGTCTTTTGGAAGTTCTGGGCTACAGATTCCCGTAATTCCCTTCTGGATGTAGAGGACAGAAATGCAAATCCAGGAGATGCATGGGGTGTTGTTCCTCTAGTGCCCAGTTCCAGAGCTGCTGTGCTGTCTGTCAGAATTGTCCGTTGTTTGTTCATTGTGTTAGAGCCAAAGCTTTTCAGAAGTGAGGCTGCTTAAAGGAAGGACCAATGAGTCCATTTCATCTTGGTCAAAACCCATGTCCTCAGTAAGTTTTATTTATTATTTATTATTAATTAATTAATTAATTTATTTATTTATTTATTGGCTTTTTGAGGCAGGATCTTACTATGTAGTCCAGTCTGGTCTCAAACTCATAATCTTCTGTCTCAGTCTCCTGAGTGCTGGAATTACAGGTGTGCCTACATTTCTGGCTTAGTAATTCTATATATTTCTAAAATAAGATCTGAATATATATGAATGCATATATAAAATACATATGTATGTGAATGTATTATATATGTGTATATATCTTTGAATTTATTTGACTAGTTCACACAGAAGCAAGAGTTCTTTTTAAAATACACCATATTGGGGCTGGAGAGATGGCTCAGACCCAACATTTGTTGTTCTTCCAGAGGATCTGGGTTCAATTTCCAGCATCCACGTGATGGCTGACAACCATCCATAACTCCAGTTCTAAGGAATCTGACACTTTCTTCTGGCCTCTGTGGGCATTGTATGCATGCAGGAAAAACACTCATATGCATAAAAAATAAATGAAATAAAATGCACTATGTTAGCTGGGCATGGTGGCACACGCCTTTAATCTCAGCACCTGGGAAGCAGAAGCAGGCAGATCTCTGTGAGAGCATAGTGAGTTCCAGGCCAGCTGGGGCTACAGGGAGACCTTGTTTCAAAAACAAACAAATAAAAATAAAACAAAACAAAAAAATGCACTCTGTCCTAGAGACCCACCCTAACCTCTAGCTAAAACCATGTTTGATTTTCCACTGTGCTGAGGATTACATAAAAACCCCCAATGTAGTCTCTGAGTGCTGCAGAACCTGGCTCTTGCCAACCTTTGCAGGCTTTTCCCAGCCTGAAACCCTCACCTCTTCGTCTCAGTCCTTCACCTGAGCTGCGCCCTCTGGGATGCTCTTCCATCATCTCTTCTTTGTCTACTTAATTCTTCCTTGCTTTTAGTGACCATGGCTCAAAAGCAGCATTTGAGAGAAGTTTCCCCCAAGTCCCCAGTTTGGGGAATACAGATTTCTGTGCCTCTTTAAAAAATATATTTTACTTATTATCTTTATTTTATGTGTATGAGTGTATTGCCTGCATGTATGTGAGTGCACCCATGTCATGCAATGCCGTGGATGTCAGAAGAGGATGTCGAATTCCCCTGGAACTGGAGTTAGGGATGGTTCGTAGCTGCCATGTGGGTGTTGGGAATCGAACGGGGTTCCTCTGCAAGAGCAGTCAATGCTCTTAACCGCTGAGCCATCTCTCCAGCCCCCCTGTGCCTCTTTTATGAGGACATCATATTTGTGCGTGTGTGTGTTTGTGTGTGTGTGTGTGTGTGTGTGTGTGTGTGTGTGTGTGTAATGGTTTGGGTTTCTCTTTCTTCAGTAGACTGGAAGTCCCAATAGGGATAGTACCTTCCAGGGGTCTTGCACAGTGCCTAGCACATAGAGCCCCCAGGGAATACCTGCTGAAAAGAACAAGGGAAAAATGACAAATAGAGTGCGGTGGGGTGGAGTAAAGAAGTGAATGAGGGGAGGAGAGAAAGCAGAGGTGGGGCTGGAGAAAGAAGAAAGAGGCATCCATTCCTTGGAAGTATACCCAGGAAACCCCAACGTCACCTGGATGCCATAGACAGGAACTTCACTCCACAAAGAGAGTTTCACCTACCTATATCCGGCTGTGAAAACACGCCCCATCTGAGGTCCTGGGCCCAGAGAGATCTGTTTCTTTCCTGTGAAGTCCTTGGCATCCAGATACTAGAACGATGCTCATGGCATTTCTGTTCAAGGTACCATTTTGGTTGAGAACACGTACTGCATATGCTTCTTCACAGGAAACCTGGTGTCCCTGAGGCTCAGGAAAGACAGAAGATGAATGGCCAAGCTGTGGCTTCTCACCACGAGAGTCATCTGGAAGCCTAAGGGAAGTTCTTATTAGATGATGCCAAGCAGCAAAGAGATGGGATGATTTACTGTATGTGAAAAGCACCAAGGCAAAGCATCGCGGACAGATGTGAGAATTTACAGAGATTCCTTAGAACTGGAAATAGAAAATACTTATTTTTGTGGGGGTGGAAATAATTTTATAGTCTCTGGTGAACACAAGTCTGTTTCTACACTCTGATAATGTGACAGGTAGCCCACTTTCTGCCAAGATTTGTTCTCAGTTGAGAACCTGCATATATGCATGAAGCCAGGGGACCTTGAGGGGCCGAGTGCAGTCTTTCCTCTTTGTCTCGATCACTTCTTAGGATTTGAGGTTGAAAAATGGAATTCATTTTCTAGCCTTATAAATATTGAAAAGCACTTCTCAAACAGAACCTGAGAGCGCCTCCATCTTTGACTTCCCCAATTGGACTGTATATCCCTATGTTAAACCTGGTTCATTTTCTTATGTGGAAAGCCCAAAAAGGAATATGAAAGTTCACAAATTAAATACTTCTGGGAAATGAGACATGGCTTGAAGATTAGCTCATTCAGCAGAGTAGGATGGAACCCCAACTTTGGGGAAACTGAGGACAACAAAGACTGAGAGGCTGGAGGAGATCAAGGAGGGTGTGGGGCAGGGACAGGGCAGGTGTGGGGTGGCACACAGGCGGAGGACCCGTCACCATCCTTGCCTGAGCTTTTTGCTTTTGGTGTTTCTAAACTGATGTATGTGACTAAGCATATTTATGGTGTAAAATGTGATATTTTGATACGTGTATAAAATGTGTGGTGAACAAGTCAGAGTAATTAACATACCTATTACCTCAAACATTTTTCATTTCTTTGGGCTAGGAACATTCAAACTCCTTTTGTCTGGGCATTTTGAAATATGCAGTAAGTTATTGTTAATGATAATGCAAGAGAATCTCACTGTATTCTTGTACCGATTAACCAACCCTCCTCATTCCTCTCCCCCTCCCATCCCAGCCTCTGGGACCTCTACTCTCTAAATTTATGAGAGCAACTTAGTTTCTACATAGAAACTAGGGACTATTTTTCATTTCCTTTTCAATTAATTCTAGAGCAGCAAAGATGATATAATTAATCAGACAGTAACAGAAAGTAAATTTAGTTTGGTTTCCCCTATAGAAATATGTTTCTAAGAGCTATCTTCCTTCCTTCTTTCCTTCCCTCCTTCCTTCCTTTCTATGAGTCAAGATAAAAATGCCGTAATGGCAATTTTCTTTCCTACCATCTGAGTTGCAGTTAAACACAGATCTTGGGAAAGGCAGGCAGCTCCTCTGCAGGTCTTCTCCACACACATTCAGGATAGAGCCTGCCTTTGCCATCAGCAGCTCTGTAATTGCTCTTGCACGTAGATCACAGGAATTTCATCACTTAGTGTGTTTTGTGAAGGTGAAATATTCTTGTTTGGCTAATTGTGTCTAATGTCCTCAGAATTATCTGAAATACAACATTGCGCCCAATCCAGGATCTTATGATCCTCCACACATGACATTTTAACTTAAATTTGTTATTGTTTTCAAGAATTTAATACACGAATACTGTATTTACATCATTTTCACCCCTCTGTCTCCCCCACCCACTCTTCTCATCTCACATTTCCCTACTTCCTCTCAGTATCCTGACTTCTTCCTTATTGTTATGTACATTTATATATGTGTATATATTTAAAAACCTACTGAGTCCATTTAGTGGTGCTCATATGTACATGTGCTTGGGGCTGACCACTTGGAATTGGATAACCTATCAGGGAGCTCTCGTCCCTGGAGAAAACTGATTCTCCCTCTCTCAGCAGCCATTGGTTGCCTGTAGTGCTTCCTCTAGAGGTGGGACCTGGTGAAATGTCCCCCATCCCCGTTGGCATGTCAACTGGTGTTGTCATTATATAGACCATGGGGTGTTTAGTCTCAATTGATATACCTACAATACAACCCCTACACCTAAGACTCATGTGATATTGCAGAAGAGGGGGTGGAACGATTGTAAGAGCCGGAGAACCAAGATGCCTGCAGCGAGATAGCATCTTCCAGATATGACAGGGAAATTGCCCCCATGAAATCTCCACAATATAGTTGCCTAAAGAAGACCTTCATAATGACAACACCAATGGACATACAGGTCATTTTATCTGTGGTGAGTTCATTGTCATAGTTAAATAGGAGCCAGTGGAAGTGAGTCTAGTGTACCTATCATCCTGAGTTGGTGAATGGCTATTATTTATCGCATCAGGCAAAATAGATTAATCTTCCATTCAAACTCTTAAACACATGGGATATGCACCCAAAGTCCCACCATGCAAGAATGTTCAAGATAAAAAACACTATTGATACAATTTACCATGTTGTTTAGTCAAAACAGAAAAAAAACAAGATTATTTCTGCGTTGTAAAAAGTCATCTTCCGAGTTTTGTTTTGAAAAATAATTGTTACATAGTCATATGTGTATGTGTGTATAATTTAGAGACAAAATAAGAGTAAAAACAAAGTCCAAAAATCTTAAAATCAAAGTCAGAAATCCCTTTAATTTCCTTAGTACAGACTTCTTTCAACTCTAATATTGGGACTGGAGAGCTATCAGTGGTTAAGAGCACTTACTGCTCTTGTAAAGACCCTGAGTTCAGTTCCCAGTACCCATGTTGGGCAGCACAGCTGTAACTCCAGTTCCAAGGGATCCAACAGCCTGCTGAATCCTTCGTTCACATGTGTTTGTATTCATGCCTGCATACTCACACCCAGACACGTAAAAAACAGTAAATCTATAAACATTAGTATAAACATAGAAAAAATCCATTAGGCACTAGGCACTCCCAGCACTTTTCAAGAAAATCTTTCTTTTAATATCTATTATTTTATAGTAGCCTATTTAACTTAGTGTTCATCTGTGTTGGCTCTAATCTGTCCTCAGTAGACCCCATGCATCACGATGGCAGAGGGATTTGTGTGTGTTTTGTTCATGTAGCTCTGGGTCTAGTTAACAGCAGCCACCAGTAATGTCTGCTGAACAAATTGCTGAGAATATTCACCATGAGCCCTCCTGTCTGACATGAGCTAAGTGGAGCTCTGTAACCATCCAGTGGAACTCACAGAAGTATGAAGCTCCTGGCTTTCAAATCTCATTGAAAAGCTAGTAAACACGCTAAGAAAATTGTTGATTTTTCACATTCAGTCCTAAGTAGTGGCCCGTTATTTCTTCCAGAACATTTTTGGCTGATAATACTTACACTCAATTCTTGGTCACAGTAATAATGAATATTAAATAAATAATAATAACAGCCATAAGAATGAAAAGTCCCTGACATTTTTTATGACACATAAGTGCTTGTCTATCTATTTTCTTTATGGATGCTCATCCAGATTTGCTAAATCAGGTGAGAAGCCAAGCACCCACTGTGCCTGGATTAAAACACTGCCTACCATAGGGCATTTTATTTGGACTTTCTGAGCCTTTAACAGCATGGAAAATTAAAAGCTAGATTAGTCATTTCTGATTTTAATTTATGAGTAAAATAATCGCAGGGTTGTGAGATCAAGTCACGTTCACAGGCTGGGGATGGACCCTGTTATGTTAGTGACCCAAACACTGATTCTCCCAGTCTCCATACAGCCTTCTCTTGGCCTGGACAAGAACTCCAAGTACTGGGGTTGGGTCTCTGACATACACAGATGGCAGCATGCAAGTAGCAAGGGTGGGGGGTATTTTGACGTAAAATGCCATTTTCACATGTATTTATGTTTTATTCTGCGATGAGAGGGGAATTTGGAAATGGGGCATGGAAAAGTGGAAGAGAATTATGATTTCAAGATGTATTTATAGTGGCAAACGTTTCTGAAAATAAGTGCTAATTCTGGATGTCCTCCATCCAGTGTGACCGTTTCTGTAGTGAACGCAATGGAATTGAGCATCAGGAACAAGTGGAATAGAAGTTAAATAGGCTGTTATTAAATGATAGGCATTAAAAGAAAGATTTGCTTGAAAAGTGCTGGGAGTGTGCTTTGTCTAATGGTATATTTTTTTCTACATAATATATGTGCATGAGTGTGTGTGTGTTTGAAGTCTGTGTGTATGTGTTTGTGCATAGCACATGCCTGCATGTGAGTGGTTTTTAAGAGTCTGGTCTAGGTAGATGTAGCTATGAAGTCCTTCATTTGATTAACCTTTAGGATCAGTTGATTAATTACAAATGATCGGTTGAGAGCCCCTGAGCAAAATATTTGCCATTAATTATACATACTTAACATTTACTTAAACTCTCAAACTACTTGTATTTAACTTAAGAAAATAAATGTAGTTTTATTCCTACTTAATGAATTGAAATGCAGCATGTCTGCCTCTGCACCACAGCACATGTGGCAGTGGGCTGGTTCAGTTAGATTTTGTCAACTTGAACCAAATTAAACTCATCTGGGAAGAAGGAACCTCAATTAAGGAGTTTCCACCATCAATATTGTCCATAGGCATATATCTACAGGGCACTTTCTTGATTGTTAACTGATGTAGGAGGGCCCAGCCCACTGTGGGCACCACCATTCCTAGACAGATGGGCCTGGGCTGTGTAAGAAAGGTAGTGGAACAAGCCCTGAGAAGCAGACCAGTAAGCAGCATTCTCCTATAGTCTCTGTTTCAGTTCCTGTCTCCAGGTCCTACTGTGGCTTCTCTCGGTGATGGACTGAACTGTAATTCAAATAAACCCTTTCCTCCCCAAGTTGGTTTTGGTCAGTGTTTTATCAACATAACAGAAAGCTAACTAGGACAGACAGGGTGTGTTTAATGGGGTTCTACCTCTACCCAGCCCCCTACTGAGCCACCACACTGGGGAAATGCTGACTTCATGCCCTGGCCACTGGCAACTTCAACTGGTATTTCACTTAGAGTTTGCATATAGCAGGTGCCAGAGGCCATTCAAGTTTCTACAAAATTGGCTTAACAGAGAGTACTTTATATAAAACGAGGACACAAAGGTCCCTGCTGGAGAGGAACTGGTAGGACATGACACCTGTGAGTACACTAAGGATAAAGAAACCATCAACAAGTTGCAGAACACAGACAAGAAGTCAGGTCTTTGGGTAAATTAATGAGTTCAAGAAGTGCATGAGCCTTCATGAGTGTTTAAGACAAGACCTGACCACTTCCATAATGGTCTTGTATGAGAAGTGGGGTTTTGGGGACCACAGAAGGATGGGAGTACTTTAATGGTACCACTGTAGTGGCACTGAATTCTCAATTCCCCCAAACCCCTCCTGGGTCACTCTAGCAACCCAGGACTCAAAAAAACCTGGTTTGAAATCTCCTTTTCAGTCCTACCTCCTTTTGATGTTTCTCTAACTGCTTGTGCATTGCTAAGATTTAAACAGCACTTTCTTGTTATTAAACATAATTCATAAACATGTTAAAAATAAAATTCAAAAAGAAGCAACATCTAAGTAAACAACATGGCCTCATCTACTTCTAATGTTTTACCATAAAATAGTTAATCAAGGCTTTGATGGTTGACTTGTTTATTTGTTAATGGTTATCACTTTCCAAGTCTGAAGATAGAAACCAAATATGTTTTAGTTTTTGCATCTTGGAAGCAGTAAACCAAAAGATTTTGTATGCTTCCGTATTTCGTCCATAGGCATATTTTTCAAGAAATGAAAGCCATAAATTTCTAGTATACTTTAATCCATTTGCATACATACATTATGGGTGTTCAAGAGCACTTACAAAGGGTCTATTATGTATCACATGCTATTTTAGAATTTGAATCGGCAAAAATGAATTAGTCTCTGTTTTCAAGAATTTAGTTGGGGAGATGGGGACTGTACCAGGGAATGTCATTGATTGGTTAGGCCAATCACAGGGGCCTAAAAGCAAGGACAAGGCCATTTCCAAAGGCATTTACTTTGTAAAATGTTTAACAAAGCTAGACATTTCAAAGTGCATGTCTGAGGGTCCTGGGGTTGGAGATATCTGACACATATGGACAGCAACTTGCAAGTGAGGGGGAAAGTCAATTCTGACCCCCCCCCAAAAAAAATGCCATTTTGGACTTTTGCAAGATGCTCTGGAATCATAAAAGACATGCCAGACCTAACTGGCAAGCAGGGAAGGCTCACAGAAGCCTCCTGGGGAGATGATAGCTAAGTTGACCATTGGAGTGGACATGGGAATAGATGAAGGGCACACTGGAGGAGGGCAGTGTGGTGGACAAAGCTGTTCACCTCAGGGTGATCAGAATGGAGCCAGGTCCTCCAAATACATTTCAAAGGCACACCGCCAACGATCTACTTCCTCCAAGTAGGCTCCACTGCCATCACCTCCTGACAGCACCACCAGCTGAGGACCAAGTCTTCAACATTTGAGTCTTTGGGGGACATGTCATAACCAAATCAATATATACAGTTGAAAAGGTGTCCCAGGCAGGCATCTGCATATGGTTGTCTGAAATGATAAACATATTAATTGTGCTAAGGCTTAAGCTCTTTCAGGTTCATCCTCTGTCATTCCTCAGAGGAGCCCTTCCAGCTGTTGTGGTTAGAATATGAACAGTTCCCATTGGCTCATGTCTTAAACACCAGTTCCCAGCTGGTGGCTCTAATTTGGGAGGTTCTGAGGGCTTTGGGGTGTGGAGTCTGGTTGTCAAGGAAGTAGTTCACGGGGGACAGGACCTTTGGGGTATGTTATCTGTAGTGCTTCCTGTCTCAATCTCTACTTCCTGTCCATGGGGATGTGAACAACTATCCTCAGCCACACCCTCTCACCACTATGATGTTCTGCCTAAGCACAAGGCCACAGAGCAGACCTTATGGAACCCCAAGCCAAAAAAATCTCCTCTCAATTTTTTTTGTCAGGTATTACATCACAGAGTCCCGAAAGTAATTATCATGTGAGCCCACCAGCAACCTACAGGGCTTCTGTCTGCTCTGTCTCACAGCCATCGGGCTTCATAGCATCACCACTCTGCAATGATGTACAGAGTCTTGTGTTGGATGTACTCAGTGTGTGCCCCACTCAACCCCAGCTCTTTACTAAGAAGCAGATGGCTGGATATCTAGAAAAGCATTTGCAAATGTCAATGGGTAGAAACAGGGTGACATGAATGTGAGGCATGGCCAGTGGAGAACATGACTTACAACTCCATTGTTATCCAGGTGCAGGGCCTTCACACACTGTGCTGGGGAGGCTGGTCCTCCCTGAGATAATGGGACAAGATAGTGCCAGACATTTGTAGAGTGGCGAGGTCAGACACAGTGCTAAGCAGAGCATCCTGTGACTTTTGCCCTTGATGAGACATGATTCCTGAGAATACCCAAAGTAGGGCACTGACATGCTGATACACTGGTATCAAAGCCCGGGACCAGTATCTCTTCTATTTAATGGAATATTATCAAACTGACTCTATCCATGGGAAGCAAACCAAGAGCCCGTTCACAGAACTGTGGTTATCTGCACAAGACCTGCACAGGACCGGGCCCCTCAACACTTCATCATGGATAGGGAGGAGCCCAAGAGGCACCACCCACTTCTGAAGGACTATTAGCAATTAAAGGTTTTGGGGGGCAGGGTCATTTTCTTGAGTGGTGCTTCACTTGCTTCAGTGAGTAACTTCTTACCTACACTTCAGTGAAAGACTAATTAAACTCAGTGGATCACATATACAGAGAAGGCTTGAAAGGTGGGGGTTATTAGGAAGAGTTCAAGTGGGAGATGGAGGGGATGAGAGAGGGGAATGAGGGGTGAAAATGACTAAAATTCATTATATAAAAGTATGAAACTATCAAACAATAAGATTTTTTAAAGTGAACTCAAGCAATTAGCTGAAGAGTTTATAAAATCTGCCAAGCTGCTGGTAGAATGCACACAGGAAATTCTGCTCACCCAGGATCTCTTCTACCCTCCCTGTGACCTTGGACAAGTTCTGCACCCCTGTCTGACCCCATTCTCTCATCAGTAGGTTGAGTCATAGATTCACTGGAATGCCCAGGTCATTTTTAGGTGTGATAATCACCCTCCATAGTCTCCAGCTTTCCAAGCCTTGTGCTTTGAGCTTGCGATACTTTCATTAAACCTCATAAGCTGAGATCATATCATCTGGTAACATCATATGAAATTTATTGTTTGCAATTCTGCTGAAGTACGGCGTGATCACAGTAGCGGTGCTCTGTGTTGGATCTTGCTTGTTCTTTATTAAACACTAAATTCTATATCCTTATGCTCTTGGCTGTCTCTTAGAGTCATTGGTAAAATGTTGTTAAAACTGAGAAGCACAAGTCTGAGCTCATGAAAGAATTCATTCTTAAAAAGGCAACTGAAATCATTCTGAAATGAAATATAAAATTTCCTTCTAAAGACTGAGAAAAGTGAAGCCCCAGGCCTACACTTTCCAAATATCCCTTGTCTGGTTTGAGTCTGAAATGTCCTCCCCAGGTGTATGCATTTGAACACTTCTTCCCCAGCTGGTGGTGCTGTTTTGGGAGGATCTAGAGCCTTTGGGACCTGGGGCTGGCTGATGAAAGAGGTCATGAGGGTGGGGTTTTGGGAGTCCTGTCTCAGCCCTGCTTCTAGTCCTCTGGCTGTTGTCCACTTCCTGGTTCAAGCGCCATGTGAGAAATAACAGCTGCAGGTTCCTGCTGCCTCCCAGCCTCTCCACATTGCCTTATGCCCTCCACCTTACCTCCCCCACCAGAAGGTTGCCCCTGAGACTGAGCCAAATAAACCCTTCCTCCTTCAAGCTGTGTCTGTCAGGTACTTTGTCAAAGCACTGAGAAGAAGACTAACGCACACT
Organism: Nannospalax galili; assembly: GCF_000622305.1. Taxonomy (NCBI): domain Eukaryota; kingdom Metazoa; phylum Chordata; class Mammalia; order Rodentia; family Spalacidae; genus Nannospalax; species Nannospalax galili. The sequence continues at coordinate 5,879,485 of NW_008339923.1, forward strand.
CCTTGCCCATTTAGTCCCATCTGTACATGCGTGAACTACTGCACCTATACAAACACTAGAGAGTCCGTGACCTTGAGCTACTTCCTTCCTAGATCTGATGACTCTTCATCTTTTATTTCACTATCCTTTCCCTGTCTGCCCAGTAGTTTCTTCCATGTAATCAGTAAACAACCTGAACTCTTACTTTCTGAATGTATCAAACAGGAGTCCCTCTGTGTCTGTGGAAGGTTCTTTCTAGGACCCCTACTAACAGCACAATCCACAGATGCCCAGATCTCCCTTACGCAAAAGATCATAGCATTTCCATAGGACCTGTGCACATCCTCCTAACATTTTAAGCCATCTATATATTCTTTATAATACCTATGATGATAGATGTATCAATAATTATTCTGCTGTATTATAGGGTATAATAACAAGAATAAAGCCCATGCAAGCTCATCTAACTGTTCCTTGGTACAGATATAACTACTGCTTAATATTTTTATTCTGTAGTTGTTTGAACTTCAGATGAATAACCATAAAAGCTGACTGCATTTTGCCAGTTCTAAAACAGATAGTCAGGGTTAGCAAATCTGAAGTCTGGAGGTTTCTGAGCAGTAAGGTCCTTCAGCAGTCTTCTGTAAGAGTTTCTGTGATTTTTCCCTTGGTACCTGCCTTACATATGATGATACTTTCAATTTGCCACAATACAATGTGAAGCCTTTATCCCCCATCACCACTCACTTCCATTCAGGTTCTTTGAGATAGTCAGGGAAGGAGCTGCTCTCTGTATGTAGCTAATGACAGTTTAACTTGAGGCTTCTCAGGGAGGGAAATGGTTCCAGCAGTTTCTAGGCCTAGGAGAAACTGGAAGGTGCGGTGCTGGTGGACATCTTCAATCTCGGGCTCTCACAGACCTAAGAGTGCAAGGGCACCTCTGGGACTGAGCAGCGCCATTTCTCCTTTAACAAAGTCAGTCTCCAGTTCAAGGTCCCCATAAGCAAGGACAATATCAGTTAAAGACACCTGCCAGGCACTGATGGCTTATCTAGATTAGATGCCAACCAACTCTAGATCCAACCCATCTGGGATAAAGCATGGCAGCCTGCAGGCAAAGACCCTCTTCCTGAGAACCAGTGGTATGGCAGGCTTCAGAAGGAAACAGGTTTGTCTGTCCATGCATCTCTAGAAAATGCCCTTTTTTTTTTCTTCAGATTCCCTCAGCTCTATGAAAAGAGTGGTCTGTTCTGTTCCTACCTACATCAAACCGACTTCCCATCTATGTGAGACTGTTCTTGGATGTCCTCATTCTTAAATACTTTGAGCATTCCTGTGAATATTTTCCAGTCTCTGTGTAGTGGTCATCAAGGCTGCAGCAGAGCCAATGTAATGCTCTAATGTCCTTCAAGCCTTCATCTGACCAAACTCCATCTTCTGCAGACTTCAAGAACAGACCTGAGAACACATCTCCAGGGAATGGCCTTTGCTCACGGCAGCAGCATGAGCAGTACATTGCAGAAGGCTGTGATCAGCCTGGGCTTCATGCAACACCCGATGAATTGGAGCCCCACCAGCTGCCATGCTGCCGTCTTTGGTGTGTGTTCACAGCCACAGCATCTTATTTCTTGGTAGTCTTTCAGAGGCAATAGTATTCTTTGCTTAAACATTTGTTTTTGAACAATTTTAGCTTTAAAGTTTTTAGAGCCACACAAAGGCTTGACTTTATATTCTTCATGAGGTTTTTGATGTTAGCATACTTCATAACCTTGTATAATTATCTTTTTTGTGTATGTGGAGGTGTGTGTGGGGGGATGTGTGGAGGAGGTACATGTGGAAGCCAGAGGTAGATGTCAGGTATCCTCCTCTGTCATCTTCCACCTTAGTTTTTGAGACGGGGTCTCTCACTGAACCTGGAGCTCACCAATTCTGCCAGGCTGGCTAGACTTTGAGCTCCTGTGTTCCCCCTCCCTGCCCCAGTGCTGGAATCACAAGCACATGTCACCAAACCCGGATCTTTACACGGATGCTGGGTTTTGAACTTGGGTCCTTAGGCTTGAATGGCAATCATTCCTCCAAATGAGTCATCTCTCTAGCCCCTCATAATGATCAAAATTAAGAAATTGATATTGGCATACTCTAACCTAACTACAAACCTCATACAATTTTAACTAAATTTTCTACCAATGGCCTTTCTCTGTCTCAGGTCCTCACACTGCCTTTGAATGTCATTTCTCCTCAGTCTCCACCAACCTGTTTTGTCTCCTCAGTCCCTCCCTGTCCTTCATGGCCAGGCTACTCCTTCAAGCGGGCATTGTGAACTCCTTTTTCTACCCTTCATGAAGTTCATGGATAATGTCACAGCCATCTACAAATCTCACTAGCTGAAAGCTGTAACTGTTTCACATATGGGTAAGCATGCAGATGTAAACAGCAAATAAAATTTGAATGTAAGTCAGGGCTGATGGCACAGGACTACAGTCTCAATTGTTAGGGAGGCTGAGGCAGGAAGATAGTGAGTTCAAGGCCTGCCTGGGTAACTTAGAGAAACTTTGCCTCAAAAGGAAAACCGTTTTAAAAGGTTAAGCGGACTAGGGAGATGGCTCATCAGATAAGAGCACTGGCTGCTCTTCTAGAGGACCCAGGTTCAATTTCCAGCACCCCCATGGTGGTTAACAACCAACTGTAACTCCAGTTCTAGGGGATCTGATGCCTTCTTCTGGGCTCCTTGGGCATTGCAGGACATGGGTGCATCTACCTACATGCCGGCAATACACTCATATACATAAGATAAAAATAAATAAATAAATAAATTTGCTTTTTTAATGGCTAAGGACATAGCTGAGTGACAGAGCACTTACCTAGCATCATGTGCAAGATCAGAGGTTTGGGGGCTGAAGATGGCTCAGCAGTTAAGAGCACTGGCAGAGGATCCAAGTTTGACTCCCAGCACTCACATGGTGGTAAACAACCAACTGTAACTCCAGTTCTAGGGGATCTGATGCCTTCTTCTGGGCTCCTTGGGCATTGCATGACATGGGTGCATCTACCTACATGCCGGCAATACACTCATACACATAAAATAAAAATAATAAATAAAATACACTAAAAACTATTTAATACCACATGACTAGAAGAAGCATTTCTTTACAGCATTAACATATTCAATAAGAATTTCTAGAGCAAAGGAAAAAAAGCACTTTCAAAAGTGGCTGTAAATTTTTAGGTTCACAGTTGAATTAATACAGTTATACAATATTGAACTCAGTATCAACCCTGTAAGATATAAAATTGAATGTGTTTTTACCCTGTAAATAAGATCTCCATTTCAAGATATGCTGTTTCCTACATTTTTTAATATTATTCTTTAGTTTTTTTTAGAAGAAGCATATCATTACAGCCTTAACATGCCCAATAACAGTTTCCAGAGCAAAGACAAAGCTCCTACAAAAGTGCCTATAAAATTTCTAGGTTCGCTGTTGAATCAATAGTTTTACAATATTGAACTCAGTATAAGCCCTGTAAAACATAAAATTTAATGAGTATTTAACCCTCAAAAAAGATGTCCATTTCATTCTAAATTTAGATGTTTGTACATGCATCTCTAATCTCTACATATCTGATTATTACTAGTCATAGTTGGTTACACTCAGATCCTTGGCACCTGAGTATGGATATAAAGTCGTCAGGTAGATTTCAATGGTAATGTTTTTCATCTGTACTAATTAACATGAAGCAAATTTTTATCCTTCTTCCTCAAATATAACTAATTTTTTATTTTAATTTTTTTGTGTGTATTTCATACAGAACATCCCAAACAATCCTATTCATCTATATACCCACTTCCCAAATGGCACCCTCCCATAGCCTCCCCACCACTGGATCCCATATACTCTGTCATCCCTGTTACTCTCTACTGTGTTGTCGGCACCCTCAGCCATTCCCCAATGTTATTCATAAATAAAATACTTTTAAAAAATGGTCATAGGTCTGATCCCAGGACACAAACACACACATGAACTGTGATTTCTTCAGTTCATTATTAAGCTCCAGGAATACTCTTCAGAAAAAGCTTTTAAATTTGAGACATTAAAAAGTAAATTTAAAAGAAAGAAACAGCATAGTAGCTAAAAAATGGGATTTATAGAATAAGCCTGGAGTTTTTGAATGGTTTTGTGACATTGTCCGGGTTACTTAATGTCTCTGTGCTGCAATGACCTGTTCTACTTACTGCATAGTCTTGCCTGATCCACTAAAAATTAGAAAACTTCATGTGTGTGCACAGTGCCAGCTGTCTAGCAAGGTTTTCTTTCTTCCCTTTTTTGCGTGGAGGGGGCAGTATTTTCAGACAGGGTCTCCTCATAGCCCCAGCTGGCCCTTGTAGACCAGGCTGGCCTCAATCTCACAGAGATCCACCCCCTCTACCTCCCATGCCTGAAGAGGCTTTCTCCCCCCTGTTTAGTGAGCATATGGTTTTAAGATAGCAAATCGCTTTGATTTGAATGAAGTGGTAGACAAGCCTTTTCTACAGGCCAGATATAAATATTTTAAGCTTTGGAGGCCATCTGCAGTCTCTGGTGTTTCCTTTTCTTCTTCGCACTACCCCTTAAAGAGGTGAAAGGCATTATGAACTTGTGAGCTGTAGTTTGCCTGCCCAGTTTTAGCTGAAGCCCACAGGCAGGTTAATATGCAGCACAAAGCAGGCTTTCCATTTTTACTCTTTTGTGTAGAGCATTTAGATACAAAGAAAAATATAGTGACCTAATTGCCATGTACCCTCCACCCAACTTCTAAGGATAGGAAATTTGCATAGTTCTTTTGGCTTCCCTTTTTGAGGTTGCTATGACTGTTCCCTTCCGTTGATTTACTAGCACCAATACTTCTGTCTGTTGGAACCCAAAGTGATGCTGCAGGTTCCAGTCTTCCAGGCAGTTAGATATGGCCTCATGACCATATTGAAGCCACATGACACTGGATGTGACGCTACCTGTCCTGGCCCTTTCCTCCAGCTGACACCAGAAGCAATGGGAACCAAAGAGTCACAAGGCAAAAAGAGTTTGGGTTTCTGAGTGACCACAAGGGACAAGAAATAAGAACCACAGGGTTCCCATGATGTAAATCAGAATGCATAATTCCTTATGTATAAGGCTAATAGTGTTTCTGGGCCCGTCAGACCAAGTGGGTATACGTTGCAACATGAGCCAGTTTTATAACTTTCCTAAATGTGTGTTTATCCATATAAAATACATAGTTCTACTTTATATTTCAAAGATTTGAACTCATTGTAAATAGTTCAATATTAGATACATTTGAGTCACTATGACCTGACAGAAACAAGAGAGATTTGTTGCAGGGACGGTGCAGAGGCTCATGCCAGGGGAGCCTGTTCCAGAGACTGTTCACATCATGGTGGAGTAGGGAACAGAGAGCCAGGAACCAGGACTTGGTTTAATCTTCAAAGACCTGTCCCTAGTGACCAGCCTGCCAGCTAGGCCCAGCCTCCTAAAAGTTCCACAGCTTCCCAAAATAGTGCTGCCAGCTGGAAGGACAAGTGTTCAAACATGAGCTGTGGGGACGGTTCAGAGTCAAACTGTCCTGAGCACACAGGAATCCGTAGCTTGCTTTTCCATCTAGCTCAATAGTATGTTTTTGAAATCTGTCCACTGTGGTAAGTGTTCAGGTCTTAACAATGGTAATTATTTATTTGATTTAAATAAGCTACCTCAGGTCCACAAAACCATATGACAATATTTGAACTAACATTTTAAAATGAGAATGTCTTCAGTTCTCTGAGAGGTTTTTAATTGTTTTCAACCAGCATGTAATTAGCACCTCGTCAGCTGGTGCTGTATACCCTGAAAGGTGGCTTATGGTTCATATTGCATTTTTTGCACCTTTCCTTTTATACGATTTTCCTCAAAGCCCCTCTGAGTGAGGGAATGCCACATTCCTCTAGCTTGGCAATGAGCTCAAATCCCAAGCACCTCTAAGTCAGGAACTTTCTCTGGCCAACCTGTCACTCAGAGTAGCCCTTTCTAAACTGGGAATGAAACCTGAACTTGTATCTTTGAGTTGTTATGAGGATCAAATGAATCTTTAAATAGAAAGCACTTGGCCTGGTGCAGGGTACCCAGTAAGCAGTCGGTAGACATTAACTACTCTAGTGACTGCCTCTCAGCAAAAAACTGTGACCATGTCATATGTAGTTAAAGTAAAACTACAGCCTGAGTGGCAGAGTGACTGTTGGCTCAGTCTTTCTGCTATGGGTCTCCCTTGTTCATTCATTCTGTGCCCACCAGGATGATTTGAAAGCACCAAAAATTATTGAGTTTAGTTTTCCCATTACAAGGCAAAAGATCCCAAATCTCTAAACTTTCAACTTAAACTTCCTAAATAATTATCAAATTATTTTCTAGTGAATAAAAACCCAAAAGGGGTGGAGGAGCTAGAGACATGGTTCAGCAGTTAAGACCATATGCTATAGAAGCAAGAGGTCTAGAGTTTGGATTCCAGCACCCACAGACAAACTGGGTGTAACCCCATTGTACTCCTGTGACCCCAGCACTTAGGGGGCAGAGACAAGAGGATCACTGGGGCTTTCTCTCTGGCTGCCAGCCTAGCCCAAAATACAAGCCCTGGTTCAACAATGGACTGTGCTTCAAGGAAAGAAACAAGGCAGATTGGTAGAGCTTTCTCTCTCTCTCTCTCTCTCTCTCTCTCTCTCTCACACACACACACACACACACACACACACACACATCAGCCAGTAGTAAGTTTCATCCAGTTGAGTCACTGGCCCCGGCACCCCAGACTTCACCCTAGTCCTGTGTCAACCACAATACCGTTTTCCTCTAGGTGTCCCTGCCCACTGAACCAGTCTTTCACTGCCCATACTTCATCCTCTTTTTTTCCTCTACTTTAAAGCTCTGCGGCTCCCCCGGGACAATGCTCTCTCTCGTCACACTTTCACATGTTAGCTTCTGAGTCAAATTCCAATTCAATTTCCACTGAGATGTCCCCGAATAGGACACAGTTGTCCTTGCTTAGCTCTGCATTAGTCAACACTTAAAATCAAACCCATGCATCAACATTCTGGTTTAGTACAGACAGGATGAAGAACACATCATTTTATTATTAAAAACAAAACATAAGCTTCTTGTCCAGGGTCAGGTTGCTGATACGGCAGAGCTTTTTGCCATAACCAGTTCTGAGACCCCAAATCTGTGCTGGCCCCTTAGGCTTCACTGCCCCCTTGAATGACACTTGGCTTTTTGCTCCTATCCACAATGTGATGTGTTGATTCCCCTAATAAAATGATAAACTTCTGTTCCACCTAGTAGAGTTACAGAATTTAAAAGTGGAAAATGCCTGAGGGCTGGGAGTAGAGCTCAGTGGAAGAGTGCCTGGATTCCACACCAGCAACTACAAAAAAACAAAAACAGCAAAATAGAATTCACGTTCTGAGACACCAACCCAATAATTTAGAGATGCTCTTACTTCATCATTGATTGCTAGTGAGCTTTACTGGCTTGGGAGTATTTCAGGCACTGTGCAAGTTACTATACCATTCACCCAAAGATGAGGAGTCAGTCTAGTCACGCTAACCCACAGCCACAGTCAGCCCTAGGAAGTAGTGGTGAGTTGGAGTCACATCCATACAATCTGACTTCAGAGTCCATCAGCTTTCCTCAGCACCATTCAGCCTCTTTTAACCTCCACACCAAATAGAATGCTGGGTTATGACCTGTGTTGTGGTTCTGTCTGTTTCCTGGTCCCCAGTCCACCCTGGTCCTCATCCACATCCTTGTTCTTTATGCACATGGATGAAATATGGGTTTGTAGACACAAAAATATGCATAAAACATAACCTTATTTTGTGGAAATAGATCAAATGGGGGCGAAAATTGCACAGAGAATCAATGATAAACCTAGGGGAATCGCTTCGAAGAGAGAGAGAAAGAAAAAAACAAAATCTCTTCCTAATTTCTAGTCATTAAATTACTTATCCTCAATTCTCCTGGCTATACTTGTAAACAAGAGACATTCTGAAGGAGGACGAAAGGATAGTGGGGAGAGGAGGAGGAGAGTCTGAGGTCTGAGGTCACATAGCACAAAGCTCCCGAGGAAGGCAAAGAGAAAGAGAAAAGAGACCCAGCCACACATGCAAAGGAATGAGGAGTCTTCCTGTTTGCTGTGGAAATTCTACCCAGATGACGTACTGCACTTGTGGAGAGTTAATATACAGGTTCTTGGACTTCGAATTCCAGCAGCAGAGAAGTGCCATCCACCCACAGGGCCTCTCTCCCAGGCATCCTATGAGCAGCACTGAGGCCTCCTCAGCTGCTCTGGCTGTTCCTGTCACACCCAGACTGACCTGGGGTTCTGGAGATAGTGTCAGGTTTAAAAGCATCAGCTTGCATGAAAACAGGGCACTGCAGTGAGACCGGCTCCCTGGAGACTCTGGGAGCCAATCCCAAGTGACAGGCTTAAAGACAGACAATTGGTATGCTTAAGATAGGAGACCAGCATTGTAGATTAACACTCCTTTTCAATGAGAAAAGGAGATTGCAAAATGTAGGTAGATAGATAGATGAGATGACAGATAGATAGATAGACAGACAGACAGACAGATAGATAGATGATAGATAGATAGATAATCAGGTCAAATGGAAAAATAAGTAAAAGAAAGTAGCAAGTTTCTTTTCTGCCCATGAACTGGGGTAGAGTCTCCAGTCAGCAGAGCAAAAAGAGAGGCTCTTTTCTTCTCACTTGAAGATCGGTTTCCAGTCCTTTCCTGGGGAGCAAGGGGGAAGAGTCTTAGTTTAATTCCCTTTTCTTACAGTCTTGTATTTTAAGATGCAATATTAGAAATCTTCCATTTCTTTTCTCACTTAGGTAGGTTGTTTTGTGCTCTTAAAATTACCTTGTAACAATTTTGTTAAAAGTACAGAAACAATAACAGATCCTAATTTGTTGACTGAATAGCTAGAGATACTATAATGTAGAAAACTTTTATCACCTGATTCCCACGCTACCAAATTCCCCACATTTTTATTTTGAGGCAGGAGCCATGTGTATGTGTGCTATGTGTGTATGTGACATGTGTGTGATGTGTGACATGAGCAGTGTGTGATGCGTGACATGTGTGCGTGTGTGACATGTATGATGTGTGACATAAATGTGCATGTGTGATGTGTGACACGTGTATGTGACATGTGATGAGTATGTGGTATGTGTGTAATGCACGTGACATATGCGCATGTGTGATGGATGTGTGTAGTGTGTGATATATAAGTGTGTGATATATGTGTGTATTAGAGCTCTCTAAAGAAACAGAACTGGTAGGATGAATATATATATATATATATATATATGGATTTATCAGCTTAGCTCACAGGATAGAGTCCAAGTAGTCCAACAATGGCTGCACCACACTGGAGAGGCTGAGAATTTGGTAGTCACTTAGTCCACAAGGCTGGATGTCTCAGTAGTCCTAATCTGGCACGGAAGGTCTGATGAATTCCAAAAGACTGGCTAGTCTTCAGTCTACAGCAGCAAGACAAACTCACCGGTGAGAGAGAAGGCAAGCAGCAAAAAGCCAAAAAAATTCTCCTCTGCCACGGGCTTTTATACGGGCTGCCGTCAGAAGGTAACACCCACATTCAGGGCGTGTCTTCCAGCTTCAGATGATCCAATCAAGAAGACCTCTCTCATTTCAGGTAATCCCAGATCCAGTCAAGTTGACACCCAGGATTAGGCATCACACAGTGTGATATATTTGTCTGTGGTGTGTGCGAGATATGTGTGTAGTGTATGCTTGACATGTGTGTTGTATGTGGTATACGTGTGTTGTCTGTATATGTATGATGTGTGTGGTATGGTGTGTGTGGTGTTTGTGTATTGTTTGTGTGGTGTGTATATTGTGTGGTGTGTGTGGTGTATGTGTATTGTATGTGGTATGTGTGTATATATGTTGTGTGTGTAGTGTGTATGTGTGTGTGTGGTATAGTGGTGTGTGTGTGTGTGTGTGTGTGTGTGTGTGTGTGTACTGGTATGGAAGCTAGGGCTTCTTAGATGCTAAGCATGTATTGTAGCACTGAGCCTGCTAACTCCAGCTAGCCCAGCGTAGTTTTTAAAACTCATCTTTATTAAGAAATCATTTATAGCCAGGCCTGTTGCCTCAAGTCTATAATCTCGCTACTCTGAAGGCTGAGGCAGGAGGATTGATTACTGAAGACCTGCCTGAGCTATAAAGCAAGTTCAAGTCAGTGCGACCTTGCCTTAAAATAAAGTAGAAACAAGACTGGGGTATAGTTCAGTAGTAGAGCACTTACCTAGCTGTGCAAGGCCCTGGGTTCCAGCCACAGAACCACAAAGGAAAAACAGAAGAAAGTGAGACAACCAATGCAAATAAGCCTATATTTATTTGAAACGTGCAACTGTATGCATTGTGACCACACCACATACCCGAAAATTAACAAGTGCCACATAGACCATTTCCATCGCCCTGCCCCAGTCCATCCGTCTGTCACCTGCCACCACACTCATTTGTTTTCCCCACTGTGTTCTTTGGTAAGTCAGACATACGTTTCTATTTCTGGTGAGGAGTTAAGCATGGACACTGGGTCTCAGGAACTCTTGGAAGTGTGTTGACAGACCTTCTAGCCCAGAGTCAGCCACAAGTGCAAACCTGCAGAAGCTTAGGGGCACTCAGAATTCTTTGTCTCTTTCATGCCAGCCTGAAACAGGCAGGCTGAAGGCAAATGGGAACGCTGAGCTTTTGAGAACTGAGATCAATGGGGGAAGAGAGATGCATCTCACACCCCAGATAAAAATCATTGCCTGACTTTGAATTGATGCAAACGGGCACCGTGTGCAGTGCAGTGGGCGTGAGGAGTCGGGCAGGGGAAGGCACTGGACCAAGGCAGGAGGTTCTGTGTTTCCAGATACAAGGACTCCACCTGTCTGCTCTCTTATGCTTCTTGGAAAATGAAGAGATAGGAATGAACTTTCTCAAAATTCCACCCAGTTTATAAATCCACAGCCCACTGTAAAGGTCTTGAAAGCACCAGCAAGTGTAGTTGTGACAAGCCAAGCAGAGCACTTGGAATGGAAAGGGAGAACTGGAAATTTGTAAACGAATTTCATCACTCTCAGTGGAACTTGCAGAAACAATCCATTAACCTAGGTGGGCTGCCGCAAGCATTAGTTCAATTGCCTTTCCTGACTCTTTTTAAACCTTTATTTTAATGACTCTGTCACTATCTTCCTTTGAGAATTAAGAGGCAAATACAAAGAAAGTAAACAACATTAATGTCTGTTTCTTGCTGGAAAATACTGTTTTCCTGGAGGAAATGTTCGGCTTACTTTTTTCTTTTAACTGCAATATTTCGACACAACTGCTGGATCACTTTTTTCAGAGACGGTTTGAAACCAATGGAAGCAAAAATTAGAATTTTCTCAGACTTATTTTGGCAGGTTGAAGTAAAATAGAATTTGAGCTCTTTTCAGAGTACCCCTTTCCAAATAAATCACTTTTGTGGTTAATAGTATTACTGTTGCAAGGTGGATTATAAGGAAGTTCATTGCATTTATTTTATGTGTATGTGTGTGTCGTGTGCGTGTGCCTGTGCATGTGCGTGTGTGCAGTCACACACTCACAGAAGACAGCTTGCATGTTGGAAGATGCCTTCCAACATGTAGGTCTTTGGGGTTGAACTTCGGTCTTCAGGCTTAGTGGCAAGTGCCTTTGCCCACTGAGCCATCTCATCAGTCCTATAGGGAAGTTTAGAACTGAGATTTTATAGAGTGCCTGCTTTCTTATAAAACATATTCAAAAAGGGGAAAAAGTCCAACCACAAAAGCACCTTTCTGCTTTTGCAGAGAAAATTCTATGTACATTTTCTGATAATGTCTACATTAGTTTCTAAGTTGAAATTGTGAGGAAATATATTTCCAGGGAAATGGATGGTGTCAGAAAATGTCCTATTAAGTGATGAGACCCAGTCTCAGAAAGACAAAGATACTGTGTTTTCTTTCATATGTGAACCCTAACTCTTCATGTTTGCCAGCAGGTAAAATAAGGGGTTGCAGTGGATGTAGACCATGAAGCCATGTAGAAGACCCAGAGAAGGGATCAAGAGTTGTAGAGAAAGGGGCTTCACATGTGACATCAAGTGAAACAGAGACTATCTGGTGGGGAAGACAGAGGGGAGAGATGAGGAAGACAGACAGCGAGACACATCAAAACTAAACTTTGTTTGAAAATGACATAATGAAACCCAAATCTTTGTAAGTAATAAAAAACGAAAAACTAAAAAATTTTATTCACTCACTAAGTCAAAGGCAAATCTGTAAGCAAGTTTAAATATTTTCTAACATAACAAATTTGGATTATGAAAATATTTTCTAATCTAGGCCAAATTAGTGATTATAGTTTATTTGTTTTTCTCATTTAAAAGTTATCAAAAATACATCATTTTCAAAAGATAACTGTAGAAGGGGTGGATGGGACAGTGAGGAGGCACGGCTCAGAGTGGTCCATTTGCACTTTTGTTTGAAAATATCTACAAACAAATTTAATTCATAAAAATAATGAAAAAGCTTCCTCCAGAGGTTTATTTTGAAAAATCTACAGTAACATAGATTGATTTCAGATAGCAAAGTATATATCAGTTCAATAACTCACACCAGGTGTATGTTTACATGTGAATATCTAGGCACATGTATTGGGTTTTCACACATTAGACACACAGACTGCATACACTTTTCATTACATACACCTTATAGATAGCTTTAAAGCTAAAGGCATTTTAATGCCACGCTTTAAAGCAGATACCTCCATAGCTGTAGACAGAACTATTCCTGCAGAGCTGTGGGCTCTAGTTTCCTTTTGTAATCAGGCTTCTTATTTGTCATTTCATCCCTGTTATCACTTTAGATTAGTTCTATTTCTTTCAAATCCTGATCTTATAAGCCTTTGCTAATGAGCATAGCTGTGCATGCCATCCTAAATGTGAAGAAGATTAGCAGTAGTGAGCTGGAACATACTCGAAAAGGGGCAGCCACTTTTGTCAGCCCAGTACCATGGGAGGAGAGAGGACACTGGGTCAGGTAGCCCATCCCTCTAACAGGTCTTACTCTATGATTTGTTGAGCTAGACAATGGGGTAAGCCAGCAGCAGACAGGATTAAGTCAGACAAGCCCAGTACCAACACTGCCTCATTCACTGTCTCCAAACACTAATCAGGGTGAAAGACACAGTAAAGGTCAACAGGGCCTATGGCTTATCAAGACAGACTGGCTCAAGTGTCACAGTAAAGCCAAAATCCGATACCTGGCAGAGCTACAGGGATCTGGGGTGGGTCACCAGTGCTGGCTAGGCATCTGTCTCCTAGAGAGGTGAGCTCAGTGAAGAGCCTGAGAAGGACTCTATGGGTTCTACTAGATGCACAAACTCTGCCCAATACTGCTGGTTGACTCAGTTCTCCAGGTCCCTAGCTACTAGTGGGGCTGGATTTTAAGAAGTATTTAAAATGTCAAGAAAGGGTCTGGAGAGATGGCTCAGTGGTTAAGAGGACTTGCTCTTCTTGCTGAGGACCCTGGTTCAGTTCCCAGCACCCACGTCACTGCTCACAACTATCTGTAACTCTAATTCCAGGAGATATGACGCCCTCTTCTGGACTCCAAGGGCACAGCAACATGTGCTGCACTCACATATATGCAGGCAAAATACTCACACACATAAAACAAAAATAAACTTTTAAAATGTTAAGAAAGATGAGAAAATATTTATTAGAGAGAAAGAGCAATTCTCCGGAGGCAGTCACGTTCTCTGAGCAGTGTGCTTGAGTAAACAGGACCTAGGGCTTTCTGGAATGCATGCTCCCTTTGGGATGGCAGGGGAGGAATCAGGTTTTGCATAGCACTAATAATTGCTCACCCTTGCTGAGGCCTTTCTGTACACTGTGAACCCTATAGCTTTCATAATTTTTGTATGACTTTTATGTCTTTGGTCCATTGCTCAACCTTAAATGTCAAGATCCACATGTGGCTTCTAATCAGCTCTCAATAAATATTTATTGAATGGTTGGATGAATGATTCTCTCAAGCCCAGATGTGGGCTATCTGCTATGTATAAAGTGAATTTCAGCAACTCAAATAGCAGACCCTAGGCACACCCCAATTTGCAGATGAGAAACTGAACAATTTGACCTGGATCTCATATCCAGAAGGGGAAGACTCAACTCTATCACTGGGCGTAATTTTTTTTAAAAATTACATTTATTTACTTATTTATTGTCTGTGTGTGTTTATGCATGCTCACACTCCTGCTGCAGTGCAGATGTGCAATTTAGAGGACAACTTGTAGCAATTCATTCTCTTTGTCCACTATGTGGATCTCAGAGCTGGAACTTAGGTCATCAGGCTTAGCAGCGAGTCCCTTTACGTGCTGAGCCATCCCACCAACCAGCATATGGATTCTGAATCACAAGTGCCCTTACTCTCAGTATCCTGGAAAGTGGACACTTTACAGTTACCACCCATTAGAACATAACCAACCTTACGTTGTTCCTATTATTTCACAACCAGCCTGACATCTATACCTGTTTCTAGACTATTCACTGTAAATGTTCTGGTACTCTGCAAATACTACCTTTAAGAGTTATAGTTCTGTCAGCCCTGTGAGCTGTCTTCCAGCAAAGTTGAAGCTGATCAATCTGCAGAAGTTAGCTGGCAAGATGCCACTAGCATAGACTTCAGACTAGGCCCTATTTCCTGTGCTGTGAGGAGCCCTTACCTTCCCCTGGATTACCAATGTGCACTAATAGAGGCGCGTTGCTTTTCTGCAAGTGTCTTTGTGTGCGTTTGGCTTTGAAGATAGATGCTATGTTGAAACTTCTGGAGAAACGTTTCTTCCTTTTGCGCATACAAAGGGGACTATCTGGCTAGGGCCACACAGTTTATCTGCCATACTCTGCAACATCGAATGAGCTAATCTGGGACCCTGGAGTATACAGTCCAAGGAAGTGGGATGCCCCTGCTCCTAGGATCGCTCCCTCCTGAGCCAAGGAAGGCTGGCAATAGCTTTTGTAATATGGGCACTTGAATTAGGAGCCAGGCTGAGCCTTTAAAGGCAGCAGAGTGGCTGTAAAAGAATATGATTGCTTTTAGCTGTGATAGGAATGGATCATGCTAGCCCCAGGTGATAAACCCTATACCCCGTTAATACTTCTCTTTTTTATTCATTTTCCATAGGAAGGTTTGGCTGCCTTTCTCATTTTTCTAAAGGATTACCTTTACATTAGGAGTGTCTTCTTTCAAGTTTTATAACTGTCTCATCTGCAGTAAACTTCATTTATGTTCAGTAAATGAGGCTTGGGCTTGGAGCAAAATAATCCAGGCTAACACTGAGGGTAAGGATTATAATCTAGCTCAGGGCTCTTTTGAGTAATGGTCAGTTATAGACAGACAGGAGGAGATTATTTCCACCCACAGAATTCATGCACCACCAGAAACAGTATGAACTGGGCAATAATACAAGCAATAGCTATCTATATTTTGGACATATTCAATGCATAGAGATTAGAAAAGAGAAATTTCTTACAATTTAACAGTCCATAGCCATTCAAATAAAGTATTCTGTCTGAAAGTTGGCCTGAACTATTCTCTATCTTCCTCCCTAACTGCTTCTGTGAAATGAATCTAGGAAAGGAATTTAGAAAGTTAAACTAGAAAAGGACTCGAGCTGATTCAAGACCTTTTGAAATAAGATTTACAGGGCACAGGGACAAAGAAACACTTGACACGCTAATTAAGATGTAATCATTTGCGTGTCCCAGAGTAGGAGACCCTTGCCTTTCTGAAGGTGATCTCAGGTGTGGGGCAGTTTCCTGGTAGGAACACTCATCAGTTTGAACATCAGGCCTATGTAGCTGGTATCGCTGAGGGGCTGCCATTCACTATTACTCTATACAGTACAGGATCTCTCCCAGTCTAACATCCATCTACTAGTCAGATGTTTGGATGACAGATCCAGGCAAAGCTATTCAGAGACTGTTAGTGTGAGTGCAAGTGCAAGTGTGTGTGTGTAGGCATGTATGTACAAGTGTGTGTGTGTGTGCAGGCATGTATGTACAAGTGTGTGTGTGCAGGCATGTATGTACAAGTGTGTGTGTGTGCAGGCATGTATGTACAAGTGTGTGTGTGTGTGTGCAGGCATGTATGTACAAGTGTGTGTGTGTGTGTGCAGGCATGTATGTACAAGTGTGTGCAGTAAAGAAGCCAATCACTCCCCACCTTATTTTTCAAGAGAGGTCCTATCACTGAATTTGGAGATTGCCAATTTGACTAGATTGCCTGAACAGCTAGCCTCAAGGATCATCCCATCTCTGCCTCCCCAGTACTGGGATTAAAGTTATGTGCTACTGTGACTGGCTTTCATGTGGGTGCTGGGGATCTGAGTCCAGATCCTCAAGCTTGCATAGCAAACACTTTTCTAACTGAGTCGTCTCCTCTTAAACTTCTAATGTCTAGTAAATAGGTCAGACTTAGATCTGGGGTAAGCAAGCTGTCTAAGAACAACATAATTTCAAATGAGGCAACATAACCAAACTTCGCAGGGCACTGTCAAGCACAGAGAATAAAAATATTTCATAGCAGCCTTCTGCTGTCCTAAAATAGTTTATTTCTGTCCCTTGGTGGGTAGGTGTATTGCTCTATTTTATGTTACTATAAGGACATACCTGAGGCTGGGTACTTATAAAGAAAATAGGTTTATTTACTCACAGATTGTGAGGCCAAAAGTCCAACTAGCATAGTATCAACTCTGATAAGATCTCCATTCTAGTTAGTTTCAGCTATCAACTTGACAGGCCCTGGGGTCATCTGAGGGAGTCTCCATTGAGGAATTTCTCAGATCAGACTGACTTATGACTGTGTGTGAGAGATGTTTTTGATTGAAGATTGATGTGGGAAAGCCCAACCTAGTGTGGGCAGTGTCATCCCTGGGAAAGTAGTCCCGGGCTGTATAAGAAAGCTAGCTCAACGTGGATGAGAAAGCCAGTAAGCAGCCTTCCTCCGTGGTTTTTGCTTTGGGTTTCTGCCTTGAGTTCCTGCTCTGACTTTTAATAATGAATTGTGACCTATAAGTTTAAGCCAAATGAACCCTTTCCTTCCCATGATCATGGTGTTTATCACAGCAACAGAATAAAAAACTAAAACAGACCCCCCCCCTTAACTGCATGACCTTATGGCTAATGGCATTTCAATGTCATGTCAGAGTGGCAGAGCACATTGCCCAACAGGAAGTCAGAGCAAGGGGATGGGGCCAATCTTGTGACCTACTGCTAGGCTCCACCACTTTATGTTCCCACCAAGTCTTATTCATGCTACATTAGGCACCAACCTCCCAACACTTGAACCTCTGGAGGACACACTCAAAATATATACGCACCATAGCGGGCCACTCTCAGAGAAGCTCCAACCCCATTCTGACTCTCCCTGGAAGAATGCCTAACAGCTGAGTGAGACATTTTTTTCTTCACTGCCCCTACATTCTACCTGGTCCCAACTATAACATTCCATGATTTGCTGTGTTCTTCCAGCATGCTTTCCTTTGTGTCTACTTAGTCAAGGTCAATATGGTATCATTATTTAGATGATATATTACTTCTGCTTCCCATGAAGATGCGCAACAATTTCACTGGGTGTTATAACATAATGATACAGATAAAACAAGAACTGTAGCTGCAGCTTTTAGAGAATCTATCAGCAATCATGAACTCCTGCAAGAGAAAGATGTGCAATTTCACCAAGCAGACCATGTGATAAAGTGGATTCCTGGATCCTCAGGGCCTGCTGGTAAATCAATGGACCTGAAATTTGTCACTATTGACATGGGGATGAAAAGTTCTTCATTGAAGTGCTCTGCTGTGTGTTCTAGGACATTCAGTGTGATCACTGGCTTGTGCCCCAGGAGATGCCAGTGCTGACCTCCAGTTTGTGATGACCAGATGTGTCTCCAGATATGGAGACTGTGTCCCCTCCACAGTGAGTGAGGATAAGTTGAGATGCCATAGTGGAAGTTCATGAACTCAGCTCCCAAGTGGGAAGAGGCCTTAGTGCCCTCAATGTGACTGGACCACATAGATTCATGAGTGCAACGGAGTATACTTATGCATCATTTTCCATTCTTGTTCCCCTCTAGCTTCACAATAGCCTGTGTATGATAAGGGGACTAGATTATTACCCCAATGCTGAACTCTAGTTGGGCCTCTGTACCCTCACCAGCCATATAAGCACAGATATTGGCTCAACTCTACACTGCTGGCTTGTATCATAAGGGCACATCTTATGAGACCCTGCTGAGGGACAGCACTTTACAGACTACCAAAGCAAGTTCAAATATAAGATGTTATTAAATTGAGAAGTATTCATGGATGCCAGCACTCTAAAACCTTCTTTATGAAAAGAATCTTGAGAAATGATGACACTTGTAAAATATTAAAAACCAAAAGGGCCCAGAGATTGGCTGTCACACTTGATACTAATTTCCTCTGTACACTCCAGTACAGCAGGTCCACTCAAGCCTGGTCTGTGTTCCAAAAAGAAGTCACTCTAAGAAGAAATAAAGTGAGCTAAGAATAGCTGACTATTAAAATAATAAAAATTGTCTATTTCCAAAGCCTTCATTAGACTTGCAGTACAATAATGATGTCATTTGAGTACAATAAAAAGACTCTGGCATGACTCTACAAAGAATTAGAAACGAATTACATGCGCTTGTTCATGAAAACAAAAGTCCACGTGACTCTGTAAAGTGAGTGTAAACTGAGGTGAGGTTGCGGCAGTGAGTGGTGCCTTAGATCGTGTTGCTGCTGGTTACTGAGCAGTTACCCATTAGAAAGTAATTCGTTATTCCATACAAACTTTTGGGTGGGAGTTAGATGCAGTCCCATCTATTGTTAGTTTCAGGGTTTCAAGAGGGACACAGGGCACTAGCTCTGGCCCTGGCATCAGATGGCATCTTCTGATTCCTTGTCCTTAGGCTGTGGCCTCTCTGGAATGATAATTGGTATCATTCTTATGCAATTGCTGTTTGCAGCCCACGAGGACATAAAAATTATGCTCAGCCCCAGAGGTCACCTGCCTGGCTAATTTTCCACTAATTATGTCTTAGTTGCATTGTTTTAGGACAGAGAATAGAAAATGTTCTCTTTGAGGGTTTGGTGAAGAATGGTTAGGGGCCCCTACAGGCATACTGGGTTACTAGGATCTATACATAAGAAGGTCAGCACACACATCACACTGAAATCATTCAGGACCATGCTGAGACTATGATTTTTAAAAATCTGAGGCCTGTCAGTTGAGAAGGAAGTAGAGTGGAGTGGGGTGGGTGGGGTGGGGGTGGCAGGCATGATAAACAGTGGCAGCAGCCAGATGGGGCTCAGACATGGCTGTGAAACTCACACAAATAATGAAACCACCCTGGATGAAGATACTTTGTGTGGTTTGTTGAAACATTGATGGAGAAGGACCTGAGTCTGAGCCTGGTGCAGCCAGAGTAAACTAGTTTGTTGAGGGCTCTTCAGACTTTGACACCTGTCCTTCTAGGAGTTTAGTATGAATGGACAGAACTACAGGGCCAGAGCAAATTCTGGGAGCTTGGGGGTTTCCACTGAAGGAGACTGAGGACCTCGCCATCTTCATCTTGAAAATTTCCTGTACTAGGGTGGAACTGGGGAACTCAACTCACCATCAGCCATGAAGGGGTAGTGGGGGATGTTTCTCATTTCTCTGTAGTGCCTTTGGCTTTACAATGCCATGGTTGAAGGCCTGGTGCAGATCTGTCAGGAGCTGTGAGGTGGGACAGAGTCAGGGAGAACTTGAGGTTGCCTGTACATTATGCTCTCTGTTATAATTTTCTTCTGCTAGTTTGGTAGGATGGAATTGGGAGAAATTAAGAGATTTCTCCCCACCTACCAACATAATCTTTTGTTGTATTTATCCTCCTCCCATTGAATCAGAGACACCCACTGCTTTGGTGACCGGTAGATTCAAAAGAACAAGGATCTGATTGACAGCTCAGATTTCTGAAAGTGATTGACATGCTGGAAGCTGCAGGTGTCTACTGCGAGAGCTGTGCTATTTGAGGAAGAAGAGCATTTGTGAATTACAAAGGCTGAGTTAGAGCATTAATCACCTGGGTCAAGACACTGAACCACATCCAGCAGTGCTTCTACCCAGAGGGGAAAAAAAGTCATGCATTTTATAGGAAAAGAGGTTGAAAGGGGAACAAGACCAGAGCACATGTCAGTGGGAGTCCCAGAGAGGGCCCTCCTCTAAGCCTGTGAGACAAATTCCAGGGGAAGTAAGAATAGCCCTTGCCCACAGGTTGAGCAATCACAGAAGCAAAGTACAAGAAGGCAACTCAAGACTGAGGCGATAGCTCAGTTGTTAAAGTGCTTCCCTTGTAAGCATGAAGACCTGAGTTCAATCCCCTAGAACTCACTTTTAAAATATTTTATTTATTATTATTTTTTTATGTATATGTGTACATTGCCTGCACGTAGGCAAGTGCACCCGTGTCGTGCAATGCCTGCGGAGGACAGAAGAGGCCGTCGGATCCCCTGGAACTGGAGCCACAGACAGCTGACAGCTGCCATGTTGAGTGCTGGGATTTGAATCTGGGTCCTCTGCAAGAATATTCAGTGCTCCCAACCGCGGAGCCATCCCTCCAGCCCCCTAGAACTCATAATGTTAAAAGCTGGTGTGGTGGTACACACTTTTAATCCCAGCACTTGGGAGGCAGAGGCAAGAAGATCTCTATGAGATCAAGGCCTGCTTGGTCTACATAGAGTTTCAGGCCATCTGGGGCTTCAGGGAAACCCTTTCTCAAATGATGATGATGATGATGATGATGGAAGAGAAGGAGGAGGAGGAGGCAGCAGTCAGATACGGTGGCTCACTCTTGTAATCACATTTTGAGGAAGCAGAGGCAGGAAGATCCCTAGGGCTCTCTGACCAGCAGCCTACCCTACTTGTTGAATCTCAGGCCAGTAAGAAAGTCTGTCACAAAAATAAAGAAGCTGAATAGTGTCTAAGTGCTCTTGTGTACACACACAAGAATAAAGAAAAGCAAGGCAGCTGGCCCTGCAGTCAAGGGCCATCCAGCCACCTAACTGCGTAGAAATGGCTCTGTGGTATTTTCAGCAGAGAAGATCCGCACCCTGGCTCACTCAGCTCTGAGTCTACCTCAGTTCCAAAGGAAAACAAGAGAGTAACACAGTATATTATTTACTCAAAAGATTTCTCTTCGTGCAAGCTGTTCCTCTGCCTGGGTCCCAGCGATAAGCAAAGTCACAGTTGAAGGACAAGTGAGAAAACCAAGAGCCTCTCGTATGTGAGGTTTTGCTTTCTGCAAGATCCTTTGCCTGAAATTTAAAAATAAATGGAAAATCTGAGAAATAAACAACTCCTAGGTTTTAAACAGCACACCATTCTGAGTAGCATAATAAAACCACAAACCATCCCAATCTGCCCTGCTGAAGATAAGAAACTTGCCTTTGACTCCTGTATACATACCATATACACTACCCTCCCACTAATCACTTGGTATCAATCTCAATTATCAAATTGGCTGTCATGGTATAACCCTTGCTTTTGAGCAAGAAACTTAATCTTACTTAATAATGGCCCCAGAGAGCAAGGGTAGTCTGATAATTTGGATATGCTGAACAGAAGCTATAAAGTACTTCCTTTAAATAAAAAGTGAAAGTTCTTGACTTAATTAAGGAAAGAAAAAAAATCATATGCTGAGGTTGCTAAGATCTACAATATGATCATCTGAGAGAGAAAAGGTCACATTCATATAACTTTTATTACAGTTTATTGTTATATTTAATATTATTACTCTCTTGCTGTCCAGTTTATAAATTAAATCTCATGATATGAATGTTTGGATAGAATAAAGTACAGCATAAATAGAGTTCAGCACTGCCATGATCTCAAGTTCCTGCTGGGGTCTTGAATCATCTCTCACAGATGGCAGGCGTTGGGGGCTGGGGCTGTTGTAGACCTTTACTATTGTAAGCCATTGAGATTTTAAAGGAAATTTTGTTGGGGAGTAGCCTAAGAAAAGCTACAATGGGATGTTGATCCAAATGTTTTCCAAGCCCTAAAAAGTACAGTGAGGGACCAAGGAGAGAGGGTCTTGAAACTATAATTATGGGCAGTGATAAAGGGACAGGGAGCGACCTGGGTAGATCTGGTCACAACAGCAACATAGGAACAGTAGCAATCACTGGATGCCATGTTCTTTAGAGTAGACACAGCTAGCATCTGGTATCTGCAGTCAAGGGCAGTCAAGAGTTGTAAGCACTCATGGCAAACTCTCTTTGAGAAAGTCCCTGACCCTCACTTCGTCTGCTCTCCCTGCTTTGCGCATCCTGGCTTCCTCCTGCCTGCCCCGTCCAGGGCATCTCCAGGCAGTCTGGAAGAGCTGCGTGAGCAGTGTGGTTCTGTCAGAACTTGAGAAGCCCCCTCCCTAACTCCCCCGCTTCTCTAGTTTCCCTGAGAAAACCATTTTCCTGCATTTCTTCCTCACCCAGTATTACTTGTTTTGTCTTTTCATCGAGGGCCAAGAATTTAATGTATTATTTTCCTCTGGTTCAACTTTCATGGGGTTAAGAGGCTTCAACAGTAGAGGGTTATATAAAGCACAGATAAGGAAAAGTGGGTGTGATGGTTTGAATGAGAATGTCCCCCATAGGGTCCAAGTATTTGGACATTTTGTCCCCAGTTGGTGGTGCTGTTTTGGGAGGTCTTAGAAGGTGTGGCCATGCTGGAGGAAACATATCACTGGGGGTGGGCTTAGAGAGTTCTCAAGCTTTGCCAGATCTCCAGTCACTCTCTTGCTTCTTGTGCCTGTTTGAAGATGTAGAACCCAGTTTTTGCTCCTACTCTAGCCACCTCTGTCACCATGCCTCCCTACCATGAGCCATAAACTAAATAAACTCTTCCTTCTATAAATTGCTTTGGTCAGTGTTTCTGTCACAGCACAGAAAAGTAATACAGTGTGGAATGCATGTCAGTTAATACCTCCCCAAATAACCTTGCCACATGCTATTTAATCTTCAGTAAAACTCCCTCAGGAAAATAATAAAATAAAAAGTATTCTACTTATAGGAGGGAATAATGAAACTCAGAGAAGCTAATACATGGTGAATACCATAAAAGAGGGAGCTAGTGTATATAGGGTGTGTCCAGCTTCAATCTGTTGGATTCTAGAGCCTGTGTATTTCCCATCATAACACACTCCAGAGGTTCCTGTAACTGGGGTCTTTTCCATACAGAATTAAGGACCAGGCAGTGTGCTGACATGTTCTCTGCCTCTTCCCATTACCAACCTATAGATCTAACACCTATTGACATACCACTGAGACCCTAAGGACGGCCAGAGCTCTATTCACACAGGGTGGAGCAGTGGTATCGCATGCCCAGTGCCTATAGATAATCCTATAGATAGATCTTCCTAGGTCAAAGTGACAGTGACAAAAGCCATGCAGAGGACAGTGATCAGGGCCATTTTGTAGATGAAAGATGTCCCAGCCTCCATCAGTAACTGGTTACACAGAGATTACAATCAAACCTCGAAGTCGTGCGTGGTAATCTACCCATTTGACAACATTTCCTCCTGCAAGAACAAAAAGACCATCTTAGGTGTGTGTTCAAGTCACTGACACTGAGAGAAGCTGTCCCTGTGAAAGCTCTGGGGTACCCTGAGGTGGTGCCCATCTGGAGCAAAAACACCATATTCTCAGATGCCTGTGGTTTGCCTAATTACATTTTCACAAACCCTAGGAACCCCTTCAGTGCTTCGGTGGCACCAGGCGTGCGGCCTAATGAGCTTTCTGAACCCTGTATTATGAAATTGTCACAGGTTATTTGTCAGAAAGCAGCTGCCTCATGATTATAGCAGACTTAGTATTTGGGATACCTCCATTTTAATAATAATTCTCTGTAATTACAAAAATGCTACATGACTTCAATCACATGCAACAAGTATTTTCAGGACATTCATCTCATCTGCACCTGGATTTCCTAGGTCTTTGACACTCTTGATCTTTTGTGTATCCTTGATGTATTGAAATGTGACAGGTATTCTTACCCTCCACCTGAAATTTGAGGATACAATGCCTTCTGAAAGAACACAGAAATCTTGGAGTGAATTAATATTGATTTCCCATTCTTATGGTTTTATTAACTACCATGTACTCTTATATTTACCCTTTTCAGAAATGATCGTAGTCTCCGCACTGATTCTTTCAAAGTGTATTTAATGTCCTATCATGCCTGGTTAGGGAAGGGTTGATGATCTCATTGCTATCCTGTGTGGATAGTCCTTGCCCTTGCCTGGTAGGCGATTTCTCCTTGATTATTTCTCCTTCTGGCTCTTTGCTTTGTGATCCCGCTGGTGCTAATTATGAATTTCTCTACACTAATGGAAGCATAGCACAGCATCTTCCGCCCCTGCTCTCTCCTCGTCACAGTCCTGTTGCCCAGGGCATCTCTAGTCACACAGAGCCACTAGGCACACCATAGGGCAGGCAGACAGTCCCAGCCTTATTGTGTGTTGGGAACCTGGAATGCAACTCCTAGTGACCTGTGTCCTAACTGAACCCTCACTATTTGGAAAGCCCTCTGGACTTTGAGGAAAAAGCCTCTAACTATACACTTTCCTTCCAGGGAAATCTTTGGGTATCCAAGGTTTCCCCATCCTGCTCCAGGGAAATTCCAGCCTACATACTGCATGAAATTAATTTAGTATATATGTTCACCATCTATAATTTGGAAAACAGAAAAATAAACACAAACATGAGCCAGATGTCCTTATACAACCTAGATATGACTCCAGATTGTAAGCTCTGTATGAATGTGTGTGTAAATTTGTGAAAAGGGATAAAAACAATGCTATCTCATTAACTGACTTTTAGTTTAGTTTAGTTTGGTTGTTTAGTTTAGTTTAGTTGTTTAGTTTAGTTTAGTTTTCTGAAACAGGGTCTTCCTGTAGCTCCAGCTGATCTGGAACTTGTATGTAGACCAGGCTGGCTTCAGTTTCACAGAGAGCTGCCTGCCTCTGCCTCCTGGGTGCTGGAATTAAAAATGTGCCCCGCCATGCCTGACATAACTGACTTTAAAAATATACATTATTATTTTCTCATGGTATGAAGCACTCTGCCAGTAGCACTACTAAGTAGTACAATTTTACATTATGCAATTAACAAAGCCAATACTGTCTGTTTAAAGTGATTTCTTTTTTTTTAGTGTCAGGTTATGGGCAGCATAACCCATTCATGAGGAAAGGTCCTATTGTACATTGGAGATTAAATTTTAAGATGAGTTTTTCCCAGAGGGTCAACCCACAGCATTTGGTTAGACCTTCTGTTTCCTTTATTGTTGATTTCTTTGCTTATTAATTTAATTAACTGTTTATTTATTTATTTAGTGTAGCTGTGTATGCATGTACATGTGTGTGAGTGCAGGTGCAAGCATACAACTGCCTGCATATGGAGGTCAGAGGACAATGCTCAGGAGTCAGTTCTCTCTTATTATTGTGGGATCCAGGGATCAAGCCTGGGGTCAGGCCTCCCTGCAAGTGTCTTATCCTCTGAGTCATCTCGCCAGCCCCTTTATTATTGATTCTAATACACAAACCTGAGCAGAATTCTATGGCATGCCTTTACAGATACAGATTCCTAGTGACCTTTCCACCATCTCTGGAGCTATAGCGCAAAGGTCTGCTGACCCTCTCAATCAGCACTGCTCAGGAAATTCATGAGCCAACACCTGCTTCCCATGATCCATAACTCTGGGTTGTCTGTGCCTGGGGTTTGTGTTGATACCAAGCATGCTAAAACTGTGGATACAGAAAGGACTCCGTAGAAGGAAGACAGCTATACTCACAGATCCCTTCAGGTAAGGGGCATAGAGTACCATGCAGGGTCACGTGGGGAAGACTGGGCTAGTCAAGGGCAGAATAGGAAGAGAAAGAACATGATCTAGACCTTGATTGGGATTTAGAAGGGATGGGATTGGTCAGGCATGGTAGGTATGCTAAGTTTATGTTTGGATAGTTTAACTCATTATAGTGGGGGTGACATAGGGCAGGGAGAGTATTAGTTTAGTGTGTGAGACTTTGACAGAGTTTATGATTGGGGATGGAGCTCTTGATTGGTTGTATATCAAAGGGGGGAATTTTAAGGGGTTAGCTGTAATCTCTAAAAAGAAGAAAAATTTCTCCAGCATCAAAACTCTCAAATTCTAGTGTATCAAAAAGAGGAAAACAGAAAATGTAGTTTTGCACACTTACCCACACTAGGCTTCAACTTAGAACTCAAGGCCAGGACCCATTTCCCCCTTCTGCTGGGTGAATTTTCTTTTTTGCCGTGCTGAGGATCAAGCCCAGGGCCTTTTGTGTTAAGTAAATACTCTATGACTGAGCTACATCCTCAGCTTGATGACCTTTTTTGGGAAATAGCTAATTGCTAGATTTGAATTTGAGCTTTGCCAGCCTCTCCAAGTTGATTCCAGCTCCTCACTCCCAGAATTCCTGGCAGCAGGCAGGAAACCTAAGATTGAACAATGTCCTACTGATGTCATCTAACACCTGAATAAATCCCTAACATAGACACCGCCAGCGTAAACAGGAACAGTTATGACAGCCAAATGTACCCATGTTGATCCATTCAATGATAGGACATAAAGGAGAACAAACTCAAGTCAAGACCAGCTTCCATCTTTGCAGCACTACACAGAGTGGTTTCCCGAGGACAAGACTGAAATTCTTGGCAAGATCGTATTGATGAATTACCCATCTATTTCAAATATCCCTACATCTATATCACTTCTTAGAATGGAATAAAAAATTAGGTCTAATTATGGAATACGTGTTTGGCAAAAGAGACGGGAGGGGGGAGGGTTACCGCAATCTTTATTATTTTTCCTTTTGTAGGAAAAATCTAAAATTGGACCAAAAATAAATAGAACTATGAGCTTTTGACAGTTCTCCTAGTGATTGGATTACTAAATGTTATTATTTCTATTCATAGTTTACATCGCTTCTGATAGACCTGTCATTACAGGGAAAAAAACACAACAAAAACGCTTTGAAATCCTCTGTGGCAAATTCTCTAAATAGGCAGGCATCTCCCTGGCTCCTCTCAATCCTGTTCTAGGAGGTCAGCTAATTTTACCTTTTAGAAACATTGATGTTTAAATTTGCCATTCCTTTAATGTATTGTCAAATTTTATCCTTGGGCCCCTCAGTAAATGTTATCTTCTGTTGAGGCCCAAACACTCTCTACAGCGGGAAGTTGCTTGCCCCATCAGAACGTTGCCATTGGTAGCCCCTGGCTTTCTTGGTAAGTTCATAGACTCTGTACATCCTGCATCATCTGCTTCCTCGCAGATCTGAGTTCAGGAGGTCGAGCTGAAAGATGCCTTGGCCATCAGCTTGTAACCTCTGGGCCCTTCTTGAACATGACAGTCTGAGAGAGTCATCAGCCTCTGCTCAGGGTAGGCAGCTCCTCAGAGCAGATGAGCTCTCAAACATGCCCCTTCTGATAGGAAACCAGTAAAGAGGACTCACCAGCCTCCACAACACCTCAACAAGCTCTTTGTGTGCATCACTTTGGTCTTGCTACATACTGGTCCTTCCTGGTATTCTGTGGACAATATTGATTTAGGAACAGTTTTCCTTTCTATGACCCTAAACACTTATCGCTTGTTCTGTTCCAGCCTGCCAGTCCAGCACTGAGCTAGAGCCATCTCCATAGCTCCTCTCTCACTTGCTGTATAGAAACCAGGGCATTCAAGGAGCAGCAAGTCCCAGTTTAAGCATTCTTAAAGCTGGGTTGATGTAACAGTGTCCTTGTCGGAGATCAGCTTCACTAGCCTCTTTGTACACCAGTGACAAATTCTGCAACAGTAGCCCCAGGAAGCCTTTCTTTCTCCCAGCCCCTGCCGATGTTCCCATGGGTCACAGATGTCTCTTCCGGGGTCTGTTGCTGCACACTGGGGCCATCCTGGCTGCTCCCTCAGTCCCTTTGATGGCCACATGAATGTAGATTCCTGTCTATTTCTGCTGCGCTCTCACTAAGGACGTTTCTGAAGTGTTACACACTGAACTCTGGCCAACACGATGCTGTTTCATTTTCCTTCATCTCAGAGCCCCAAACACTTAAGCGTCTACAAAGACCTTCAAACTGTGTTTTAGAAATGAGAGAAATAGAAATTTTTAGAATACTTTGCAGATGTGAAAGTCAGAGCTTTGCAAAGTCAGTATCAACTTGGGTTTAGAATGAGGTGAAAAATATACAAACTGGATTCAGCCACAGAAATTGCTACCAAAACTCTCAGGCATTCTGAAATGGCTGATGAGGGTTTTTTTTTTTACCACAGTTCCCACTGCACCCCCATTTATAAAGTGTGTGGGCTCAGGTCAAGAATACAAAAGAGGACAAGATTTCATCCTCTGTGTGACCCAGAAGATTTTCTTTACAATCAGGTATTTGGCTCTATGAACATCAACATCATCACGTGGCCCCTGTTCCACAGTGACAGATGGTCTATGTCTTGGCTGCAAGCCTGTCATTGATCCCCAATGTGGTCCTATGGGTGTGCTCCCCAAACCTGTGCAACAGTGTCTCCTGGGAAAGACTCTCTGGTACAGAGACCTCTCGGGCACTCATCTGCAGTGTGTACAGAAATGCATGCACCAGAAGCACACACATCTTATCCAAGCAGGCCTCAGTGGTGCTGAGTGACAACTAGGGGGTTGGACCTGAGCAGGAAGGGGCTAGAATGCCCTTCCCTGAAGTTCTTCCAAAGAAGTGAGGGTTGTCACAACATTTTGTCTGCCATTTCTGGCTTGTGACAAAGAGTAGGCAGAAACCAAATAGCAGGAGTTAACCCTTTCTTTTGGAGCTCCCTCTTTGGTCAGAAACATAGTAACTTTGGGGGCCACAGCTATCCAAAGGTTAGGAACCCTGACTCTGCAGACAGCTCTGTGTAGGACAATCCCCCTTTTGGCTTCTATCAGCATCTTCAGGATAACACAGAAAGCCTTTTCTGATTAGAAATCCTTATTGTTTTATATTTCGTATGGACCCTGGATAGGTTCTGTACTGCTAGGGAAATTGGTATTTGTGTATCCAGGAAGTAGCACAAGGATTTGCATTTGGACAAAGGCTTTGAAAATAAAACAAAATACTTTTCTTTTCTTTTCTTTTTCTTTTCTTTTCTTTTCTTTTCTTTTCTTTCCTTCCTTTACCCCTCCCTCCCTTTCTGCCTTCCTTCCTTCTTTCCTTCCTTCCTTCTTTTGGGTCTTCTTATGTAACCCAGTGTGGTCTTAAACTGAGGTCCACCTTCTGCAGCCTACCCAATACCGGAATTACAGGATTATACCATGCTCAGCTTAATGGTGTCTTTTAAGCCTTGTTTCAAACATTTCAAATTCAGCAAATAATACATATAAGCACTTAAGACAGAACGGGTAGTAGATACTTATTAGGTGAACGGCATGTGGCTGAGTGGACTTGGCAATTTAGTGTAGCTCAAGGGTCAAGGCCATTCACTGGTAAAACCTGTAGCACAGTTCACTCTCTGGTGGGGACTAATTAGTGCACCTAAGTAGTGACCTGGGCTCATAGGCAGAGCTTGGACATGACTGCATTCGCATGGAGTGGGGCAGCTTTCTTTGGCCGAGCAATGTGACTCCATCAAGCAGCAGAAGCAGAAGTCAATGTGATCCAAGCACAATTTATGGCAAAGGTTGAAGCGTTTCAAGCTGTCCAGGGATGTCTAGGACAGTGTGCTCCATTTACAAATGCTTCATATCACTTTTCATCCCCTCATGGTTCCTGGTTCAGTCTAAATTTGGAATGGCATAAAGACAAAAGGAAAGAACGGGCCTGTATGGAAGAATTAGGTTCTGTTTTAACAAGTTAATTCTGCAAGCTCTCTGGGCTGCCTGACTGACTGCAGCCTGGAGTCACTTCACAATGCACTCTCCAGACACCAGAACACTCATTCCCACAGACAAAATAGAGCGTCATCTTGCATCAGAAGGAAGAAACGCTTGTCTCTCAGCATTGCTTTCTCAATAGATAAAGTAGTCACATCCAGGGCTTGTAGGTCCTCTGAGGATTAGGAAATTAATAACTCTTTATCCACACAGGATGGAATGTGATTGCAAGCAGCTTCACAATGCCTGATTTAAATAGAAGCTCACCTGTGTGCAAAGACTCAGCCACACATTTGATCATTACAGATAAAGGAACTATCATTGCTACTAGATTCACAGCAAATGCCAGTCAGTCCACAGAGGAAATGGCTGCTAGAGAGGGTTGGCCAGGGTTAGGTAATGGACCACAGGCACCATGGTGGAGTCCTTGACTGTGTGTGGGGTATATCAGCATCTGTCTCACAAGAGCCCTGTGTGATAGGCAGTATCATTCAGAGGCACAGTCTGGAAGTAGATGAACCATGCTTGAGGCTGTGTGACTTAGCCAGCAATTTACCTTCTCTGCCCCAGTTCCTTATCTGTGAAATGAAGAGGATAATAATACTTATAGCTACGTAGCTTTGGAAAAGATTATTGTTACAGAAAGCAAGCTAAGGCTCAAAGATGAAGTAACTTTCTCAGAACTGCACAAATAGTAGGAGGCAGGGTTGAGGCCGAATAGCCAGCCTGTCTGACCCCAAGGCCGGTGCACTTATCTGCCATGTCACCTGCTCCAATCCCAGGGGACTATGTCCCCTCTCCTATTCTCAATGAGTCAGGTACACTGTGGCCTATCTACTGTTAGAGAAGCAGACTCTTTGTATGTTCGTCTCACCAGTAAATTAGGGGTTGATCACCTTCACTAGTCCATTTCTTACCCCCTGAGGAGAAACAAGAGTAAATAGGTTTTGGAGGCAAGCTGACCAAGAGCTGCAGGTGGCGCAGCTGGGTGTGGGCCAGGCAGATGAGGCAGGTGCCTTAAGACTGCTCCCATTGCCTAGGCTGAAGAAGCACTTTGGTGCAGAGCACAGCCCATGGGAGCCTGTGTTCTTGCCCCCTGCCTTTCATTCCAGGTGCCCTTGAGGAAACCTCCCGCTGTCGCCTGTCTTCCTATGGCAGTGGAACACTTGTGGTAGCCCATACCCTTAGTGGCCAGCAGAAATCTCAGGCAGGATGCAGCGCTGTCTAGAAATCAGGCAGAAAAGCAAGCTCACTTCCTGCTCAATACTGACTGATTAAGATCTTGTGTAAAATTAGTGCTAGAGTGCAGATATTAAAAAGCTCAAAATTCAAAGCTCTGTCTAAGATAAACCAGCTTTCTTGTTCACTGACCACAAAGTGCCTGCACAGGGGAACTTGTGACCACCTGTAAGTCTTCTTTTCTGAGCCTGGCCTTGTGGATATGGAATCGGGGACCCCACAGAGCTGGGTGCTTATGCTTTATGTCTAGAAAACAGTGTGTTCAGGTTGATGACTACTTACATATTTGAATATGTGCTACCTTTTTTGTTTTTTTTATATTCTTTTTGTCTGTTTTCCAAATGGCTGTTTTTCCCCCTTTCTAGCCTTCTTTTGTATTGTTTGAGAGAATCCTCCCTGCTCCTCATTTTCTTTCTCTCTCTCAGAAATTTGGTAACGATGCATTCTAATATCTGTTTGGTTTTATCAGTTCTGAAAAAGCCTTGGTCATTCATTTTCTCATATGTTGCTCTGCCCCCCCATCATCTGCACTATCTCCTTCAGGAACTGCACTTCATCCCTTAGTGCCCTTTGAACTTTGACCTCCCTGCTGATCCCTTAGTTAGGGCTGGCTCCAAGAAGCAGGTTCACTATAGGCTTTTCTGTCCAAGTAAGCATGATGGCAGATGGACTGAAGAGAATCAGGATTTCAGGATTCCAGTACTGAGGCCAGCTACTGAGGGAGGATGGGTCACCTCAGAGCTGTGTGTGAACTGACTCCTCCTTACCTAAGAGCTCCATCAGCATTCCCATCACCTGGCCTCCATGACCCCACAGCTGGGCCATCCATTGCTCCTGGGCTACCTGTGTTACTGTCACCCTCGTCTACACACTAGCAAGGACATCACTATGACTGAACAGAACGGGAAAAGACTGTTGTCATCCCTGTCCCACATGAGCAGACAGGAAGTTGGATGGTAGCAATGGCAAAGCCAGTTTGGTTGCACTACCTGAATTCTTCTAAGTTATCCAGCTTGCTGCCTTGTGCCTCTAGCTGGGAAGCAACTGCTGCAGGGCCAACATGAAGAATGTGACTCTCCTTTTCCTCCTACCAGCCCCAGGTGCACCAGATACACCTGCCGCCTTCCCCTTCTCCCTGCCAGCTGTGGAGCTGGAAGCAGCCTCTGCAGGCTCCCCACCTGCCCAGCTGTGTGGCAGACTGCTGCCTCCCCAGCCACCATACATAATAGAAAGAGGCCCGTGTACTCTTCAGCTCATCCTGACCACTGGGTCTATACTCCGGGTATCAGTCCCTGAGTCTGTCCACATGTCCCATCTATAGCCTGTGTACCTGGCTCAGGCACTATAATGACCCTAGTGCCCCTGTAGCCATGTGCATGGCCCTGTGACTCCTCTGTGCCTTTTTCTTCAATTTCCTTTTTCTCCTCCAAAGTTCAGGGTGATAGGCTATGGATATAGCTCAGTTAATAGAGTACTTGCTTAGCATATATAAAACCCTGGGTTCAATCCCTAGCACCACATAGACTGGGTATGAGGAGCATACTTGTAATCTCAGCACTCAGAAGTGGGAGGATTTGAAGTTCAAGATCATCCTCAGCTACAATGGGAGTTCAAGGCTAGCCTTATACATGAGACCCTGTCTCAAAAGCAAAAAATGTTAGTATTGTTCTGGGTTCCAGTTCACTTTCTTGCAGGAGACCCCACAGAATAGAGTATATACTATTTTGTATCTATTCTGATAAAAAGTTCTTCCTATTTTCACATTAGCATCTCTGAAATTAGGTTATGTCTTAGGGATGATGGGTTTTTAATTAATTAATTAATTAAATTTTATTTTATGTGAATGAATGTTTTGCCCCCAAGTATGTAAGTGCACCTGTGTCATGCAAAGCCTGGGGAGGCCAGAAGAGGGTGATGGATCTTCTGGAACTGGAGTTACAGATAGTTGTGAGCAGTGGGAATTGAACCTGGTCCTCTGTAGGAGCAGGAAGTGTTCTTAACCTCGGAGGCATCTCTCCAGTAAAATTTATTTATTCTTTTTTATTTTAGACCCTGTCTCTGTGAGTGTTTTGCCTGTATATATGTAAGTGTGCCTGTGCATAAGGCATCAGGTCCCCTGGAATTGAAGTTATAGACAAATGTTAGTTGTTATATGGGTGCTGGGAACCAAACTCAGGTCCTCTGCAAGAGTAGCCAGTGGTCTTAAACGCTGAGCCATCTCTCCAGCTCCTTAGGGCTGATGTTTTACAATGTAAATTAGCAACAACTTTGAAAAGCAGTGACAAGTAAAATAATAGTGCTTCTACAATGGGAAACATCTTAGATGTAATAAAATATAGAAGATACAGAGAGGGGCCTGTGCTAAGGTCAGTCCCCAGGTACTACACACAGCATCTACCCTCAGATGCACCTGTCGTGGTGGGAGAGCTCCCTGCTCCGCCCACCAGGGATATAATCCCCTGAGAACTGCAACTAAAGTGTTCTCTCATTCCCAGGGAGAGCGTGAACACGTGAGTCAAAGAACTCCACACTCTTCACCGCAGAGGGAAAAGTTACGGTCTAGACTATAATTACTATCGACTATAATTACTGTTATTATTTAAAGGCACTGAAACACCCAAATTTTAGAACGAAGCAAAATGGTTCACATATTCTAAAAGCCCTATTTTAAAATAGTCTCCAGCAAGTACACACCCCTATTTAATGGGCCATCTCCAGCCTCTCCGGGGGAGGTGATAAAAGAAGCTGTTAGAGCCTCTAAGAAGCTATGTCTGGTGGAACCACAGACAATAATTGTTTAGGGAGTTTTCTTTATATTTTTATATTTTGGCAACCTCCAAATTTAAGTTACTCTGAGGTCAATGACAACGGTGACAGGTCTACACATGACATATCTACAGCATGGCATGCTAACACAGAGAGACTCCCAGCCTTCTACTGCACTTCTGTGAGTGTCACCAAGCCCACGTAATTCCCCTTCTTTTACATTTTAAGAAGTACAACACAATGATTCACACTCCAGTCTGCACTGGTCAAAGCACACATAATATTTGGGAAACAACCATAAGATTGTAAATGCTGCATGCTGTTTTCAAAATATAACTTGACTTCCAAAATTGTCTACTTAGACACCTTTAGTCAGACTTACCAAGATGCAGTCATCCTGTCTGTGGTTTTGCTTGCCACTTGTAGCTACCTGTAACCTCACAGTAACCCAAAAGTGTTAAATGGAAAGTTCCAGAAGTAAGCAACCCCTGTGTGAAACTGTACCATTGAAAATCACGTGATGGACTCCTGTGCCATCCAGGTCCCTTCTGTCTGGGACCGACAGCGCCTCTTTGCCCCCATGCCCATACTGTGTGCTCTATTCCCCCCCAGTCATCTGATAGCTTTTACCATTAACAGATCCACTGAATCAACATCCCAATGCTTGTTTGTACAGCCCTTATTTGATCTAGTGATGACCCCAAAGAGCAAGATTATAATTCAGACATGTCAGGGAGAAGCCAGAAAGTGAGAAAGTAAAAATAAAATAAGATGCTTGGGAGAGAAAAATCACGTTCATTTAAGTTTTATTAAAGTATACTGGTTTTATTGTTGTTACGATGTATGTGTGTGTGTGTTCCTGTGTGCATGTACGTATGTGTATATGGATACACATAGGTGTGGAGACAAGAAGTCAACATTGGTATATCTTCTATTGTCCCTCTCTACCTAATGTTTTGAGACAGGGTCTCTCAGTTTTACTTGGAACTCACTACTTGGCTAGACTGGGTGGCCAGAAAGCTCCTGTCTCTGTCTAACCAGCGCTGGGATTATAGATATGGGCTGTGATCTGTTATTGGCCTTTATACATGGAGAGTTCTCGGGGACTGACCTTGGGTCCTCATGCTTGCACAGTAAGCATTTTACTGAGCCCTCTCTAGTATATTGTTTTATAATTGCTTTCTATTAGTAATTATTAATCTCTTACTGCACCTAATTTATAAATAAAACTTAGCATAGGTATTTACGTACAGGGAAAATCAAAACAGAGACAAGTTTGGTTCTACACACTGCTTTAGGTATCCACAGCTGTGTCCTAGAACACCTTTGTGTGGATGGGATCACCTAGAATTATGATTCTTACCTCCATTCACTAATTATCTCCACTCTCAGAATCCCCCTCCTCATGGGCAGGATGGAGGCTCCGATGCAGGAATGTGGACCCTGGGAGCATTGCTGATCTATGGCATCGCACTTGGCTTTTTCCACCATGGCAGCCCTTCCCCAGCCACAGCTGTGACTCACTGATTCATTCCAACCTGATGAGGAAGCCATCTTCCTGGGATCAAACCAAATCCAAATATCATCTTTGGTTTTATATGCACTCATAATGCTTCTGCCAGGATGCTGTGGTTCTAATACTGGGGTACACCTTTCCCAGACCCCAAATGCTGTGGTTTAACACTGGGATCCACCTTTCCCAGAACTCAAGGCCTTTCCTGCCTCCTACTCTTACTCTTAGCCAGCCGAATTCTGTAAGGTGCTTCCCACTACCGGAGCTCTCCTTCCCTGTCCAGAGCTCTCTCGGACCCTGGTATGGTGGAACAGTGTCCTAGTTTGTTTTCTGTTGCAAGGATAAACACTATAATAAAATACAACTTAGGGAGAAAATGGTTTATTTCATCTTACACTTCCAAGTAACAGTTTTTCACTGGGGGAAGTCAGGGCAGGGATTTGAGGCTAGAATTGAAGCAGAGACCAGGGAGTAAAGCTACTTATTGACTTGATCCCAGTTGATCCAGGCTCACATTCAGTTACTTTTCTTATACAGACAGCCCAGGTCCACCTGCCTAGGTATGGTAGTGCCACAGTGGGCTGGACGCTCCTACATCAACTAGCAACTAAGAAAATGCCCCCACAGGCCAGTCTGATGGAAAAAATTCCTCAGTTGAGGTTCTGTCTTCCCAGGTGACTCCAGTTTGTACCAAGTTAACAAAAATTCATGAATAAATGTATTATCTTCTATTAAGATGGCACAATATTGATGTCACAGTTAAAAATTGCTAATCTACAATGCTACAGTTGAAAATATTACTATGCCTTAAAATTTCAACATGTGGTGAGAAAGTCAAGGTGCATGCACACTAGTATGCCAAATACGACAGCATTTGTGTGAACTTTGAAAATAAAAAAAAACAAATTTTGTAAATATGTATATACAGTAAACATATAAAAGTGTAATGAAAAAGATTTTACCAACTTAAACTAATGACTTGCTTTGAATAAGAAGGACTTTTGCTTATTTAAGAGTGGGTTAGTCTATCTCCATTTTTTCTCTCCCATTTACTCTTTTTTAAAGACTTATTCACTTATATTTTATGTGTATGATGTTTGCCTCATATGTGTATATGTACCTTGTGCCTGAGAAAGCAAAAAGAGGCATCAGATCCCCTAGAACTGCAGTTAAAGCTGGTTGTTAGCCACCATGTGGGTGCTGGGAACTGAACTCAGGTCCTCTGCAAGAGCAGCTGGTGCTCTTAACCACTGAGCCATCTCCCCAGCCCCCTCTCATTTATTCTTATTTATTTTTTTATTGTGACATGGTCTTGCTGTGTGTAGCCCATTTTTGCCTTGAATTGACTACAGAGCTCAGGTCAGCCTCTAACTTAAGCCTCCCAAGTACTGGGATTATAGGTTGCATACCACCCACCCACTTCCATTTACTGTGGAGCTCAATCCAGTGTAATTCTTGTCCAACTACCACTTTGAAAGTGTCTTGTCGAAACATGCAATAGCCTGACACTCCTCAGCCATTTGCCTGACCGCAGCAAGAGTTCCTCCTCTCCTTTCTATCTGGTTCCATCAAGTGCCCATAACAGAATCCTGACTGGTCATTCCCTTAGTTTCTTTTATTCTATATGCCAGCTCTCTGTAGGTATTTTCCAGTAGTGTATGTGTTAATTCTGCCCAGGTTCAAATATCCAGCACCAATTTCTTTCCTTGAGTCCTTGGCTTCTACAAACATGACATTCTGACCTGAATGCCTACTAAGCATCTCAAACATGGCATGTTCTAAATTTTATGATCTCCTCCCACCTCCCAGCCTTAAACTTAGCTATCTCCCAGTCCATATCTCATGATCTCCCAGTCCATATCTCATAATCCCCCAATTCATATCTCATGTGTGGTTCTAGGGGACTGGAGAAGCAACTCAGTGGTGGAACTCTTGCCTAGCACGCCTGAGGCCCCGAGTTCCATCCCAACACTGGATACAACAGTGGTCTTGGATCTATTTTTCCCTCAAGTCCAACCTTAGGTATCATTCCTGACCCTCTCTTCAGCTCAGTTCCCATCCATTCCATCACCAAGTCCCATCAGTGCTGCTTGACCATTCCTCACTCTACCATGTCTTACTTGGTTTAAGGTTTTAATCACCCCACCCACACTGGACATCTGTTTTAACTTATTTGCCACTTTCCTTAAGCAAATTGCCCATTTTTATATCTTAAATATTTTATAATAATATTTTGTAGCATAAAAATCAACAAGCCAACTGTTCTGGAAAACTCTATAATCCTTGCATTTAGATAGTGGAGAAATGAAGATCGAGAATTCAAGCCCAGCTTCAGCTACATAGAGCTCAAGTCCAGACTAGGCTACAGGAGACTCTGTCTCAAACAAAAAAGCAAAAAAGGATGACAAAAACCCAAAGATCACTGGGCATGGGGGTGCATGCCTTTAAGGCAGGTGGATCTCTGTGAGTTCCAGGCCAGCCTGGTCTACATAGTGAGTTTGAGACCAGCTGGGGCTACAGGGAGACACTGTCAAAACAAAACAAAAATCAAAAACTTAACAAAATATCCCAAATCTCAATGACCAAAAATCCCTCAGTCTATTTCTCTCTATATATAAAATCCAGCTTCAGAAATAGAACATTTCAAATATTGACAGAAGCCCTAAGCAGCAGGCCTCCCTAATTACATCTGCTTTGACCATCAAAGGTCAGTATTTATCAGAATTCTATGTTCATTCCGTGTTCAACATTCCCATGATGTTCCGTATAATTTTGTCCTTGTGCTTAATTCCCTAAACAGTATATAATTTGTGTTTAAGCTTTAGTTTTAGGTATTATATGTACTAAATTTTTCTATATCAATATTTCTCACTGTTTATTAACTTAATCTACTTTGATAGCTATGATTCACATTCACTTTCACTGTTGTATAGAATGCCGAATACCGTAAATAATTTTCCCATTTTCCTCTTGATACTTAGTCTGTTTTCTTTTTGCATGGCGAATGATGTTGCGTATTATGAACGTATCTGAGGCCTTTCCCTGTATATGCACGCAAGAACTTTTAGAGGCATACATTCTGTTTGGGAATCTGTGTTGAGCAGAAAGGTGGGGGTGGCTGGGTTCCATATCTGTTATTACTGCCAAACCATCCTCCAAACTATTGCTCACAAATAGATTTCTTTTAAAATCTTCACGTCCCTGAGCAGCAGTCATACAGGGGATTTTTCTCATGCTTCTTGACTTCCGTTTTCCTGTTCAGTTATTCAATGCGTTTTTCCTTCCTGTTGGCTTTTAGGAGGAAAACTCCACTTACAGATCCTGGATACTAATTTTATTTGGCTGTTTTAAATTTTAGGCTAGGTTTTGATAACAGATATTCAAAAACAATCTTTCTGCGATGAAATTTATAGGTCTCCGTTGTGCTTTGCTTTTCATGTTTCCTGTAAGAAATCCTGCCCTGCCCTGGCCTTTCAGCAGCACAAATCAGACACCATCTGTGCCCTGTTCAAAGTCCTCCCGTGACTGACTACCTTTGTCCTAAACTAAAATTTTCTTTCTTGCTTACCTTGTTGGCCTTAAGCTCACATGGCTCCCTTGCCTACCAGATGCCCACCTTCTTGCCATTCTGTAAGCAGGCTCCCTCAGCTCCCAGTGCTTCCTGCCGTCTTGAACAAC
The DNA here is from genome assembly GCF_000622305.1 of Nannospalax galili. Classification (NCBI taxonomy): domain Eukaryota; kingdom Metazoa; phylum Chordata; class Mammalia; order Rodentia; family Spalacidae; genus Nannospalax; species Nannospalax galili. Next base: position 5,918,685 of record NW_008339923.1, read on the forward strand.
CTGTGCCTGATTAGGTTCTTGGCAGGTATCGTCTACCTTTGATCTCATAGGGAGATCCGTTGACCCAAATATCTGAAGCTCATCCCTCACCTGTTTCAAGAACATTCCTCCCTCCACTGTATATTCATCACACACTGTTGCTATGGGGAGTCATCACTGAGTGTGAGCCCTCTGGTGCTCTGTCTCCTCTTGCTACATAGTGAGTTCTAGAGATGACAGGGATGCTGCACCCGTGAAATCTCAACACTACGGTTGCATAAAAACAGGCATAATGACAGCACCAATTGGTCATGCCAATGTGTTGACCACATTGGGAGAAATTTCACATGGTCCCACCTCTAAATGAAGAGCCACAGGCCATCAGTGGCTGCTGAGGCAGGGGATAGTAACTGATCTTGGTTGTCAGCTTGAAGGGATCTGGAATTAACTAAAATACAAGGGACTTTCTTGATCAGATTACTTAAAGCTGGAAGACCAACCCTGAATGTGAGTGGCACCTTCTGGTGGCAGCCCAGACAGAAGGACATGGCAGAAAGGAGTTTTTGCCTTTTGCCTCCTTGCTGTCTCTCTCACTGGCAAGTTTATCTATCTTGTTGCTGTGGCATTTCTTGCTGATATTACTATCAACATCTTCAGGTTCCAACATAGATTGAAGATGAGCAGGACTCCAGGAATCCTCCAGGCCTTCAGTGCCAGACTGGGAGTTGTGAGACACCCAGCCTAGTGGACTGAGCAACTATCAGAGTCTCAGTCTCTCCAGTGTGGTTCAGCCATTGTTAAACTACTCAATTCTATTCTGTAAAGCAATCTAATAAATCTGCCCCACAAACATAGTCAGTTGTTCTTTAGAGAACCCTGACTAATATAGAAGGAGAATCAGTTTCCTCCTTTTTTCCAGGAATGAGTTCCCTGATAGGTTATCCAATCCCAAGCAGTCAGTCCTAAACACATGTACACACAAGAACTACTACATGTCAGTAGATTGTGTATGTGTGTGTGAGTAAAACAATAATAATGAAAGAAGAGGTCATAAAATGGAGAGGGAGGCAGGTAAAAGTTGGAAAAGGAGAGGGATTTCTAGAAATGATTTGGACACAATACTCTGTATGAAATTCTCAAAAAAAAAAAAAAAAAAAAAAAAAGGTCTAGGAAGCAGGAGCCAGGCCTTCACCTCGCATTCTGGCAGAGCAGTGATAAACATACAAAAAGCCCTGATTGCTTTCTTTTGAAGGAATAAGTGAATCTGGAACACACAGAGAAGATTCTACCAGGACGTACCAGAATGATAGGCAAACAGCAGCCTAGAAGGGCACCAGAAGAGGACAGATGTGCAGTGCTGACCTACAGACCCAAGAGGTGGTCATCCTTGTTTCTAAAGATGATATCTGAATAAATTGAACAAATCCAATCACAGTTACAATAAATTAATAAAGAAAAGAAAGGGCTGGGTCATACCCCCTACACACACACACACACACACACACACACACACACACACACCAACACACCCTAGTCAATTAACCTAAGAAGAAGCTTAAAATTTGTACCTTTCACAGGAGGAGTCAAGTCAGGTTTTTTGTCCACTCCAAACCTTGCTGTTGTTCCCTGTCACTAGGAAGAAAGTCTAAGTCCCACCATGGGTTACAGGGCCCTGTCCATCCATGAGCTAACCTACCTCTCACTCTGCCATTCTACAGCTTCCTGTCTGCTTTCCTTCAGCTCTAGCTGTTACCTATTGGAGGTTCCCATCCTCTACATGGCTCCCACCTTCACCTCCGTCAATCACCTGACCTACACATGTAGCCTACCTCTATGGTATAGTCCCCTGCCCCTTTCCAAAACACTGTGTCACTTTTCTCTTCATACAGTGTTTCCTCCTTGTCTCCTGTCATGAGAGTACACACCTGGCCCTCTGCACCTATGAACTCCATAGCCACAATTCACCTTACTATGGATTCAAAATATCTTTGTTCGAATTGTATGTCTGTAGAATTTATTCAGATATTTTTCTTGTAGTTATTCCCTAAACAATATAACAAAATTTATATAACTTTTATACTGCATGAGGAATTTTAAGTAGTCTAGAGGTGATTGACTGTACAGGGAGGGTTTATATAAGTTATATAAGACACAATTGCATGCTATATAAAGGAGTTCAGCATCCCAGGTTTCTGTATCCCTGAGTACCCCAGAACCAGCCTATTGGGGATTCTCAGGAATGACTGAAATCTCCATGAGGACAAATCTTTTATCTGTTTTGTTCACGGATACAGACCCAGCACTGAAGTAGGTTCTTACTCTATATTTGCTAAGAGGATACATTAATTCAGCAAATCTGTCTCCTGAGAAAAATAACCCGGAATGGTCCACACCAAGTTACATTTTGGTAAATTTCAAAACCTCAATATTCAAGAAAATATTTTATAAGCAAGGGTTGCAGAGGAGGAGGGGTTAGTCAGACTAGCATGGGATTTTCCTTGACCCTCAGAGCCAAAACAATATCATACCTGTGGCATTCGAAAGAAAAGAGAACAGAACACAGAATTCTAAAAAAACTTGTCCTTCATGTTAAGGCAACAACCATCCTCAAGCACTCAAGAACTCAAGGGAAGGAGGACTGGCCTACTCTCTGAACTAGTCTGCTGACAATTACATGGAATAAGGCCAGTAGTTTGCTATGAGCTGTCTGTTTCCTCAAAGTGACCTGAACAATCTCATCCCTGGCTCACAGAACTGTCATTCATTGATTGCCCACCATGGTCAAGGCTTCTCCCTTTCTATCTGAGGAAAGCCTCACACCTTCACCCGTGACTTAGAGGTTTAGTCATGTTTCACACATGAGAAGTCTAGCAAAGTAACACTGGGTAAGAACCCAGAGTCCACTGTGATAGAACCAGGGCTCAGACCCGCCCAGTAACAAGGCTATACTTAGAAACCCGATACTCTCCAAACCGCAGGTGAACAATCCCCACCCATCTCCCCTCAAAGGGGAGGCCTCCAGTGTTGTTACCTTGTGAATAAGAAACACCCCACAAGGTCTCAAGTGCCAGAGCTTGTGGGGAAGCTGATAGGTTTTTAGAAGTGATTGGATCCTCAGCGCTCTAATTTTATCAATCCCTTGACAGTTCCATAATATGATGGCACAACCGAGAGGTGGTAGGAAACTAGGAGGTGGGGCCTATTGAGAAGAAGTAAGTCACTTCTTGTCCCAGGATGCTTCCTAACCCTCTTTGCTTCCTGTCCATCATGTAGTAAACTGCTTTGCTCTGCTGCCTGTCCCCTGCTCACCACAGGCCCAGAAGCAACACAGCCAAGTGATCAGACAAGCCTCAAGGACGTAAGCTGCTATAATCTCTCTCTCTCCCCCCTCCTCTCCCCCCCTTGCCCCCCCCCCCGTGTTCTTTTTGAGTCAAGATCTCCCTGTAGCCCCAGCTGGCCTAGAACTCACTAATGTAGATCAGACTAGCCTTGATGAGATCTGCCTGCATTTGCCTCCTGAGTATAGGATTCAATGGTGTGTGTACCACAATGTCCAAATCAAAGAAGACTTATCTTATGTAGGTGAGAATCCTTTTACTTGAAGTACATCACATCAGCTCATTTGAGAGCAACTGTTTTTGCACAAGAAAAATATTTTTAAAAAACAATATAAGCATTATTCTTTATTTCTAAATTAAATATTTTCAAGTAGTATATGCAGGCTACCGTTTGAAAAATTCTCTTATTTCTATACGATCAAAGATATCCTTTGGGGAGGGTTAACATCTCAGAAATTAGTAGAACACGTTGGAACAGCTTGTCACATATTGCCCTTTAAACACATTTTGCTCATGATAAAGATGCTGTATTTTGTATTTATTTGCCTTTCAGCCCTGTATTGTGAAATGAACTATGTTTCTTGTTTATCTTACTTTTGTGTTCATTTTTAAAACTTTTCTCTTTTTAAACTTATGAATGGTATTTTGAACAAAAGACTATAAATGGGTGAAGGATATTGTCACACATGGGCACTGTGATTCTGCCACACCTCGTACCCAGGAAGGCTAAAGGGACATGGAAATACTACTGATGGGTGATTTTCCTGGGGATGCTAAGTGACAAACCCTCTTAGGATGCTCCATTACTAGAGTCTTCATGTTCAGTTCTAAGGCCACATACAGTTGGAGAGGAGAAAAAAGTAATGGCTAGAATCCCAGGTGAGGGTCCTTGACCCTCTAGGAGGAAATGGGAACAGCCCATTATCATTACCATAGACCTGGCTGTCACTGCATTGTTTTGCTTATTTAGTTGCCATGACTACAGGCCAAGGGATTAGGTATTCTGTAGAGAATGGTGAAGCAGCAATCTCTGCTCCAGGATGATGATATTCAGGTCATGCCCAGAGGAAATTGCTATACCATGGGAGCTGACCTTGTCACCAAAGCCACCATGTAAACTCCCATCAGATATCCCTACCATCTGACTCCAGATGTGGCCATCAAGAGGATGTGGAGGCTGCTGACTGCTCTTGGTGCTTCCCTAATGATGCAGAGCCAGTTAGAGCACCTCACAAATGAGTGTGCTCATCCCCAGCGGATGTCCCTCTCAGAACCAGATGAATACAATGCTTGCATCTTTCTCTTTCTGCTCTGTGCAATCAGTAGAAGGGCTCTAACACAGGGCCCACAGGCAAGAAGTGTATGTGGAGTTTGGTCATGGTTCTTAGCTAAGGGACCCCTCACCAGAGCTGAACCAGTGCTCATGCCACACCCTTGAATCTCCAAAAGCATGAGCTAAATAAACCTCTTTTCTTTATAAAGCCAACCTATCTCAGGCGTTTTGCTATCAATGGTGCTCACGAACTATGTCGTCTTATAAAGCAGTCACTAATCAGACTAGCCTTTTCAGGTTTAAATCCATTCAATGAAAATAAAACTCAAACTTCAGCTTGTCTAATTTTTTTACACGTCCAGTGTTCTCACATGGCTGGGGCTACTACACTGGGCTGCTTAAAATACAGATCTCTGACCCTGCACAATGATCTGATAGCACAGCCCTGGAAGAAGCCAGGGCCCTCTACACTGATGACTTTTAGGCCAAGAATTCCAGGAGGTCAATTTAAAAAAATGAAGTAATGCCTTATTTTGGTCTAACACTCACCTGTATAGATTAGGGTCAGTCATCTCTCTTCTCTGGGGCTTTTCCCTGACCTGTGAGGGCTTCCTGGAATTAAACTTTGGTCTACCTTCAAAGGAAGGCAGGTCTTGACCTATGGCACATGGGTTCCAGATAACTTGTCTCTGCTTTGACCTTCTGTACTAGTGTTTTATTGAACTGTAGCTTTATAACATTCCTTCCCCCTACACAGGGACAATCATAGAAAATTCAATTCTTCGCTTGTTTTAGGGGAGTATTTATTATATCACATACTTTTCTCTTTATGAGACCCAATGAGACTCAAGCCTAGGGACCAAGAAAAACCTGTTCCACGGCAGAGCACAACACTCTAACAGGGTGATAGTGTCAGGGACCAGAGAACCCATTGCCCTGATTTACATTTTAGGCAGGTTTTATACTATTTCTAGAGTCTCTGAAACAGAGCGCCTTTGTAAGGTATGTTTTCCTATCTAGATGATTGACAGAAACATTTAGATTGGTACTCATGTGGGGCGGGTTGCAACAGTAAGTCTTTAGTCTTTATCAGAAAACCTCTCACTAGACAGTAATCCTGTAAAGTTTAGCACTCCTGGAGCCCACTTAGATAGTTACTGATCAATGACCCTCCTGGTAAGGTCAGGATACCAAGTCTCTTCAGAGGGCCAGAGATAGTTCTCAGTTCATGTCATCCCACTGATCAGTCATTAGAATCTTACAGTTTTAGCTGCTGGTTTTCCAGGCTGTTGATAATGAGGGATAGTTTTAGCTCCAGTGTCCTCCAGGCCTACTCATATCTAATGGCCTACCTAACGGGAAGCAGGTAGGAGGAATCATAAGGGAGTCATTTCACTTTCTTTTTATTTTGGGGGGAGGCGTAAGGGAATGATTTGAGACAGTGTTTCCCTGTAGCTCTAGCTGGCCTGGAATTCACTGTGTATACCAGACTGGACTTGATCTCACAGAGAGTCACTTGCCTCTGCCTCCCAAGTACAGGGATTAAAGGTGTTATGGCACCACACCTGGTCATTTTACTTTCTTGATTATATATCTAATAAGAATTTCTGGAAGCTACCAAAGTACTTTGGGTTGTAACTTTGAATAATTCATTTTATTAATTAAAGGACATATGTTTGTAAAATTCTCAAAATTTCAAGTACATTATGAAAATGCATAATATAAAATACATACTTTAAAAAAAACCTATCGTTTAGGAAAACATGCCTCAAAGGTGTATTCTCAACAGACTTGACCCTAGATTTGGAAATTTGGTTTACATATTTCTGGGGCATCATAGCAGACTAAGGATCATTAATATGCCTGAAGTTTTTCAGAAAAATGTTCAAAGAGAAGAAAAAGAAAACACCGCTTTGTTCTAAAGCATAGAACTTTAGTGGTCTTGTTGTTTTAAGGTAACAGAAAATTTTCAAAACTGTCACGTTAACAGAGTTCTTGCCATTTCAGAGTCAGCATGATCTTAATAAATGAAAAAAATCACAAGAAATAAATTAGCAAAAGTAAAATCGTCTCACCCCTCAAAATATTTCCATCCCTTCAAAAATTCTTTTAGCTTCATCACAATGTGGTTGGTTTTGTTGAGAGAGTTTTTCAAATTAAAAACTTTCCTAGAACTCCATAAAGAAAGCAACATCCCACTCAGAATTCGATTGTCATGGTCCAAAACTTAGTAGAGAAAAGTAAATACATTGGAATTGACATTTGAAGCCACAGATGCAGTGGAGATATAGTACAGGTACTGAATTGGTACTTAATGAAGGAACAGAATCTTCTACAGAAACACCTCTTTGTGACTGTCACTAGGCATGCATGACTTTCCCAGAGACAGCCATTTGTGCCGGTGCCAAGACACTGCAGCAGCTCTGAACACTCATTAAATATCTGAACATCTCTTCCTCTCCTCGGAGTAACACTAAGTCAAGATCAATCACATACCTGTGTCCTGCCAATCACTGTGTCCAATAAAGGTTGTGATAGGAAGGATTATTCAAATAATAATAGATGATGGTGTTTGAGGGTTTTCTATGGGTTCCGGATAGATTGTCTTATGAATGGTTTGCCAAGCTATGGAGTGTGTGCCTTTGCTCTTTTCACGTTAAGCGGAGATGCTAATCCTCCCAGAGTTGCTGTGGTTTGGAAATTATTTGTTCCCTCAAAGGCTCCAAGCCCAGAGGGAGGTTATTAGGAGGTGGTGTGGACTCTTTAAGAGGTAGAGCCTAGTAGGAAAACCACAGGTCATCAGGGCCATGAGTCATCAGGGAACAAGGCATTTCTTGTGGGACTTGGCTTAATTCTCCCAAGATTGTTATAAAGCCCAGGCTCTCTTTGGCTTCTGGATTGGAGAAGCAGTCCTTCTTCATACATGGGTTCTTGAACTATTATCCCCTATGATGTGACATAACTGAGACAGCCCTCACCAGTGCTGAGCCAGTATTGGTGCCATGCCCTTGAATTTCCAAAAGCATGAGCTAAATAAACCTCCTTTCCTAATAAAGCAAGCCTGCCTCAGATGCTTTGCTACAGTGAGGAAAAACAGTAGACCATTGCAATGGCCCACAGTCACTCACCAATAGGAGAGATTCTCCAAAAGACTAAGTGCTTAACACTACTCATAACATCCTATGAAAAGGACATATGTGCTAACTGCAAATTCAGTGGCAAAATTGAGGTGGGAAGAGCCCTTCTGAACTCCTCCCATGCCTAGACTGAATGGGCAAGCCATGTCATTATAACAAATAGGCACATATAGACTCTGCTGGATGCTGCCCAAATCAACAGATGAATTCTCCCTTATTATGTAATGCCAAACAATTTCATTCTCCCTCTCCCTAAAGCTAGAACAAGTGTGTTTTCACTTATCCATGATGAATTTGCCTATAGTGTATCTAGTAACAATCATTCTGATTATCCAAGCATTCTGATAGCAGATAGGTGACCCTGCCTAGGCTCAGCAATCCTGTCTCTTTCCTTGTAACTGTGGATAAAAGGCTTACTTATCAAAGTACTTTAGTATTTGATGACAAGTACAACAAACAAACACTGAGCTGCCTTTGCGTCCACCTTCAAAGGCCAGGCAGGCTTCAGTGAAGTTTCTATCTCCCTTTAAAGACTGAATCCAAATAGATGTTTTTATATAAAACAAGAAATCATATGTGAGCCAACATTCTAACGCCCCCAAATAATTAAATACTAACAACTGGTTAAGTGTAGGCTATGGTTTAGATAAGTGTTCCCTCAAAGTCCATGAGTCAAAGGCTTGGTCCTTAGACCCTGATGCAGTTGGGTAGGAACAGGACCTATCGAAGACAGGGCCAGTGGGAGATATGCTGGTCACTGGTGGCATCCCCTTAAAGAGGTTATTAGAACCCCAGTTTCTTCTCTCTCTTTCTCTGTCTCTCTCTGTCTCTGTCTCTGTCTGTCTGTCTCTCTCTCTCTCCCTCAGCTAGCTGTGAAATAAATGTGCTTCCCCCCAACATGTTCCCACCATGATGTGTCACCACAGGCCCCAAACAAATGTTACAATTGACCATGAACCTCCAAAACCGTGAGCCAAAATAAATCTTTTCCCTTTCTAAGTGGCTGTCTCAGGTAATTTGCTATAGTAACAGAAAGATGAATGACAGTATGTCTATCGATTACAGTCTACCTCATCTTAGATGTCTTAGCTATCCATGGAATCCAAATGTTTCGCCCCACATTCCTCTCTTGGGGTGGAGGGGGAGTCAGACCTTTTCTCATATTTCCATATTTGGGAACTAGTATATCTCAGCCTGAAGGTTGGTGACTGTTAGTCTGCCCAGCCTACACCTGGTAGCTACACCCCAAAATACGAAGCCTCATGCCAGCCTGCAGGACTGTCAGGTAAGCAGCCTCCCTGTTCTCACTCAGACGTTTCTGAAATATTTTTTAGCACTCAGGGGATCTTCCCCCACCACACTGACTCCAGAATTTCAAACTCATTCCATGTGAACACAGGACTGTCTGCATTTAGGGCTAAGATGCAGTTTTCATTAATAAATCTCATTGATTCAGCATTGTTTGTTTAAACAAACAGCTTACTAAGATCCAGTTTCTTGACTACCAGTTGTTGGGCCCTCTTTGCCCCCGTTGAAATAATTTCTCTTGAAGTTGAGGGGAAATTACATTCTTCTCTTCTTCATTCCAGTTCCAAAGGGAAATAATTTGGCTTGAGTTGACCAGTTACTGGCCATTAGGGATTATTGATATATTTTCCTATCTCCTTGTCAGGCTCTCACAGCCACCCTCCCCTTTATCCTACTCAAATCTGAAACCATGAGAAGTAGGGGATGTTGTGGGATAGAAGTCTTGGTCCACTTGGGTACTCTGAGGTCAAGGGCAGGAGAAGATACATGCCCCAGCACAGAGGATAAGTTTGCCTTTCCTCTGCTTTCTTGTTCTCTTTGGGTCCCCAGTGAATTGGGTAATGTCCACCTATGTGAGTGAGAGCAATCTTTTTCACCCAACCTACTGGTTGAAGCACAAATTTCTTCTAGAAACATCCTCAGAGGCACACTCAAAAATAATGTCTTACCAGCTATCTGGGCATCCCTTGGCCCATTCAAGTTGATATATTAAATTAGCATTGTACCTGGTATGGGTCCTGGGAGGGCCTCTTCAGAAGCTTCATGTAGAAGGGGCCCCAGCTGACTGGGATGGCTCTTTCCAAGCAAACAGGCAGATCAAAAGCAAAATGATCAAACAGAGTCTTAACAAAGACTGCTCCTGAGCTTGGTGAAGTGTGAATTGTAGAAGCTGTGTTTATGTTCCGACTCCTTGGGGAGCCAGGTACAAAGGCAGATTTTACTGCAGTAATGAAAACATCTATTGATTTACAAGGTTCTGGAAATGCACCTCACCAGATGAAAGAACCAAAGGAAACAAGAATTAACATGCAGCTCCTCCTGTCTCCTTCCTCCTCCTCCCTGCATGAATGTGGATTTTGGAAGGAAATATGGTTTGGGGATGAGGCACAGAGCAGGGACAAACATCGAGTACTGTGTAGTTCTACTCTGTGGAATGGTCCCTCTAGCCATCCATACAGGCAGGGCAGCAAGAGCAAGACCTGACGACTCTTCATGTGATCCGTGGCTACATGATTCTCAGTTTCTTGGATAAAGACACAAAAGCACAGAAAGCATAAATTCTTCCTCCCCACCCCATTATGCCTAGCATCTGAATCTCATTCATGTGTTTGTGGAATTGCTTACACACTAAGTCCTGATAGGAAACAGAGCTGGCCTCGAAAAAACTGATTCTTAAAGTACCAGATGTGCCACTTGTCAGGCTTCCTTTCAGCTAGGGGTGTGGATGGCTGACCTGGAGCAGACATGTAGGCTCTCACACACACACCCTCACCAGAAGACAGGAGCTCAGACAAATAATCAAGGCAAATCCTTTTTGCAGATGGCCAGAAGCTGTGTTCTTCAAGGCCGGAACTGCACCATGTGTCCATAGTCCGAGTCAGACACTAGGCAAAAGATGCCAGCAGGTGTGAGGGCAGCTGCAGCCTCCACAGGTGGAGTATGTAGAGGTGGAGTATGTGATGTCATCCTTTCTGTGGTTCAGGCTACCTTTTTCCCTGTGTCAACTCATAAACGCATCTCTCACCTCAAAGGAGATAAGAAATAGTTTGTTCCATAGCTAAATAAAATGACCATGGCCTGGGAACACAGGTTTAGGTTACTCAAAATCCATGTTGCAATGAGACAGCAATTTCATGAGGTTTTTAAAGAAACAGAATAAAGTAGGTCGTCAAGCAAGACACTTTTCAAATATGCTGGTGGAAACATCTGATGTTACTGCAAAGTAGAGAAATCTCTGCTATAGGCTTCAGAAGCTATCTGAGGACAGTCTTCTAGTTGGTAGAAGCTAGTAGTAGACTAATTTAATACATTCCCAAATGTTTTACATATTAGCAACATTCCAACCTCTCCACAATCATTAAGATTCTAATAAGTTAATCAGTCTTGCGGAAGGTTCAGTGGAAGGTGCGGTTCTTTTCAGGAAACTTCATTCATACCTGTACCCACGCAAGATTCTGAGGCCTTGCCCATGAACTCTGAACCATCCCAAATCTTTACAATCTATTACTCCTCTTCTTAGCTTAGCTAGAGTTGTATTTGTTACTTGAGACTAATGGCATTGACTGGCAGCATACCAGAAGCATGAAGCTGGAAACGAAGCCATCTATTGGATGTTAGAATTAAAATTTACAACACTGTTAGGAGCTAGGATGGAACGAGCATGGATAAATGGATGTAATCAGTGTGAGACCCCCAAAGTCAATGCCACTAGATCTGACTGGAGTGGTGCTTCTCCAACCCAAGTCAGAAAACACAGATACTTTTGAGAAACAAAGTGACCCTTCTGGGGTTGATTTTTTTTTTTTAAATAGTTTATTTATTATTTTTATTTTATGTGTATGAGTATATTGCCTGAATGTAGGTAAGTGCACCATGTTGTGCAATGCCTGCGGAGGACAGAAGAGGCTGTCAAATTCCCTGGACTGGAGTTATGGACAGTTGTTAGCTGCCATGTGGGTGCTGGGATTTGAACCTAGGTCTTCGGCAAGAACAGCCAGTGTTCTTAACCCCTGAGCCATCTCTCCAGCCCCACCGGGGTTGATTTTAAATATGTTTTTTCATCGCATTGCATCTTAAAGATAGGGAAACATAAAACTAGATATAAACTTCTTATGATTGTGGCTCATTTACAGTTATAAACCAAAACAAATTTACAAATTAATTACAAGAACTACAAAAGCAATAACATTCAAATTAACATCATTAATTTAATGAGAGAGATGATGATGTTTTGCTGAAACTCAATTGTTGCTCACCACATGGCTCTAGCATCCACTGTTAAGACACAGGGGGTTCTGAGAGGGGGCTAGCCTGTCTCCACCCCCTGAGGCTAGAATCCACTGAGCCTTGGGCTCCCTCCCATACATCATTTGTTGACTTCCTCTTCATTTTCTACAAGAGTCTTCTCTCTACATAACTGGGTATTTGTTTCATTGCTTTGACTTAGACAAATTTCTTTCTTCCTTTGAATGAACTCTTCCTTAACTGAGCTATAACATCTTAGGGTAGAACTACTGGCCCTACATGACACACATGTTGAGCACTGATCAAAGTAATACAGAGCAGTAAGGAAGATCAAACTGTATTTATGTGCTGTCTCCACAGCATTCAGAGGAGTGGGGAGAGACAGTTCATGGTATAAGGCTAGGTACCTATTTCAGAGAGCAATAGGACATGGCTGAGTCCTGTGTGACCCAATTCTTCTACTCTGGCACAAACATCAGGGAAGTACTTAGGCATGCGTAGCAGAAGTCCTGAGAGCACCTTCACTGCAGTACTATTTATGCTGGCACTCTGATTTCTACCACTAGGAAGAGAAATACAACAATAGAACCAAAGGAATTTCACATTTCAAAAATATCTGTGGTCCTAAGAGACATGGTAGGCACTACAATGGGAATTAAAATATTATTTACATCCCAGCACTCGGGAGGCAGAGGCAGGCAGATCTCTGTGAGTTCAAGGCCAGCCTGGTCTACATAGTGAGTTCCAGGACAGCTGGGGCTATAGGGAGACCCTGTCTCAAAAAGAGCAAAAAAAAAATTAAAATTAAATATTATTTACAGAAATGTGGGCCAGGCAGGTGGCTCAGAGGGTAAAAGTCAAACCTGAAGACCTGAGTTCAATCCCTGGGACCCACATAGTGGAAAGGCAGAACTGACTTCTGCAAGTTGTGCTCTGACCTCCACATATGTACCATAGTACATGCATACGTGCACACACACATACACGGAAGTAAAATAAATGCAATGTTTTTTTTTAATCAAAGGTAGCTATTTTTTAAAACATAATTTTGCAAGAAGGTGTGTACAAAGAAACATGTCAGGTTTAAGTATTTGCCTATAATAGACAGCAAACGTCTTGAGTTATTCTGATAAAGGAGACAACAATAAAAACAAACACACTTGATCACTTACAAGGGACAGGCTTTCTACAAACAAAAAGGATAATGCCCATGACCGTTCATGCTTAATGAATGCATAAGCCCAATTTTTTGTATTTAAGCCAAAAAAGAAGAAAACAGAGAGAGAGGAGGCAGAGATGAGGAAGTAAAGGAGCTCTGGGTAACACAGGTGTCTATAAGACATGCAAACTATAAAGATTCTTTTTAAAAATCTTACTTCATATGTTGTAACTGGAAAATCCCCTTTAAAAGGCAATAGGCATACGCCGGGCGTGGTGGCGCATGCCTTTAATTCCAGCACTTGGGAGGCAGAGGCAGGTGGATCTCTGTGAATTCGAGACCAGCCTGGTCTACATAGTGAGTTCCAGGCCAGCTGGGGCCACAGGAAAATCCTGTCTCAAAAAGATGGAAAAAAAAAAGGCAATAGGCATATCCTAACCCAGTTTTGGCATTATGGCAATGAACGTTACATAAAATGAGTTTGCTAGTAGTCTCTCTACTTCTATTTTATGGAATACTTTGAGAACATTGCTGTTAGTTCTTAAAGATCTGGCAGAGGGAGAGATAGCTCAGTGGTTAAGAACACTGGCTGCTCTTGCAGTCAACACTAGCTTCTGGCCTTCAGGGATTCCAGGCACACATATCATGCATATATATATATCCACAGTATGGGTGCACTTACATACATACAGTCAATGCACTCATACACATAAAATAATAAACAAGTCATTTACTGTGATCAAGTAGGCTTCATTTCATAGTTGGAAGAATGGTTTAAAATATGCAAATTAATGAACATAATACATCACATAATGAACTCAAGACAGAAATCACACGATCATCTAAACAGATGCAGAAAAGACTTTAGACAAAGACAATTGTCCTTTCATGATAAAAGCAATCCAGAAACTAGGAATAGACAGAACATATCACAGCATAATAAAGGCTGTTTCTGACCAAATTATAGCCATCATCATTCTAAATGGAAGAAAACTCAAAGCACTTCCATTAAATAAGGGTGTCTAACTTTTCCACTCTTATTCAATATAATCCTAAAGCAAAAACAATGTGATAAGAAAAAATATAAAGGAAGATATGATAAAATAGGAAAGGAAGACATCAAAGTATTCCTGTTTGCAGATGATATTATCTTACATTAATACAGAAAACTCTTGCAACTGATAAACACTTTCAGCAAAGTAACAGGATACAAAATCAGCATCCTAAAACTCAGTAGTGTCCTTATATACCAAGGCAAATATATTGAGCAAGAAATTGGGAAAACAATCCCATTCATAGTACATAGGAGTAAATCTAGTCAAGAAAGTGAAAGATGTCTACAATGAAAATTGTAAAACATGAACAAAAGAAATTGAAGAAGGCATGAGACTCAAGGAAAGACCTATGCTCACGGATCAGCAGAATTAATAGCATGAAAATAGCTGTGACCAAAATGATTTTCAGATTCAATGGAATCCACATCAAATCCCAGTGACATTCCTCACCAAACAGAAAAAAAAAAAAATCCTAAAATTCACATGGAACGCAGAAGACTGCAGAGAGCAGAAGCAGTCCTAAGCAAAAACAACAGTGCTAGAGGTATCACAGTATAAACTTCAAGTTACACTACAGAGCCACATTAGTGAGAAGAGCATGTACTGGCACAACAACACACATGTAGACCACTGGACTAGAGGGAGGACCAAGAAATGACCCACACAGGTACAGCCACCTGGTTAGTAATAAAGATGACTATATTAGTTACTTCTTGTTGCTGTGATAAAAACACCATGACCCTGCCAACTTATAGAAGTAAGAGTTTCTTTGGTTTACAGTTCCAGAGGGATAAGAGTCCATCATGGCAAAAAGACATGGCGGCAGAGGCAGCTGGAGCACATGCAGGAAGCAGAAAGGGGAAGCAGAAAGGGAGGCAAGGCTATGAGTTCTCAAAGCCTGTTCTCAATGACATGCTTCCTCCAGCAAGGCTGCACTGCCTAAACCTCCCAAAACAGTGCCACAATCTGACCAAATGTCCACACACTTGGAGCATGTGGAGGACACTTCTCATTGAAATCACCACATTCCACTCCCTGGCCAACAGAGACTCATGCCAATATCATAATGCAAAATGCTTTTATTTCAACTTTAAAAGTCCCCATAGTCTTTAACCATCTCAACACTGTTCAAATGTCCAAAGTCTCTTCTGAGGCTAAGGCAAGCTCTTAACTGTGACTCTTTGTAAAGTTTAAAAAAAAAGATGAACTACTTCCAATTATAATTGAACTGATTATACATGATATTATCTCATTCCAAAAGTAAGGTACAATGAAGAAATGCCAGACCAAAACAAGACTGAAAACCAGCAGGGCAAACACCAAACCCTGTAGCTCCAAGTCTGATATCTGAGACTAGTTCCAAAGGGCATAGATGGCTCTGCTCCTTAAGTATTGCTGCCTACAACATTTCTCTCTGTCTCTCTCTCTCTCTCTGTCTCTCTCTCTCTCTGTCTGGCTCACACCACTCCCTGAATATAGTTCTCCTTGGCAAATATCTCAGAGTTGTGGACCTTCACAACTTCATGCAATGGCCTCTCAAACCTCTTGGCCTCCCAGGACCTTCTTCTCACAGGTACTTCCCTGCCATGTACTGCCTGACCTCAGTGGTCTCTGAAATCACAGAGGAAGAATGTTGCTTCTTTCATGCCCCTAAAGCCAGTATCACATGAAGGACACTGCTAAGTTAGGTGGTCAGCTTGGGATACACCTTGGCTCCCTTCATCCACATTAGCAGGAGTTTTTAAATGTTGTGATTTTCTAGGAGTAGAAAACACCTTAGGGTTTTTTTTCCTTTCACAAGTTGGAAGTTTAGCTGGGTGAGGTCTTGCCTGGAGGGAACTCTTGCCATTGTTCAGTAGAACAGGAAGCCGGTTCTTCATAGCTCTAATCTCCTTAGCAATGAGAGCCTCTTCCAGGACACACCTTAGCTGTAACATTAAGCTTCCTAGCCCCTTTTTTCCTCCTCAAACTACATATTTTGTTTCTTCTGCCCCACATGATCTTTTTCATTGTAAATCTGCACAATATTCACCATTAATAACCACACCACAGATTCAAGATTAGACTGTCTTGAAATTTTCTCCACTAAAGAAAGTAGGCCATTATGTTTTAATTTAGCCTCAGTCAAGTTCTTGGACCATGGGCAGATGGCAGCTAGGTTCTTTGCCAAAATATCCCAGTTACACTAAAAAAAACAGAAACAAATAACAGTTAATAAATACACTAATGAAATGAAAGAGACAGTTCTCAAAAGGTGAAATACAAATGGAAATAAACAATAAAAAATGTTCAAAATTTTTAGCCATCAGGAAATACAAATTAAAACTACATTGAGATTCCATCTTACCCCAGTGAGAATGACTATGATTAAGTAAACAACTAAAAACAAATGTGAAGGTGTTGTGAAAAGGAGCCCTTATGTACTGCTGGGAGGAATAGAAATTGGCACAGCCAATATGGAAATCAGTGTAAGATTTTTCTCAAAAGACCAAAAACATAGAGCCACCATAGGACCCAGCTCTAACACTCCCCAATACATTCCTGAAGGACTCTAAGTCAACAGATCACAGAGATAATGCTTGAACATCCACATTTACTGCAGCACTATTCAAGATATGGAATCAGCCTAAGTGTCTGTCAACAGATGAGTGGATAAACAAAGTGATTATATAGGTGTGTGTGTGTGTGTGTGTGTGTGTGTGTGTGTGTCATACAGAATAATGAATTATGTCATTCACTGGAAAACGTATATAACTGGTGATAATCATACTCAGCAAAATAAGCAAGACTCCAAAAGACAAATATCATGTACTCTCTCATCTATGGATCATAAGAATTTATACAAATACATAAAATTGTGTGTGTGTGTGTGTGTGTGTGACATGATTGTAGAAGAGGAGAGACTGTCTGGGAGAAGAAAGAAAATTAGCAGGAGGGGGGAAAAGAGGAGCGTATGGGGAAGTGAGTACAGTAAAAACATGTTATACGCAGGAATAAAACTATACAGTTATAAATCTGATCACCATATACAATGAATATAAATCAGTAAAAGTTTTAAAAGTCAACAGGAATATTATTTGACACACAGCAAAGTATATACTAAAAGTCTGCCCTATAGCCACGAAGTCTGAATCTCAAAAATGACCTAGCCGTTACTCTGACTTATACAGATGCCAGCCTATGGAGCATGGCTGGATCCTAATGAACATGAAGCTAATCTTTACTGCTTTATAAGTTTGCACACAGCTTTATCTTTTCAAGGCAGAATAGGCTCTGCTATTTCAGTTGCATTTGAGTGAAATACCCTAGTCATGATTCATGAAAACATGTCATTAATTGATTATAGATCTTGTCACTTTAGCAGAGGGACTGAGAAGCGCACTTCTGACCTAAAACTCCTTCCACAGAGGTTGAGTGACATACCAAGTGTTACAATTGCCTCTGTTCAATTGTGATGCTAAAAAAGTGCCTTTTCTTTTTAAGCAGGCATTGGCATGTATAAAGAGATGATTTCCACAGTCATTCTCAGATATGTGAAAATCTTTTAAGACTTTGTAAATAAGTTTTTAAAATAGTGTATTGTGTACACAATAATCAGCACCAGTTGATTCTTAACTCCAAGGCAGGAAAAATCAGGTTGTAAAGGTTTGGCAATGAACCTTCACATTAAATCACAGTGAGAAGAAACTTATCTCTAGTATGCAGATACATTATACAGCTATCTTTGAGCCACATGAAAGTCAGTATTACCTTAAAATGTGTCTGCCTCTATGTCTGTCCTAGAAAGCCAGGCTTTTCACCATTCTGATAAATATCTGAGAGAAACAGCTTTAAGGAAGAGCTATTTATTTTGGCTCATGGCTTCAGATGTTTCAGTTCACTGTCACCTGGCTCTATTGCTTTTATTTTCTTTATTGGCTTTACAAGTAATTTAGTTTGCTGGGCATGGTGGCACAAGCCTTTAATCCCAGCACCCTGGAAACAGAGGCAGGCAGCCAGATCTCTGAGTTCAAGGCCAGCCTGGTCTACATAGCAAGTTGCAGGCCAGCTGGGGCTACAGAGAGACCCTGTCTCAAAAAGACCCTCCCCCCCAAAAGAAAGCAAATTAGTTTATATTAATATATTGAATATATTGGGTGTAAGAGAGAAGACATTCTTCAGGTATCAATTGAACAAAATATGGTTCTTCTGGTTTGCTCTTCCAACTTCTGTAAGATCTGTTCCCTTCCCACCATTATGTATCCATCAGGTGAACCACAGAAGGACCAGAGGTGGAGCAATCACCAATATCTGACTGGTTTTTAATGCTCACAATACTATGCTTGCCAAATAGGGGAATGAAGACTATTCTGAGATCTGCTACATACATAATTCATGTCAAACCAAGGTCTGTCGTTCAAAGCCGCCTCTTGTCCAATCAAATAGATTTGAAAAAATAATCATTAGAGCCCTCATCCCAGAAATCATTTTGTGCAAATGATAAGATTGTTTCTCTTCTTTCCAGAAAGTAGGAAAAAAACAAATGATCTCATTACTGCTGTAATTAAGCTCTCATGAAAAGTTATGACACCAAGTAGTAGGTAACTACCAATAATCAAGTAGTAGGTAACTGTCAATAATCAAGAAAATAGGAGTAACAAAGGTTTAGGAGTAACAGTTATAGATCCATACTGTCTCAATCACATTGCAGGGTCAGGCAAAGAAAGCTATTCATTTCATGGCAGACAAGAAACAGAGAGCTAGAGAGGGACATAAGACAAGATAGAACCCTCAAGGACACTCCCCCAGTGACCCACTTCTGATTCGACTCCATCTCCAAACGGTAATTAGACTATGAAATTATCAGTGTATTCATCCATTGAATGAATCAGAGCCCTCAAGAATCAATCACCTTCTGAGAGCATATCAGCTGGTAACCAAGCCTTTACTGCATAACCCTTGGATTTGGAGGGCTTGGGAGGAGCACTTACTGTCTCCCAAACCTTAAGAGTAGCATTGATCAATTTGTGTAACTACCTTGGTTCTTCATGATGTACTTAACTGATGACCATGTACTCTCCAATTTGTAGCTATTTGGATTCCTTGGGTCAAAAAGTTGTTGGTGGGTATGACAAGTCATATCTGATCTAAAGTATTTAAGAACTGGAATTTTCTACCCTTTTACCTACCCCACTGCAGTAACCACAGGTTCTCTAAGTGAAACACCACAGCATCTCAGCCTGGATCTTGAGAAGCATATCTGGGAGGCTCTTTGAACTGCAACATAATTTAGTCTATTATGACTATTATTTATATCAAATGACTTAATTACCAATAACTTAATGTACTACATCCTGGAAGAAACAAGCAAAAGGAGCACAGCAAAAGATAACAGGCAAAGTTAAGCAATAACTTTTTTACTATAGATAAGAAAACTTTCTTGAGGTTGTATCATATGATTAGGGAAAATGTGTATCAGACAAAGGAGAAGGGACCCAAGTTCAGAGGGGGATCATGAAGCTAACTTAAGCTTTATAATTTAAGCCAGGTGTGGAGAGGG
Source organism: Nannospalax galili (assembly GCF_000622305.1). Classification (NCBI taxonomy): domain Eukaryota; kingdom Metazoa; phylum Chordata; class Mammalia; order Rodentia; family Spalacidae; genus Nannospalax; species Nannospalax galili. The sequence goes on from NW_008339923.1 coordinate 5,938,437, forward strand.
TGGGGCAAGAATGTGAATAACTGAGAATGACCCTCAGAGGTGCAGAGACAGTGGAAGGAGAGGTTCATTTGGGCAAATAATTGAAAATAAAATTTGAAACTCTTTTAATACAATGTGAAGGATATTGAAATGTACTTTGTGTAACTTCTTTCAAAGTGAAGAAATTTGTCTCTGTATTAAAAGCAACAAAAGAGAAATTTGGCTTTTCTGATATTAGACTGCACGAGAGCAAGCCTGAGTAGTTTCCTCATTTAGCTGTGAGTGAGAGTGGGTTTGGGAATGTTAATTGGTCTTAGTGTTAAGGGTGTATTTGAGAGGTAGAGGACTAGGCGGAGCTGTGTCTGCTGATAAAGGGAATAGGATCCTGGTAATGAAAATAAAAGCAGAGGGAGGCATTAAAGTTGGTGTAAAGAATCCACGGACACGCAAAGGAGCAATCCTTAATAATCCAAAACCCAAAACATTTTGAGCATTGACCTGATGCCACAAGTGAAAAAATTCCTATGGTTGGCCTCAAATAATGGGTCACAGTCAGAACAAAGCTACGCTAAATTTCCTTCAGACTATGTACAGGAAAGTGTATACGAAACACAAACGAATTCTGTGTTTAGATTTGGGGCTGATCCCCAAGGCATCTCATTATACACATGCAAATATTTCAAAGTCTAAGAAAATAATCTGAAACACTCTGTCCCAAGCACTTCTGATTAGGGATGCCCAGCCAGTAGTGACTCAGTAGGCACAGAAAGGAGGTGGAAGACTGTCATTCATTCATTCATTCATTCACTCACTCACTCACTGAGTGAATGCCCACTAAATACCACTAGGTAGCAGATGCTATTCATGGTGGTTAGAAGACAACAGTCCCTGCTGTCCTGGAGCTTAAATGCTTGTCTGGTAAGACAGATAAGAAGTAAATGCATGCCAAAGTTTCATCAGACAAGGGAAAGACAACGTGTTGATGGATAATGAGTTCATAGATTGAGGGAATGGAGACTGTTGCTTTCGTTTGAATGAACAGAAGGCTACACTGATAAGCTCACAGTAGAGCAGATTCTGAGTAAATGAGGAAGCAGACCATGTACACATCTGGAGAGGAGTACAGAAGAAAAAGAATGTAGCTACAAACACAGGAAGTAAGACGTGTTAGAAACTTCCTCTTCCAACGCGGAAGCCACCCTTGCTAGGGAAGAGTGAGCAAAGACCATGTGGAGGGGATGGAGTAAGAGAGGCAGAAAGGGGCCTGTCCAACTTCCTTTCTCTGTTGCTGTGATAAACACCATAACCAAAAGTCATTTAGGGGAAGAATGGGGTTATTTGACTTATACTTCCAGGTCACAGTCCATCACTGAGGGAAGTCAGGGCAGGAATGCAAGCAAAAAGCCAGGGAGGAATGCTGCTTACTGGTTCGCTCTCCGGCTCATGCACAGATAGCTTTCTTACACAGCCCAGGCCCACCTACTCAGGGATGGCACTGCCCATAGTGGGTTGGGTCCTCCCTCATTCAATCATGACAATTTCTCACAGATGTGGCCATAGGCTCGTTTGATTTGGGAAGTCCTTCGCTGAGGTTCCCTCTTCCCAGGTGTCTCTAGGTTGTGTCATATTGACAATGCACATTGATTAGTGCAGGGTGACAGTGTCTGTGCACTACATAAATACCAGGATTTGGTTCTGGATGAGATGAAGTCCTCTGGAGCCTCCAGGGAATAGACGTTCTATGAACTAATTGTTATTTACTTAGGAATGAGGAAAGTTAAGAGACCAAAGAAATTTTCTTGAAGTGATCAGGCAAAAAAGAACTATCTTTGGGTTAAGACAAAGGTAGGGGTAAGATGGGAGATGGTAGGGAGATGATCACAAGTTTGGGATGTGTTTTGGAGGTAAAACTCTCAAGATTTATTAATCAACTTTATTAGCAATGTGACAGGAAAAAAGTATCAAAACTTTTCTTAAGTTTTCTGGGAAACTTAAATGAATCATGGAAGATTCTGGAAGAAGTAGGTATGGCCCTGTAAGCTTGAGAATGTCTATTCAACATGCAGGTGGAGATGACAGTTAAGTAGATATAGCATGTAAAGTAAGGGAAGCGATGAAAGAGGATGTGTGACTCTGGGAGTCTCCGGTAACTGGATGTTGGTGTCCCCAATCCATCCACGTTCTTTATGTTTCTGTGAAGCAACCACCCAGAATGGCCAGATGTCAGCGAGATGGCTCACTGGATGTCATTGAGAATTATTTATCTTTTATTGAGATAGAGTTTCACATAGCCCAGGCTGGCCTCAAACTCCCTATGTAGCCAAAGATGACCTTGAACTCCTGATCTCCCTACCTCCAAGTACTGGGTTTATAGGCACGAGCACATTACCTGGCTCACTCAGGATTATTTTCAGTGGTATTATTTAAGGTTGTCTTTTAAACTTCATCTTTGTATTTTTTCTGCATTGTTTGAATGTTTATAATGATTATTTTATTTCACACACACAAAAAAAATCAGTACAAAGGTAAAAGACATTTTTCTTTCTGTTTCAGTTAAGAAGTACCCTTTGGAGTTTTCTTTCTATTTCAAAACAGTTTTACCCACCTCATTTTATAAGCCCCTATAGTCATTTAAGTGGAATTCTGTGGTTATTCTACTGTTTTTCTTACCCACCTCATTTTATAAGCCCCTATAGTCATTTAAGTGGAATTCTGTGGTTATTCTACTGTTTTTCTTTCCTTCTTGTAGAACTTCAATATCATTGCTGGAGTATGTTGTAGAAAGGCAGGCTAGCATATTGGGAAGAACACAGGCTCTAGAACCTCGTTTCTTAGTCTGCCTACTCCCTCTGGGATCTCAGATAGGCATTAGTTTTTCCCACTTCCCAGCTGTAAAGCTACGGTGGTCCTCATCACCTCAGCTTCCCACGGGGTGGCACATGTCCTTCTGTGTGAAGGGAGACTCATAGCAGCACTCTGGGTTTGCTATCACAACACTTCCTTCACTTTATTTTAATTTTGATAATACAGACAGATACAGGAAAAATTTTAATCTATGAATTTCCTTTGACAATAAGAAAAAAAAAGGAGGGGGGCTGAGGGGGCTAAGCAGTTAAGAACACTGGCTGCCCTTGCACAGGACTCAGGTTCAGTTCCCAGCACCCACAGGGTGGATCACAGCCATTCCTGACTCCAGTTCCAGGGGATCTGATGCCCTCTTCTAGCCTTTGCAGACATTGTATGCATATGAATTGTTAGCCTCCCTGTGGGTGCTGGGAACTGAACCAGGGTCCTCTGTAAGAGCAGCAAGTGCTCTTAACCATTGAGCCATCTCTCTAGGCCCACAGCTAGTTTTCTTATTCCACGAAGAAACACCTTCTAGGGATGGTGCCTCCCACAATGGGCTATATCCCCCTCATCAATCAAGACAATCTCTTGCAGACCTGGTCACAAGCCAGGCTGTTCAGGGAAATTCTTCACTTGAGAGCCCCCTCTTCCCTGGTGGTCCTTGTTATGCCAAGTTGACACTAAAAAGTATCCAGGACAGTTACTTTTAAAAATAGGTATTATCCAGGAGAGTTACTTTTAAAAATAGGTATTGTGGGCCAGGTGTGGTGGCACACGCCTTTAATCCCAGTACTTGGGAAGCAGAGGCAGGCGATGGGCCAGGTGTGGTGGCGCACGCCTTTAACCCCAGTACTTGGGAAGCAGAGGCAGGCAGATCTCTGTGAGTTCAAGGCCAGTTTATCTAGCCATCACCCAGTTCCTCTCCCTACAGGTAACCAATACGGATGGATGGGTGGATGGATGGATGGATGGATGGATGGAAGGATGGACATAGGTAGATGTAGATAAAATGTTTTGCATGCAATATTTGCTAATGGAATCATTTAAAATTCTACTAGTATCTTATGAGGAGGGATAAGAAGTAGAAGATGAGGAAGAGGAAGAGGAAAGAGGAGACAGGCAAAGAGGAAGGATAGCAATTGCAGCAGCTCTACCTGCAGCCTTTTTCCTTTCCCAGACTCAGTGAAATAAATTCTATTGGGGCAGTCCGTCTGAGCACTTCAGGACTTGGAGAAGATGGCTGAACAGAACCCTTCTTCACCCTCCCTGAGGATAGGAAGTAAGGGGGCTGAGCAGGCTGCTCCCCTTTCCTGAAAATCACGCAAAGCTCTAACTCCACAGTTCCTTTCTCATCTGTACTGTGGGGATTCCTCTTTATTATAAAGTAATTATTTTCTTAAAAGCCAGAGCATAGGGGCTGGAGAGATGGCTCGGTGGTTAAGATCACTGACTGCTCTTGCAGAGGACCCAGGTTCGATTCCCAGCACCCACATGGTGGCTATGAACCATCCTTAACTCCAGTTTCACGGAATCTGAAGCCCTCTTCTGGCCTCCGTGGCACTGCATGACATGGATGCATTCACATACATGCAGGCAATACACTCATACACATAAAAGTAGTAAATAAAAATATTTTTTAAAAGCCAGAAAATAAAAGAATAAAAGATATAAATGAGTTTTAAAATTTGTAATCCACCAGACATGGTGGTGTATACTTTTAATCCCAACACTCAGGAAGCAGAGGCAAGTGGATTTCTGTGAGATCGATGCCAGCTTGGTCTACATAGTAAGTTTCAGGCCAGCTGTGGCTACAGGAAGATCCTGTCTCAAAAAAAATGTAATCTTATGATTTATGTCATTGATTAATCCTTAAATAATAATATAGCTATCAAGGCAATAGTTTAAAATACACTTAAGTCAATTAAACAGAATAGGTACTGCCACATATAAAAAAAATCACAATTCAGGAGTTGGCTCAGCAGTTAAGAGTACTGGCTGCTCTTACAAAAGACCCAAGTTCGATTCCAAGGACCCACATGGTGGCTAACAATCATCTGTACGTAACTCCAGTTCTGGGGATCTGATGCCCGCTTCTGACCTCCATGGGCATTGTAGGACATGGGTGCACTTGCGTGCATGTAGTCAATGCACTCATATACATAAAATAAAAATAATAAAATATTAAAATTCACAATTTGGGGCTGGAGAGATGGCTCAGTGGTTAAGAGCACTGACTGCTCTCCAGTTCCAGGGGAATCTGAAGCCCTCTTCTGACGTCCACAGCATTGCCCAACACAGGTGCACTCACATACATGCAGGCAATACACTCGTACACATAAAATTTTTAAAAAATAAAATATTTTTAAAAAATTCACAGTTCACAAAAGGGATCTAGAAGTATCTCAAATTAATAGTAATTATCCTAATTAACTTCTAGTATTTCCTGCAAAGAAAGGGTTCAATGATGTTAATTTAGTTTAATGATATTAAGTTTCCTTTACCTTGTTTTTGAAAAAAAAATTCTGTGCGTGCGTGCGTGCGTGCGTGTGTGTGTGTGTGTGAGAGAGAGAGAGAGAGCGAGAGAGAGAGAGAATGATAAATACATTCCTTGAGGGATGAATTTTAAAGCAAGCCACTTATGCCAAATCATTTATCATGTGTGAAAACTGGTCTCAGTGTTTAATTGCTGTCATATGGGGCTGAGGCTCTCCTGGCATAAGGTATGTATGGTGTTAGCTCTCATTCCTTTCTTTGTCTCAGGGTCTTCTGGTCTGTCTGTCAGAACCCAAGATTGTCACTTCACAGGAAGGAGGAAGATGAGAGAGCCCAACTCCAGGATCGACTGTTGGAAAGAGTGAAGTGTAGACAGGGCTGTTTTTCTTAAACAAGCCAGTCTTCTTGTATTCCTAATATAAATTAACAACCTAATCAAGAAAAAGTACTTAAAATATCATAAGCTTGTCTCACACATTTGTGGAGTCAGATTGACTGATATTTGTTCATTGAAAGCCTGCATTTACTGTGCTAGTTTATGTTATGCATAACATTTACCTTAGGGTTTTAATATCATTTAAAATAAAATATTGTCCAAAAAAATGAGATTTTATTATATTACCTTTCCTGGTATATTTCTCCTTTTGTCTTTGTAGGTAGGTTTTTGTATCTTCATTTTATTACTTATATATTACTTATTTATTATTTGCAATGTCAGTGATTAAACCTAGAATCTTGTGTGTGCTAGGCCAACATTCTAATGAGCTACACACCAGCCCCGCATCATTTTTCAATTGCACAAAAATATGTGTCCATGGGGCTGGAGAGATGGCTCTGCAGTTAAGAGCACTGGCTGCTCTTGCAGTGTTCTTGCAGAGGACCCGGGTTCAATTCCACATGGCGATTAACAATTATTCGTAACTCCAGTTCTAGGGGATCCAACACCCTCTGACCTCCGCAGGCATTGCAAGACATGGATACACTTAGATATGTAAGTGCATAGATAATACACGCATACACATAAAATAGTATATACATATATTTTAAATGTGTCCATGATAAGAAAATTAGAAAATAGAATTAATTTTTAAAACAATTTGAATATGTAGCAATCTGAACTTAACTACAGGCGATTCATAACGTAGAAACATTTAGAAAAGATGTTTCAATTAAATTATATTCACAATGCTGGGGGTGTAGCTCAGTAGAGCAGTGCTTGCCTAGTGTCCTAGATTCTTTTCTGTTGATGTGATGAAATGCCCTGACCAAAAAAAAAAAAAAAACTTAAGGGAGAAAAGATTTATTTTGCATTGAAGTTCTGTGGGAATAGATTCCATCAAGGCAGAGGAGGCATCATGACAGGAGCTGATTGAGCACATGACATTGGTACTCAAAAAGTAGAGAGAACAGGAAGAGAGCCAGGGTATAAATCCTCAAAGCCCACCCCTAGTGACCTCCTTCCTTCAGCAAGACTTTACCTCCAAAAGGTTCTAAGACCTTCCTGAACAGCACTAGCAGCTGGAGACCCAGTGTTCCAAACATATCAATCTACGTGGGACATTTCGTAGTCAAACCACAGCATGTAGCATGCAGAAAATTCTGGGTTCAATTCCCAGTACCACAAGAAGAAAAAGAAAAGTACATTTTCCAATATGTAGGTAGGTGGAACACAAAAGTTCATTGCTTCAAATTTGTTTTATTTTAAAAGGAATGCATATTGACTGTGACTATAAAAGTTGCTATTAGTTTTCTCCACTATAACAGAACAGAGATGATGTTGACTATCATCAGCCCCCAAGGTGAACTATAGCTAATTAGTCAGAAACAAGTGCTTTTTAATTCCATTTGAAAAATATCCCAGGGAGGAGAGTCCCAGTTTGCCTGAATAATCTGTTACTAAATTCCCTCCCTGCTCTTAATAGCTCTACCCTAAAGAAGCTCTTCATTACAGTTAATTCAAGTCTCGTAAGCCATAACTTAACCCTGTTTCTTCTCTTGGAATCCATTGTGGGAAAATCCTTTGCCTTTGCCTTTCACTTCTATAAAGGAGTGTGGCTTCATTTCCAGGATGCCTGGTTTTTTCCTCTCTGATGCATAATCCACCTGCCCTTATTTGTTTGAGAAAGACAATTATTGAGTTACAGACTTGCTACACACAGTCACAATTCTACTTGGAGAGTCAATTTCTGTAATGATTAGGATAAGTTAGATTACTTTCTGGCATAAATTTGTAAAACTAAGGGGTGTAGCTCAGTGATAGAGTACTAGAGTACTTTTAAAAAATATATTTTATTTTTATTTTTACTTTCTGTGTATGAGTGTATTGACTGCACGTAGGTAGGTGCACCTTTGTTGTGAAATGCCCACAGAAGTCAGAGGAGGGCATTGGATCCCCTGGAACTGGAGTTATGGATAGTTGTTAGCCACCATGTGAGTGCTGGGAACCAACCCCAGTCCTCTGCAAGGGCAGCCAGTGCTCTAATCTAATGAGCCATCTCAACAGCTCCTAGAACAGAATATATGTGTGTAATTTAAATTAGAAAAGCAACCTAAGGTGCCTGCAGATGTAAATAAGTAATAATAATGCTTGCCTGGCATGTGCAAAGGCCCTAAGCACAACAAAACCCTCAAATCTTGTGTAGGAGGAATATGTGTAATCAAACACTGATGCACCCTCTCACCACCTCTCCTTACCTGTTCCACATTCAACACTTTTATTATCTACACTTTTACTATATATTATCTATACTTTAGTCATTCAGTCAGACTGCTTTGAATTTTGCCACCAAGACCGAGTTAGGCCCTACTTCCTCTCTGCAGCACCAGAGGAAATGGAGACTCACAAAATCAATTGCACAGCAAATCAGTAATAAAAAGTTTCTTGTATCTTCCCAAAAAAGCAGCATCTTCAGCTCCAGTAGCTGCTGTTTGATCTAGACCTTGTGTCCTCCCTAAAAGATGCATTAAAACATGGAGAGTGACATGCTGAGTCATATCACTGGCCTACTGTGTTCAGCCACTGGCCTCTGGTCATTGACGGAGGCTTGCTCATACAGCAAAGCTTGTGACAGTCTCCTCAAATACCTACCCTTCTAACCCTAGAGCTTGATCTAGCTCCAATGACCTTTTAAAGCTTTTCTCGCTTAAATGATATTTCATGGAATTACAGGACCCACTACCCAGTTTGAGTGACTTTGGGAATGTCATATGACCTCAGAGATCTTCTTTTCTTCATGTACAAGTCAGGTATTTAGATTGAGCTACTTCTAAATTTCCTCTCTGCTTCTATCTTTTTCGTTCTTTTTTTTCCTCAAGTAAGAGGCTAAAAATGAAACAATGATAGAAGCAAGATTGAGTAAAAGAAACACTACAGCCATTTTTCCCACTGGGGAATTTGGTTCCTTATTTTCCTACTTAAAATATTAAGACTATTAAGACCTAAAATATTAAAATATTAAGACGCTCAGAATCAACAACCTGCAAATGCTTCCTACTCTGGGCCCAAGAGAACCAAAGAGTCCCACATTAAGCCGTAAAGCCCCAGCCACCCTGGGGAAAAGCTGAACTTCAGCTGGGGGAAAGGCTCAAAAAAGATGGAGAAATTTAAAAGTAGAGAGAAGAACTTGGAACGTCAAGTTCCACAGGTGAGGCGAAGCTTGAAGAAAAAATATCAGTCCACACTTAAGTCTAGAAGCCCACTGATGTCAGAGTGGAAATGGTGGAAAAATACCATCCTAAAATACTAAATGAGAAATTTCCAGACATAAAAAGTCTATAAGTTTTATTGCAGTATATTCTATAATCCTTTTTCTATATCCTCTTATGGTGCCTGGTTTTATCCTAGGTTTGTATGTGTGGGGAAAGATGTAGTTTGGGTTTGATACTATGTGATTTCAGGTATCCTTTGATGTCTTAGGACATAATCCCTGAAGATGGGGTGGGGTGCTAATTCACCATGGTGGACATAGATGTTTCATATTGTATATTTGTTATCTATTGCTACATAACACATTACCACAAAATCAGTCACTTAAAATAGCCAACATTTACTTTCTCATATACTTCCTGATGGTCAAGGATCCATGAGTGTTTCAGTAGGACAGCCTGGCACTGGGGTTTTCCTGGGGCCACAGTCAAGTTTTTGGCCAGAGCTACAGTCTCTAGATTCTCTCTCTCTCTCTCTCTCTCTCTCTCTCTCTCTCTCTCTCTCCCCTCTCTCTCTCCCTCCCTCCCTCCCTCCCTCTCTCTGTAGTCTATGTGTATGTACATGTTTGTATGTGTGCACAGCTGGTGTGTATATGTGTGCATATGTGCTTGGACATGTAGAAGCCAGATGTTGATATCCAGTGTCTTCTCTACCTTATTTTTTGGGGACAGGGACTCAGTGAAGAGTCAGTTGTCAACTTGACACACTCTAGGATCACCTGGGAAGAGAGTCTCAATGAGGAATTGTCTAAGTCAGGCTAGGCTATGGGCCTGTCTTTGAGGGACTGTCTTGATTGCATTAATTGTTATGGGAAGACCCAGCCCATCATGGGTGGCACTATTCCTCAGATTTGGAGCCTGGATTGTGTCAGAGTAGAGAAAAGGAGCTAAGCACCGGAAGCAGTCACGAGTTCTTTTCTCCCTGCTTTGGGCTGTGTTTATGACTAGGTGCTTCAAGTCTCTGCTTTGACTTCCCTGCAGTAATGGACTATAACCTGCAGTTTTAAGCCAAGTAAACCCTTTCTCTATGAAGCTGCTTTCTGTCCACGTATTTTATCACAGCAACAGAAATTAAACTACAACAGTCTCTCACTGACCCTGGAGCTCACAGATGCAGCTAGACTAGGTGGCCAGCAAGCCCTAGGGATCTTCCTGCTCTGCCTCCCCAGTGCTGGGATCACAGCTGCTGCTCCCAGCTTTTTTCATGTTGTTGTTTGACATGGGTTCCTCTGATCCTTGCATTTATAGCAAGAACTTTATTGGCTGAGCCATCTCCCCAATTCCATGGATTCTTAACTAGGGCTGGAGAATATACTCCAGTGGCATAAGCAGGAGGCTGCTGGGTACAGGGCTTCTCCACTGAATCCTCCACAATATGGCTTCCTTAAGCTGGGTGAGACTGCAAGGAGGAGACCCAATGAGTATCTTTTACAATGTAATTTCATACAACTACTTTAACCAAATTCTTCTGGCCATAGACACCAATCCTAGTATAACATGAAAAGGCACCACACAGGTATGAGCACCAGGACTCCTAAGGCAAGCTTAAGTGTTGACCACAAGTCCCATACTGCAGCCTTCTATTTGTGAATGGTTTTATTTAAATTAAAGAAAACTCAGTGTGGACTTACAAACAAAAGCTTCACAGATTTAGGAGCAGAACTTGGGCTTAAAGGTAAGGAAATGCTAGGGCCTGGCCAACAGTGTTAGGTGGGCAGGGTTATCTGGGTGAGAACAAATGAACAGAATAGACCAAGAGTTGTCAGACTCCTGTAAAGGACCAGGCAGCAGCCAGGCCAGGCTTCCCGGGCTATCCAGTGCTTGTGGTTACTCAGCTCTTTCCCAGGAACATGAAAACAGCAAAGGCAGAATATAAATGGATGGATACCATTGTGACCACTACGTCTTGTGCAATTTTCATTTATTTTATTTCATTTTATTTTTTCAATTTTCATTTATACAAGAGTACTTTCTTAGATTTATAAAATTCACAGATTCAAAAATTTTTCTTGGCATTATAGATGATTATTAGCTGCCATATAGATGTCAAGAACTGAACCTGGGTCCTCTGCAAGAGCGGCCAGTGCTCTTAGTCACTGAGCTGTCTCTCCAGTTCTAGCAGTATTGCTTTTTAATGTAAATTGTAGTATGATTAAGATATGCTTCTTATGGGGGCTAGAGAGATGGCTCAGCAGTTAGGAACACTGGCTGTTCTTGCAGAAGACCCAGGTTCAAATCCCAGCACCCACATGGCAGCTAACAACTGTCCATAACTCTGGTTCCAGGGGATCTGACAGCCTCTTCTGTCCTCCACGGGCATTGCATGACACAGGTGCGCTTACCTACATGCAGGCAATATATGCATATACACATAAAATTTAAAAAATAAAACATTTAAAAAAAGATATGCTTCTAATGAAGTAAACAAATCTCCAAATATATAAGAGCACCTAAAAATGTCTATAAACAACTTAAAACTTCTATGGTTTTAGTTGGGAGAGTTGGGAGGCTGGTTATGGAACGATCAAGGGGTAATAAAAAATTTACAATGTTTGTTTTATACTGTTGGGGATCTAACCTAAGGCATTGTACACACTGCAATAGACCTCTACCACTAACCTAAATTTCTAGTTCTTGATTTTTTGAGACAGAGTCTCACTACTTTAGCCCAGGCTGACATCCTCCTGCCTCTGACTTCCAAACACTGTGATTATGGGAGTATATTACCAGGGTGGTGACTGATATCATTTTTTGAATGAAAAAATTGGGTGTTTTGGCTTGGTTTGGTTTGGTTGGCTGTTTGACTTTCTGAGACAGTGTCTCAGGGAGGTCAGGCTAGCTTGGAACTCCTGATTCTCTTGCTTCTAGCTCCTGAGTTCTAGGATTACAGCTGTGGGCCACCATGTCCAACCTGGGTTTTTTTTGTTTTTTTTTTTTTAATGCTATGTATATATGTTATTTGATCATGTTTAAAGAACATCTCTTCCCATCCTCTGATAAATTGAATAAAAGTAATTTGACATGGCTGCAGAGATGACTCAGTGGTTAAGAGCACTGACTGTCCTTGCAGAAGACCTGGGTTCAATTCCCAGCACCCACAGGATAGCTAACAACCGTCCTTAACTCCAGTTCCAGGGAAATTCGATGCCTTCTGATCTCCATGGGCATTGCATGGCACTCGTTCACTTACATACATGTAGGCAATACACATATACACATAAACAATAAAAAAATGTTTAAAAGTAATTCGACATAATTAAGAAGATGTATGTGATTTAATGCAAAGCAAAGAAAGATTTGAGATTAAGAAGTAACCTTGAAGAGACCTGATTTTGTGAGACCAACATGGCTCCCCAATAGTAGACTCAAACTTAGCAAATCTGTAAGTAACAAAATGTCAGATCCACCAGTGCATATCTTCCAGGGCATTAAAATGACATGGCACCAAAGGTGGTAAGAATATCTCAACTCTTGCTCTTTTTTGAATTTTATTTCATTCTTGTAAAAGCAAAAAAAAAAAAAAATAGGAAGACATTATTGTGCATATTATTTGTACTATCCAAATGCAAGAAAATGTTGAATCAGTTTGTTTTTTTCCAGTAATGACTTAGATTTCATTTTAAGGTTTTATTGAGTCCCTTGTATACAGGGCAATGGGGTACTGCAGGGCAGTATCTTCCTAACTGCCAATGGTTGCAAAGAACAATTTTCTCTGAATCATTCTCAGGGTCACTCAACTTGGAGGAAATGTTCCTGAGCTGGCCAAATCACCCACCATTGTGCCATGCATTCATTCCTTCTGTTTATCCATTCAGCATCTACCGTTGAGTGTCTGTTATTTTCCCAGTCCTGGGCTTAGTCAATAACATATAATTTCGTAAGAATTTACACGTTTGAGCAAGGAAATGAGACATAAAGGCATTAACTGTTAAATAACAATACAAAACAGCAAATGATTAAATGGTGGTGTCGATGCCAGGGACAGCAATTGTTTCAACGTTCAGAGAAGGAAGGATGATGAATGAACTTCCTGACTGTGGTTTAAGAGGATGAGGAAACTTGTGTTGGGCTGTAAAGAATGAAGTAGATGAAGGCAAATTCCAACTGCACTTGCTGTGCTGCAGGAATGAGGGCCTGCAGTGTTCCAACTCACTCTTGTTGCTTTCTAGGGTGAGCATTTTGCTTCCAGTGCAACTATGACCCAACTCAGGCAAGGAGCCCGAACTCTGTACCCAGAATAAGGTTTTGGTGGTTGTATAGGCCAGGAAACTCGATGTGGTTTTGTTGTTGTTGTTGTTGTTGTTAGAGATAGGGTCTCAGGTAGCCCAGTCTGACCACAAACTCCCTGGTAATCAAGGATGACCTTAAACTATTTATCCTCCTGCCTCCTTCTCCTGAGTGCAGGAATCACAGGGATGTGCCACCACACTCATTTTTTTCCTTTATACATTGCTAGGGATGGAACCCATGGCCTCTCGTATGCTAGACAAGCACTCTATCAAACAAGCTACATCCCAGCTCAGCCTTTGTTATTTTAAAAGTTAGTAGCACTCAATAGCTCATCCCTCTATTAATTAATGAATATAATAATTTGCTATATGTGTATTTGAATGGAAATATATACATATATGTATATATGGCTGATTCCTTTTTTTAAAATCTGCCATTAAATTAAGAGGAAAAAAGTAAATAGAATCAGTACATTAAAAAAAGTCTCTTAATAACCCCAATCAGGGTATGGAATAATTAAGAAAACACATTTCTAATAGCTATATCATCTCCTTTGTGAAGATAAGCCATGCTCTTATGTGGACAAAAGGACTGTTTAGATATGGAACCTGGGGTGTTCTTGCTTCCCCCCCTGAAACAACTCAGCACTGCGTCTTCAAGAGAAGCCCATGAAACTGAAAAGAATGGAAGTCTCGTGTCACAAAATTGTATGACCACTTCATCTTACCGAGAGCGGTTTTCATTGAAGAGGCAATCGGATTGCCCTGGAGAAGTCTTCTGATTCTTTCCTAATTTCATTTTGGTCAAGGAACAGACTGCTCGTTGAATCACAACTTCATTCTTCTGTGAAGCATGATTTGTTCAACAGAAAAGAAATGCCCTCTTAGAAAGGAAGACCATGAGAAGGGCCACTGCCTTACTTGAACTATAAACAATCTACTGGAGAGTTGATAAAAATTGATGTCTTTAATAATGTGGGATCCGGGATGAAGTAAGGCAGGATGGGCCCATTGTTCACGATGGGCCCATTGTTCACGATGCCTGGGAGGCTGTCAACCCAATGTCTTCCTTTGCATCCCTCTTTCTGCTCTGTCTGACCTCTAGGAAAATAGATCTGTTAATAGCTTAGGAAATTTCTCCAAAAAATGGTGGTTTTAACTGAGTTAGGTGACAAAAATGCATATGATTTAAAAAGGTTTCTGTTCCATGCACGATGTACTACAGTCAAAACTACGTGGACAGAAGGGTCCTCCAGGCAGAAATGATTTCACCACCAGCACAAAAAATACGAGAGTAAGCATGCAGCTGCATATCAGACTGACACAAACCTATTTCCTGCCTTTCAGAAGATGCCCATTCTGAGTGGAAAACATGTAAATGAAATAGGAACTTCAGCCTAAATGCAATAAACCAACGCATGAATATGCAGTACCTTATTTACATGACATTCAAGTTCACTGTGATTTAAAGAGAGGGATTATGAAAAATCACCAATCTGGGGCAGGACTAGAGAAAATGGAGGTACCATTTCGGTTCTAGCCTTGAAGAAGTCTTCACTCTGTCATGGTTTGAGTGTGAAATGCCCCCCATAGACTCTTGCTTTTGAATGCTTGTTCCCCAGTGGGTGGAGCTGTCTAAGGAAGCTGTGCATTGAGGTTGGAATGTTTGGGGAGGTTGTGGAACCTTCAGGAGGTGGAGCTTTGCTGGAGGAAGTGGGTCACCCAAGATGGGCTTTGAGGCTTTATAGCTGCATCCTACTTCCTGTTCACTTTTTGCTTGTTCACTAAGGATGCAATGTGATCAGCAGCCTCCCACTCCTATGGCTATGAAGCCTGGAAACTGTGAGTCAAAGTAAAACTTGACTCCCTTAAATTGCTTCTTATCAAGTTTATTGTCACAGCAACAGGAACAGTGACTAATAACAGCATAGAGCCTTCAGGAGGTGGGGCCTACATAGAAGTGGGTCATGGAGAGGGCAGCAGGCCTGTTTCTGGCCTCCTATCTCTCTATCTCTTTCTACTTCTCTAAGATTTGTACAAGCCATCCCATGCTGATGCAAACCCATAGCCACCATTGTGTCATCTGCCACCACACTTTCTCCACCATGAGGAACTGTGGACCCTGAAAACCATGAACCAGAATAAATCCTCCCCTAAACTGCTTCTTGTCAGACATTTGTTCATAGCCATGGCAGAGTAATGAATACACTTTCTAATCAATATGGATTTTTCTAAGTGGCATACCTAAAACAACAAGCTATAATTTGCAGTAACTAGCTGTGAAAAGGTTGCTTAGAAATAAGGTGGACACTGGAGCTTAAGGGTTGGGAACCTTCTGCTCTGTTGCAGAAAGAAGCTCAGACTTGCTCCTCAGAGGCTCCCTTGGTCTGGCCTGGCTTAAAGCCTCAGATTGTAGGTCCCCCATCTGTAGAGGCAGATGTTTTCATGTACTGTGGGCAGAGGACAGTTTAGTGTCTTCCGCTATATTATTTCAGGTGACACTTAAAAGCAGAGTCCAGGAAGGAGAATCACAAGGGATGACAGAATAAAAACCAATGTAAGTGTATAATTGAGTTGGTTGGTATCCTGGCACCTGAGGCTCAGTCCCACTATGAACTCCTGATGATCCACTCAGAGTCACTCCAGATAATCCCATCTAAAGGGAATCCACCTGTGGGCCTGAGCATTCTCTAACAGGCCCTGTTGAGGGTCTTTGAATATGGCAGGACCGTCCTCAGTCCAGTCGTGTTTGACCCTGGGCCCTAAGGTGCCAGACACTCAAAGGCCAACCCGAGGCAGTGGCTTCAAGTTTATTTTCTCATGCCACTGAAGATAAAAAATGCAGACTCGTGGGGCTGGCGAGATCGCTCAGTGGTTAAGAGCACTGACTGTTCTTGCAGAGGACTGGGTTTGATTCCCAGGACCTACATGGCAGCTAACAACTGTCCATATCTCCAGTTCTAGTTCTGACCCCTGTGGACACTGCACTACATGGATACACTCACCCACTTGCAAACAATACACTCATACACATAACATACAGATAATAAATTTTTTTAAAAATGCAAACTCTTGGAGTATGCAAAAGAAGTATTTTTTATTAAGAATTACAGAAAAATGAGAAATTGAGGAGAAATAAGAAAAACTTATGAGACTGGGAGGGGTTTCCAAGAGATGAAAAAACTGTACTCCCATGTCTAGAGAGTTTATGGCAGAAACTAGAAAAAGGCTGAGATAAAATGAGCTTATTTGGTTCTCTGAACTATTATGGGCTGAGCCAATGGAGGGCCCACACACTCTGTGCATGGCCCTGTGGCCCAACCAGGGAGGTTATCATGTACTGTTCACACACTGCCCACCCAGTTAGGGGAGGTTGAGGCCCCCCCTCTGTTTATCTCTAACTTGTGCTATTGACCTTGACTGTCTGCTAGCTGTTACTCACTGGCCAATGTTGCTCCCTCTGACCTTGCAAGTGTCTCAAGTGCTGTTGATTATACTAAGCTTTCTTTGTTCTTACAGTTACATTATCAGCCTGTAGTTTTATCATGGCAGAGAGTTTAACTCTCTCAAAGCCACCAAGAAATAGAGATAGTCTTTCTTGATCACCTTATATTTAGATCTTTTGTCTATGGGGTGGTCTGGAGTAGACTACTGGAAAAGGTAGACGAGTTTTTAGAAGCTACCTTCACCTGTCTGTTACAGTTGGCTGCGTTTGAAGCAAAGATTTGTAAAAGGACGATAGCGCCTTTACTTTATGCATTTCTTGAGGGCTTGGGGGGAAGCTGGTCTGTTGTCACTGGCCCAAAGCCCTGTCCCTCCTTTTATCTGGCCAGTTTGATTATCTCATACATAGTTATAAGGCCTTTCATTCATCTTCTTTAGTGTTCTAGACTTTGCCATTTTGATCCTTAATATTTTTAACACCAGCCTCTGTTCTCACTGCCCACATATATAAGCAACTTGAAGATTTCACCATGAGCCCTTACTACCCTACAGGGAGCTAGCTCCTGCCTCTCTCTCAACTATCCCTCCGAGGTTGGGAATGAAACTTAAATCTCATGAACTTCTGGCCAACTGTCCTGAACTAAGTGAGCTACTGCAACCTCAAAGAAGATTTTAAAGAGGAGAAACAGATGTAGAAGGCACATAAGGCTACAGTGAAGCATGAACAGGATGTGTGCACTGTGCCTGCGGTTGAAATCAAAGGAAGGCAGTGCGAGGAAGTCAGTGTCTCTCAGGTCTATTGTGTCATATTTAGCCCACTGTGCAGACTCTATCACCCTGGACCACTTCTGAGATTCCCAGTGAAGTCTCTGAATTCCAGACAACCTATAGACGTCTGTGAAAATCAGTTGATTTCCTGTGTCAAAATAAGTACCCTTTGTCTGCTGGTTTCCTGCCTTGAAGACATTGAGTAACAGAACTGGTTGCAACCTTGCTTTAGCTTCCATGGAATTCTCATGGTGCCAGAGCTAAAACAATCTCTTTTTCTGGAATCCAAAAATTTCAACTCATTGGAGCTGAGAGTTGCAGAACGGATGAGCCACTAGGAGCAACAGCAGCAGAGCCCATCTTTCTTTTATTTTGCTCGCATCTTGCCGTTGGAGACACAGCACTCTGTATGAGTCAGCATTCAACGCATAGATCCATCTTGAAGGACAGCATTCCCCCGCTCATGCTTTCTATGAATCTTCAAAAAGTTATGCTATCCTCCTCACTGTCTTCCAGGTAGTGAGATATGTAGGAGGCCCTGCTGTGTCCTGTGGTCAGGAGCTGGCTGTCATATTTCCCTTGTCACAATTGGGTTTAGGAGTTCAGTGCCTATAAATGCAGCATTCTGTCAGTGCTCAGCAGGAGTGCTTACAGGTGCGCTCCAGGTGTGGCACATAAGCCCCCAAAGAACAAGTGCCTCCTCCCTCCAGGTTGAATGTGTTCAAAGTAACTGACCTGTCATCAAGGGTCTGGTATCTCAAAAGGATCCAAAATGGAGTCCTGAGCTTCCCTTAGAACCCCCATCCCTCAATTTTCCCCATCAACGTTCATGGCAACTTCATCCTTCCAGTAGTTTAGGCTAAACACCCAGGTTACTATCGACTCTCCCCCTTGTCTCACCTTCTCATCTGAGGGCTTATCAAATCATAGTGACTCAGCCTTCAAAACACATCCAGAATATTTCTTTCTCCAAGGCCACTCCTCATTATCATCTTCCATCTGGATGACTGGAACATGAAACAGCTTATTTTTGTTACTGGTTTGGATTGGTTCGGTTTGGCTTGGTTTGGTTTGGTTTTTGAGACAGGAGCTCCCTAATAGCCTCAGCTGGCCTGGAACTCACTAAGTGGACCAGGCTGGCCTGGATCTCAAAGAGATCCACCTGCCTCCACCATGCTGGGATTAAAGACATTCACCACCATTCCCAGCAATGAAACAGCTTTTTAACTGATCCCCAGTCTCTGGCTTTGGGTCCCTGAAGTCAGTTCTGAACTATTATCCAGAGTAAGCCTGCTAAAGCCTGAATGTCACACTGTATTAGCAATCTCACTCAGAAACAAGGCCTGCCCACCTCTATGTGACCTGACTCTTTGGGGCAGACAGACTACGATGGTACCATCGTTCTCACTCCTTTTGTCTCCGCCTCTGTATGAACCTTTCCTTTGAGCATGGTGTGTGTGGTGGTGGTGGGGGGTGATAATGACACAATGGACATCCCTGACTGGTTTGCAACGGAGAGAAAGTAACAAAGTGATGGGTTTCACCCCTGTGATGATATCAATTCTCTCTTGCTAACTGCTGTTGTTTAAATGTGGTTTGTCTCACAAAAGTTCATGGAGTGGGAGCTGTTCCCTTTCTACAAGAATGAATTGTTATGAAGGAGCCTGGTGACTCTTCTGAATTCTCCTCTTGGACAGATATTACCACTTTGATGCCAACTGCTGTGAGGCCCTCCCCAGAGCAGACTGATATCCAACCTCCACAACTAGGAACTAAACAAACCTTTTTCCTATGAAACCACAAAACTGAGTAAGACACTAATAGACTCTCACTCTCCTGCTGATTTTGAAAAAGTAAGCTATCATGATGTGAGCTGCCATGCAGCTGAGAATATTATGTAGAACTTAGAAGCTGAAGGTGCCTCCAGCTGACACCCAGGAAACAGCGCTAAGCTCTCAGTTCTTCAGCTACAAGGAATGTGTGCAGCCAAGAACCTGTGTGATCTTAGAAGTAGACCCTTTTGTAGCTAAGCCTCCAAATAAGGCTGTATCTTGACCCACACCCTTATTATACTTGTGAGACTTGAACAGAGAACCCTGTGCTGGACCCTGACTCAAGGAAACTGAGATAATGGGGGCAACGATGCTTGAGATAGTTAATTTATAATGAGGAAAGTATTATTCTGGCTTAGGGTTTCAAGTCTTGGTTCATGTTACTTGGTCCCATTGCTTAGGGGCTTATGGCAAGGCAAAATGTCATGGTAGAGAGCATGTGGAAGAGGAAGGAGCTCACCTCATAGCAACTTGGAAGCAAAGAAATGGGACAGAGCAGGGTCCAACATCACCTTCAAGGGAACACCCCTACCAACCCACCTTCATCCTGCTAGGTGCCACCTCTTAAAAGCTCCACCACTTACCAACAGCACCACAGATTGACAACAAAACCTTTAACCCTTAGGCCTTTGGAGGACATCGATTCAAGCCAAAACAATACAAGTTTATGAGTTCATGGCAACTTACATATCAATACCACTACACTCCTGTTGCCTCTGAACATCTCTCTTCCTTTTTACGTCCATTCCCTCTGTTTAAGCCCCACAGGCCTCTTTGCTCTGTTTCACATCAGTGAGGACTGTGCTCATCACAAACCACTGTACAGCTGTGTTCCTACAACTCCAGATGTTCTCCCAGATAGGTCTTTACTCTCTGTTTTCACCGAAGTGCCATCTTCTCACTGGGCCTCCTACCTACTATACAATTTCAAATCTGTCTCTTATTTCATTAGTTCCTCCCCTGCCTTATTATGTTTTCCTTTCACACTTACAATTCTCCATTTTATTACATATCTTTTTAATTGTTTGTCTTGCTCATTGTATTTTTTTTTCCTCACTCAAATGATTACTCCACCAGCGTGGGAATTTCGTCTGTTTCGCTGACTGCTGTTGGAAAGTGTGTGCTGATATAATAGAACACCACCGACCAAGTAGTTTTTAATGAGCATAAAATTCCCATAGTTCTTCAGACTGGAAGGCCTATGGTTGATGGAACAGCATCTTGCAAGGGACGTCATCCCATGGCAGAAGGCACAAGAGGGAGAACAAAGAACACAATCACAGCTTCAAGTCCATTTATAGGTGGTGTCAATCCATTCATGCAGGAGGAACCCACAGGATTCATTCACCTCCCTTTGGACCATATCTCCTAGGCCTGTGGCACTGAGGGTAAATTTTTCATCATATGCTGGGAGGGGAGCATGCTCAAGCCTCAGCATGTGTACTTTGTGGTGATGTGACTCTTTTCTGCCACAATGAATTGTTGTGTAGCAAGTGCAGATGTGGAAGATATTTGGGCTTAGAAGGGCTTGGAATGAGATGAGGAGACAGAGGGACAGCAGGGCTCTGACTGACAGCAGTGGTGATGTAGAAGATCAAGTCCAGGGAAAAGTGAGGGCATGAAGAAATGAATGCATGGAAACAGGTGGAGGCCTCATTAAATCCCGGGAGCTGGTGTGGTAGGATTTCTAGGTGCTGAAGGGTAAAGGGTGCTAAATGAAGAGGGGTGTTGCACACCTGATGTTGGGAATGTGCTTGGTGATTGGTCTGGGGTATGGTTTTGTGAACATGTGGCTGCACTAAGCAATGAGATCATTGGCTTTGCGAGGCCAGGATATAGGATAGGTATTCAGACCTTACAGATATAATTGTGGGTCAAGTTATGGTCTTATTCAGAAGCTTATCTATTAAAAAAATCCATTTCTAAGTTCACATATGTTCTTGGAAGAACTCATTCTCTGCAGCTGAAAAACTGAGAATTTTGGGGTACTTCCTGTGCATCAGCTGGAGGCCAGCTTCAGCTTCTAAAGACTACATAATATTCTCTGCTGCATGGCCTACTGCATAGCAGCTCACATCACACCTATGAAGAACTGGTCGTAAATGGAAAAAAGAAATATTTGCCAGCTAAACATCTGAAGAGGATAAGTGTCTAGAATATACAAAGAACTCAAAAAACTAAACACTAAAACACAGACCAAATAAAAAGTGGAGTATGCAATGGAGTAGAGTTCTCAAAAGAGGAACCAATGGCTACGAGTGTTTAAAAAACTGTTCACCATCCTTAGTCATCAGGGAAATGCAAATTAAAACTACTTTGATATTTCAACCTATACTAATAAGAATAAGATTTTAAAAAGAAAACTCAAATTCTGGTGAGGATGTGGAGAAAGGGGGACCTTCATGCACTGTTGATGGGAGTACAAACTTGTGCAGCCACTCTGGAAATCAGTGTGACAGTTTCTCATAAAACTAGAAACAGAGCTACCATATAACCTAGCTATACCACTCCTGGGCATATACCCAAAGGACTCTATATCCTACTACAAAGACACATGCTCACTCATGTCCATTCCTGTTCTAGTCACAATAGCGAGGACATGGAAACAGCATAGATGTCCCTCAGTTGATTAGTGAATGATAAAAATGAGGTACCTACATACATGGAATTTTATTCATCTGTAAAGAAAAATGAAAATACGAACCTAGGGGAGGATCAAACTGAACCAGTGTCATCTGAACGTGACAGGACAGCTGCACTCAATCACTCCCAGATTCCTGCAGAAGACACGCACAAGATCAAGCCAGTCAACACTCCAGCACTGAATAGGGAGGGGCTCATGATCCCTAACCCCTAGCTAGGAGCTATTGACAGATTATAGCTTCTGGAGAAGGAAGAGCCTGTCTTCTTTAAGGATCTAGCCCCAGAAAATCAATCATGCTTCTGTGGATGGCCCCATACCCACGAGTATACAGGCAGCATAAACTTGGTGAATTATTAAAGACATAAAAGTGGGAGAGAGAAGGCTAGATCTTGGAGAAGTTAGTGGGAAGAGTGGGAGGTAAATATGATCAAAATATATTGTATTCATGTATGAAATTCTCAAAGAATTAATACAAATGTTACATGGTTTTAAATATTATTGATGTCTCCAAGAGTGATGGTAGGGCTAAGAATGAAATATGTCGTCAAGCTGCCAAACAAGAAAGGGACATAATGGAGAGACTGGAAGCTGGTCTGGTTTCACTTTGTTGCTGTAATAAAACTCTGACTGAAAGCAACTTAGGGAAGAAAGGATTTATTTAGCTTACATACCTAGCTCACAGTCCATCACTGAGGGAATTTAAGGCAGGAACCTGAATCATGAACCCTGGAGGAATGTTGCTTCCTGGCCCAAATGCTCAGGATCATGCTTAGCTAGCTTTTGTATACAGTCCAAGACCACCTGCCAAGGGATGACACCACTCACAGTGGGCTGAGCCTTTCTACATTAATTAACAATCAAGACAATTCCATAACATGTCTACTGGCCAATCTTATCTTGGCAATTACTCAGTTAAGACTTTCCTCTCAGATGACTCGAGGGCTATGTTAAGTTGACAATTAAAGCTAAGTAGGACAGTAACTAACAGCTCTCATCTAAGAAGATCTAATAATGAGAAACAATCTCCACTTGAACTCTGTAGAAAGCAGAATCCTTAGCAGGAGTCAGGTTCCCACTGGAGCCCTGATCAGGAAGCTACCTCCTCGAGGCCAAGCCTAGAGATCAATGCTATACTTCCTGAGTAAGGTTTTATTAGAACACAAACACATTCATTTGTTTACATATTTCTACGGCTGATTTTGCACTAGAAAAGCAAAATCATATAGTTACCACACAGACTATATGCCCCATAAAACCCAGGTGATTTTCAATCTGATCTTAACAGAAAAATGTTTGCCAGACACTGAATTCGAGTAAGAAGAGAAACAGAATGTTTAGCACAGGGTTGAAGATATCCTGGGACCTTGTTGATGAACTATTAATTTCAAGAGACCTTTTAGAATAATTTTGGAGGGTGAAGAAATGGAGTTGGTGAACTTTGATAAGAAGATCTCAGAACAACATAGCAAGTGATAGTGGGATTTGGATGCATAAAGGTAGATGAGGTGGGCTAGAGTCGTAGTTTGTTTGTGCTGCTATAACAAAATACCTGAGACTGAGTAATTTAGAAAAATCAAAAAAAATATTTCTCACAGTTCTGAAGGCTGATAGGGTCCAAGACTAAGGTGCTAGTGTTGGGGGTATTAGGAGTGGGAAACACTGTCCAGAACTGCTGTGAGCAGTCAGAGAACCCTTGCCCTATAGCTTAGACAAAGCCACATCCTTGACTAAAGCTCAGAAAAGAATTTCAGAAAGAAATCAGAGTGAAGCAGAGTTAACATGTTTATTAAACAGAGAAAAGAGACAGCACATGGTTCACATGTAAGTGCAGGTGTTGAGAGAAAAGTTGGTGTGCTGACAGGACAGAAAGGCAGTACACACCTATATTCGTTATTCTTTCTATTTTTGTGATAAAGTATTCTACTGAAAGCAACTTAAGGATGAAAAAGTTTGTGTTGGCTCACAGTTTGAGGGTACAGCCCATCCTGGTGGGGAAATCAATGCAGGAGTCTGAAGGAGCTGGTCACATTGCATCCACAGTCAGGAAGAAGAGAGCAGTGAACGCTGGAGCCCAGCTAGCTTCCTCCGTTTTGTCCAGCCCTGGGTCCAATCCCAGGGAATATTGCCACCCACTTTTTTAAGGTGGGGCTTCTCAATTCAATTAATTTAATTAAGATAATCCCTCAGGGGTATGCTCAGAGGCTTATTGCCTAGGAGAGTCTAGATCTTGTAAAGTTGATAATTAATACTAACCATCCTAACACCCAAGGCTTGGATGTGTGCTTCTCAAGTGAAGGTTTCAGTTTAGGTATCTCTACAGTGGTTATGTATATGGTTGGGTTTGGGTTTAGGTTTTTGCTTTTTTTTTTTTTTTTTTTTTCTAAGTTACATTGCTCAGAGGATGAAATTTAAAACTAGGTTTAAAGATGAGCTGATTTACTTAACTTTCTTAAAGAATTTTCTTGTGTCATTGAAATTTTAAGGTGGTTTTATAAGGTGTATTGTTTAGACGTAGGGATGAGAGAGGAGTGCTGAGGCAATGCAAGGTCACAAACATTCTGGCTTAGGTAAGCATAGTTCGTTTGTTGTTTTGAGCATCCTTGGTTGAGATACCTTTAGGAAAACATACATTGTCTCTCTAGGCAATCTTGGTTTTATCTGGGTATGTTGAGTTTCTTTACTCTTGTCAGCAGGAAATGCAAACCAGATCCCCAGGGTGTGACCTTTTCCCTTCCCATGTCTCCTATTGTTTCTTTCTATCCTACCCCACTGGCACCTGGTGAGGTCATCTTGCTGTTTCCATATGGCAGAACAAGCTGACCTAACACTACATGCAACCTCTTTCATAAGAGCCTTTCAGAGTGGTCCTCATGGACTACCTATCTCTTAAAGTCCACCTCTATGTACTAGCACGTGGGCAACAGCTGAATTTTTAAGAGGGACACCTTCAAACGTATCATGAGGAGGTACAAGAAACACAGGGCTGGACCCTTAGGACATACTAGATTCATTCCAGATTGAGAGCACTCCCAGTGGGGTGAATGCACTTGTCTAGGCAGATGGAGGACTTGGAAAGGAAGACTTTAAAAGCCTGTTTGCCCTAGGGTAGTACACATGAGCAGTTAGCTGGGAGCCTCTCTGGACCTGCTGGCATCTGGTCCAGCCACAGCAACTTGGGCTGCAGTACTGTCTAGGCCCTGGTGGACCCCTGACTACAGACAAAAAGAAGGAGATAAAGACAAACAGCCAACACACAGGAGGTGTAAATAGAAGTTAAGATGAAAACTCTGTGTTAGCACGTAATAGAACTTCAGAAACCAGATTAAATACTATCTTGCTTTTCATATTAAGAAGATTCTTGGACTGGCAAGACGGCTTAGCTGTTAAAGACACTTGCCATCAAACCCAACAATCTGAGTTTGATCTCAGGAACCCACATTGTTGAAGGGGAAAACCAACTCTATCAAGCTATTCTCTGACCTCTACACATGTGCACTGGCATGTACACATACACACACACACACACACACATATACACACACACACACTACAACTAAAGAAAGATAAACAAAAGATTAAAGAAGACTCCGTGACTTTAAATAATGAAAGGCAGAAATCTCATAATCTGTGCTAAGGCCTTTTCTAGGTCCTATAACTCTGTGGCTCAGCTATGGCAGGTGCACAGATGGCCTTACTCTCTAATGGTGTACCATTCCACTTACACACACATATACACACACACACACACTACAACTAAAGAAAGATAAACAAAAGATTAAAGAAGACTCCGTGACTTTAAATAATGAAAGGCAGAAATCTCATAATCTGTGCTAAGGCCTTTTCTAGGTCCTATAACTCTGTGGCTCAGCTATGGCAGGTGCACAGATGGCCTTACTCTCTAATGGTGTACCATTCCACTCACGTACCTACACTACAGCAATGAGAAAGAGCCCTCCTTTCATGTAACCCCTCTTAGGAAGTAACATGTGGCTTCCAGCTCACCATGGTAGACTTGCTCTCCGGCAGTAAAGTCTCCTACCTGTCTCGCTCCAGGCAACCTGTCCCCACCTTCCCTGGGAATTATCAGGGAGGCTTTCCCTTCCCCATCTCTGCATTTTGCAAAGAGCAGGATGGAATGTCCTCCTCTTGTCTTCCTTTCCAAGAGGATGTACAATTTAGTTATACCCTCAGAGAAACTTAACCCAAATTCCCAGTAGGTAACAGCCAATTCTAGAACACTCTACCAGTTAATGAGGGCATCTTAATACATTTCATTTCTTAAAAGAGCAGAGCGGCCCCTCTCTCCCTTTCCATCTAGGATCTGCCTGCAGGATTTGCATACTGTTAAATATTTCTCAGTACTTTATCAGCTCTCTTAAACCAGCAACGTACCACATAGGAAAAATAAAACAACATTCTGAGAAGATTTCACAGAAGATTGGAGCAGAGTAGATCCAGTTTCATCATCGACTCCCTGACATTCCATAGGGAAGAAACCTAATTTAAGGGAAGAGAATAAAGTAACACTGTAGCCAAAAGTTCTGAGAGCCAAAAATGACATCTAAAAATAATATTTGTAAATGTACCCAGAGGCTATTGCATGATGGGTACCCACAGGAGCAGGGCCCCAGGCATCTGCCTGTGCCTCAGGCTGCTTATGTTGATTGACCCAAAATAGTAACAGCCTCCTTTCACCTAAGCCTTCTACCATTATTCCCCCAAGCCACAGATGTAAGTTCCAAGCTACAAGCAGACTGATTCTTTCATAAAGGGTGGCTTTCAGCCTTATGTGGCCAAGCCTGTGTTTACTGCAGTATGCAGTCCTGTCTTTTCAAAGCCAATGAAGCATTCTCTTCTGTCTCCTCTATGTACCCTCTTGTGTCTGTGTTACTGTGTTTACTCTAGTTTCTCTTTGCTGGATGCTTCCCTCACCCTTCCTGCCTCACGTCCTTCCTGTTTCTCTGGGCTTTGGAGCAACTTAGAGCAAAAGTAATCAAATCTATATGGGAGCCTATGGGAAGACTTTACATGTAGGGAAAGGAAACTGTAATCAATGTCACAGGAAGAGCAATGCCATAAGAGTGCTTGACATGTTCTGGGACCTGTGGGTAGTTAAACTGTGGCTAAAGCAAAAACTGTGTCAAAACTTGGGCCAGACCATGAACCTTTATCCTAAAAGCAATGGTCAGTCATAAAAGAGTCTGTGTCTATCACATACCAGGTCTATTCATCTTTCTGTTATGGAAGTCTACAATAGTTATAACTGCAAATCAAATTATCTCAAGTCTTAGGGAATACAGAGCTGCACTTTCTTACAGTTTCTGTGCTCGGGGATCCAGCACAGCTGAGCTGGGCATCTCTTCACAGATCCTGCATGGCTGTGATCTTCTCTCAGACAGGACCCCACTGACTGCTATCTAGAGACCTACTGTGGTTCCTTGGAACTTCTTGGTTTCTCTATAGGAAGGCCATGCTTTATAGACTTTCCCATAGAGTGCCTCACAATATGGCTTACTGGCTCCATCAAAGCCAGCAAGTGAGAGAAAGTGAGGGAATGCAAGTCGGAAGCCACCATCTCTTTGTAATCTGCTCTTAGAACCTTTCTTGAACTAGGCTCCATGTTTTTACATGCTCTGTTCATTGAAGCAAAGCACTAGGTCCAGCCCAAACATGAGAGGGAAGCAGTCACACAGACATGAAATCACTAGAAGCCGGAAAAAGAAAAGGAAATAAGGAAAGAAAGACAAGAATTGTGAAGAAAGAAGGGGAGGAGAGGAGGGGAGGGAGGGAATGGGGAAGAAGAGGAGAGAGGGCAGATGATAGGAGGAGATGGAGGGAGAATCAGGGAAAATGGTGAAAAGGAGACTTTTCCAGCTGTGGGAAGCACAGCTGTCGTCCCCTCCAGCCACTCACCAGGAATCCAGTTGCAGTGGATAAGGGTGGATGGTGGGTACTGAGAAAATTGTGGGATATAGGACCTTCTATGCCCGTAAGTCTCTTGTTCAGGGGCTCTGGGGGGTCTGAGGAGGAAGGGACTGAGTTGAGTGTTGTCCGTGGGACAATCCTGATTTGGCTATGTTATAGGATTATGAGGTGAAGGGCGGCCATCTAGGGGATCCGCCCCGTTCAGTCCGTGGGATGAGCAAAGAATTGGATGTTCAGGAATGGCAGAAGCATGAAAGGGAAAGCAGCAAGAAGAGCCGCGAGCCGAAAACGTGGCTTTAAAGTGACAGTGCTGGGCAACAGAGAGGGAGGAAACCACTGCTGCAGAAGGGGCTAACCAGAGGAAGGAAGGCGGGAGGGGTGAGGGAGAGGTGGCTGTGACGTTGTGGCTGTAGAAACCAGAGCAGCTTCCAAGCTGTCTGAGGGGCTTGAAAGTGTTACCGTGGCAACTGAGTGGGAGAGGGCGGAGAGGACCACCCGAGGAACCATTGGAGTGGGTTGGATGCAGAACACCAGAAACCACTTGGGCGTGGCAGGGATCCAGAGATTCACTGATGCAGAGAGCACCTCACCACCACAGGCAGCAGAGAGTGGAGGTCAGATGGGGAATGGGAGGCTTACTGGCTAAGAGAATGGGGAAGCTACAAGCCTCAGAGAGAGAGAGAGAGAGAGGAGACAAACTTTACTGTAGAAAACTAACAGCTCCTATCAGAATGGGGTGGGGGCGGGTTCCCACTAAGGGACTTTGGGTAGGACCTTTTTATAGAATTCTGGGGCCCTCCCCTCTCTGACTCCCTCCCTTTTCCCCTCATTGGTGTTCTCTGGGTACCCTCCTTGGGTGGGCTCTTTTCTTCCAGGGCTTTTTATACCAATCATAAGGAAGCTTAGCAGTGGCAACAATTCTTCCAGCTTTTACTGTTAGATGTAACAGTTGCCAAAAGCCCTGGGAGGGGGAGGAAGCAGCAGCCCTCCCTAAAAGGGCCCATTTTCCCTCATCAGCCTCAGTTCCTCTCAACTCTACAGGTAGCTCAATAAATCTTACACAAAGGGAGAGAGAACAAGAAATAAATTTGTAACTGATAAAGATTTAGCAGTAAGCTGTTTGGGCCTAGGGATGGACTATTTGGGTTTTGTAAGTAACCACGTGACTGTGTCTTTGTCTGTTCTTGGGCAAAAAGATGAAGTAGTCTGGCTTTGACTCACTTTACCACAGTCTCAGGTGGCCTGAGGTTGGTGTCTTGTTAAATTATTTATGCCCAATAGGATGTAGTGAGCAGGTTAGAGTCTGAATACCAGGCAGTGGCTGGTGTTTCCCTTTCTCTGTGGTCAAGGAGAGAGGTCACTGACACTGCATGAAGACACCCGATGCTTAAGAACACACTCTAAGGCCAGAAACCCCAGTTCACATTCTGACTTTCAAGCTGGGCTAACTGCTCTTACCTTATTTCCCATTTTAAGTGGACTGAATAATGGTATCTCAGTCATCGGCTTGTTCAGAGGCTTCATGAGTTAATGCACATGTAAAGTATTCAGAACTGTTAAAAGCTTTAGACCAATTCAATTTAACAGAATTTAATGGACAAGAGACTGATTCAAAATTGGTGGCAAACCTCAAACCAGGAGAGTTCAGAGAATGTGTTCTACTCTGTAAAATGGGCAGGTAACATTTACAGAAAACAGAAGGTACAGGAGCAGTTTGGTTGGTCACAACTCAGCATTTGCCAGTGATGAGCAGAGGCCTGGCTCCTCTGATTGGCATTTACTACAAAAACATATTCCTAAGAGGCTTTTGGTTACATCTGGTATCAAGTTGTAGTTTCTTACCTAGAGAATCAAAGTACAGAGGCCTCTTTGTGCCAAATTTAGTTGAACACAACAATGCTGACCCCTACTTCCTGTACAAAAACATTATCACGTGTGCTTCCTGAAGGAGCAACTTTCTCAGAATGGTAGAAACCAGAAGCCAAACTTAACTGATCATAGATAAACAGTGGTTGATAAGGTGTGTGTGCCCAAAATCCATTCCAGATGGGACCTGACAAGAGAGTCTGGGAAGCAGGCAGAAGAGGAAGCGAAGTGTTTTGCAGAGCAAGTTAGCAGTATGTCACCAGCTCTGTGCAGTCTACAGTGACCAGAAACTCTAGGTTCCAACAATCTCTCCAGGGGATACATTTTGCTTTTAACAACTTTGCTGAGGTGGTAGATTGCACCAATTTAAAATACTCAGTTTTTGAGGCTGGGGTGTAATTCCGTGGTAGGGTGTATGCTTAATGCACAAGGCCCTTTGTTCAATCCTGAACATATGATGTGTAAGCTTTAACACATACACACACTGTAAAACTATAGGTACAATCAAGATAATGACTACATCCATCATTGTCTGGTAGCCCCTCCCTCCTGCCTCCCCAGCCTTGCCATTCCCAGGTGATTCCGATGCTAATGCATGAGATGCAGAATTAACTGTCATTAAGAGGACTTAGAGTCATAGCTCAAAACTAGTAATAAAGATGCTATCCTAACTGTGCAGAAAGGAAGGAAATGGGAGAATAGCAGCAGGATCAGAATCCGGGGAAGGGAAGGCAGACTCAGCTGCCAGGTAGGTTAATTAGAACTGCTACCCAAGGCTGTGGCCAGTCAACATGTCTTCCATACACCAGGTGGCTGTGCAGGGAGTGCTGGGTGGCTCCCTCCTACACTGCTGCCAGGAAAATATTTCCCTTCATATTTATGACCATAGCATTTCCCACCTCAAAAACTTTGAGTGGTTTTCCTTTGCTAGGAGATGCCATAAAGTCAAATGGATGGGCAGAAAGTGGCAACACAGCTTTCTTAGCCTGCTTCTCTGACCGTGGACAGTCTGACCCAGTTGCCCTTCAAATATTATCCCACTCCACTTCGCTCCGCTCTCAGCCCAGACAGCTACCTTCTGTTCTGTACAAAGTGCCCCTCTCTTTCCTCCCACCTTTCTGTGCTGTACCTCAGCCCCTCCTCCATCCATGGATCACTAGCCCATCTTAGTATCTCTCTGGTTCACCCCTGGAATGATCTCTCTTTTGCTCTGAATGTTAATATCATATATGGTCTTGTCCTTGTTGAAAGTGGAAAATTCTTAGAGGCCAGCATTGAAGATGTCTTATTTTTCCACACATGAAGCATAGTAGAGTCTCACTAAATGTCTGCTGTGGATAAAAGGATGAACAAGCGAATCTGTCTGGGGCTGCCTTACACTGGTATGACACGGTGGTTTACAAGTTTCTCAGCCCCAGCACTTTGAAACTTATGGCTGGACAGTTCTTTCTTGCTGGGGCCATCATCTCACTCTTATTGGGTGGTTGGCATCCCTGATCTCTACACACCAGGTAGCAGTAGCTCCCTTCCAAGTGTGACAACCCACAATGTTTCAACACCTTGACAATGTATGGATATGTGGTACCAATAAACAAAATAAAAAGAGGTTGAGAATATCCCTGCAAGGACATGTTCATTTGACTGGATGATTCTAACTACGTTCCCCTTCTTAAAGGTTAATCAGTCTGCCACTAGTGACATGGCTGGAGACCAAGCCTTTGGGCCATGGGCCTTTGGGGGACGCATCCACACCATGGCAGCTGACATTGAGATGGAGTGTCCTTCATGTTTCTCCGTCTGAGCGGTACAATCTCCTCTTCTTTTGTCCTCACAGGGCCTGTGGTGTATGAAGTACACTATCTGTTCTCAGGAACTGAAGACAGCAAATCGCATTCCCACATTTGTTATGAGGTGCAACGTTTATTACCTTGACTTTACCAGACACTTGGAGAGAGTGACCAAGTCAGGAGACACTGATTCATGCCCCGTCTTTCTCAACTATATACTGTTCTCAATCTTAAGTATTTCTCCCTTCATCTTGTAGATCCAATCTTGGTTTTAATACATTCATTTTCTCCCTTATTACAATATGATATATGGTATTCATTTTGCAAGTCTAATTCGATGAACTATTTGCTTAATGGGCTATTAAAATAAAATAACACCCTGCTTCCCTGCACCCCAGCTGACTGGCTCCACATCCTCAATGTACCCCTGACAGTACCACCTTCACACTTATTGTAATGTTTCTCCACCCTCTCCTGGAGGGAGGTTGCTCCTGATTCCTTAAAGCCTCTTCTGTCCACGTCTTCCCTTTCTTTTCTGCTCCCAATATATTTCCAACTGACATTCCAACTGACAATGTCCAACTGATATTTCCTCTGGATCCTTTGACGCTCTGTAGAATTGCTGTCTACTCTCATGCTTGCCTTCTATCTGTGTTGTACACTTCAATTTCAAATCCCTGGAAGCATGAGCTGCACATGGTTATTCATCTCCTCGGGCTGCAAGAGCAAAGGGATAAAGGACATCAGGGGCTAGAGAGATGGTTTGGTAGTTAAGAGCACTGGTTACACTTGTAGAGGAACCGGGTTCAGTTCCCAGCACCCACATGGCAGCTAGCAACTGTTCGTAACTCCCGTTCCAAGGGGATCCATTGACCTTTTCTGACCTCCATGGGCATTGCAGGACACAAGTGCACTTACATACATGCAGAAAATACACTCATACACATAAAATATAAATAATATATTTTTACAAAGAAAGAGAAGGGAAAAGAATGTCTGCTTGAATGGACCTCTACTCATGCTGTGAGTCAGGGCATCTTGTCTGTCTTATAAACCAACTGGAAGGAGTGCTGGCCATCATCATCTTGATGAAAGAATTTGTGATGCAAATAAAAAGCATATGCTTTAGAGGAATAGTCCAGAAAAACAGGGGAAGACACCAATTGTAGGAAAGGCAAACTTAAGTACAGGGTTCCTGAAGTTTTTATGTCATAACAGCACTTATTTTTACATTGAATAGTAGAATGTACTCTTGATGGAATGGGTTTTTTATAAATTAAGTTTCAGTATATCTCAAACAAATGAGAGATATCTGATCTAGGTCATTACCAAGCAGTGAGAGATCTAGCTGGCTAAGCAGCTCTTTGGCAAGATCACATCTAGAAAGTCTGTCCCATGGAGAAGCATTCTGACCTTCCATGTGGGTCACTTGTGTCTAAATCCACCTGTTTCTTTCATCATTAGAAGAATCCATGACTGTATACAGCATGAACTATACATTATGTAAAAACAAGCACAGAATCAGAAATGGGAATGTGCAAGTAAGAGCAGCTGTGCAGATATTACCAACCAGTTTGGGGAACAGTGACCCACTATTCCTCCATAGAACAGCTAAGGTCTCTCCCAGAGGTCTTCAGTTCTTTGAAGTCTTTAACAGACTTGTCACCACTGCTGATTGTACATGCAGCCTATAGAACCCGGAAGGAAGAATATTCTAAGCTTTTACTCCCAACCACCACAAAAATCTTTTCAAACTACACACACACACACACACACACACACACACACACACTCTCACTCACTCACTTATTTCTTCTAACCTCATAGAAGCTGAGAACTTGACAGACAACCAAGTTTAGAAAGGCAAATGTACTTTGCCTAAGACTGAAAGGTGCTGAAAACTTTCGCAGATTCTAAATGAAATACAGACTAGAGCTGATCAGAGAAGCACAGGTAAAATACAAAAATGTTATTAATCCTTCCTGAGCTGGTCTTTCCAACAGGGCCTCCGTATTTCACTTGATATGAATTCCCTGAATAACAGATACGCACACATATATTAAAGTTCAAAATGTATTTTCCAAAGACAAATAGAAATAATCTGAATATCCATAACTCTATTACATTTCAGTAAAAATGAAGAGATTTTCCCTTGTCCTTTTATTAATCTGGACATTTTTTAAAATTAGGAAATTTTTAAATTGTAATTTCTGAATACAATATAGAAGGGAGCTGAGTCTGTTGAAGACATCTCATCTTTATTATGATGCTGACATTTCTCTTCAAGAGGAGAAACAGATAATGCCAATATGATTCTCACCTTTTCCCTCATGAGCTCAATGAATTCATAAAAATAAATGTCATAAACAGAGATTGGTGACCACGTAAGTCTATATTACAAAGAATTTCATTTTGATCTGGAAGGAGGTATTGCCTTGAAATATTTCTTTAAATTGTTATAAAGTTTTGGAGACTTTTAGCATTTAATTTTAGCCTTCTTCCTGCTCTAGTACAGCCTTTCTCTATTCTCTTGGGCCTTTTCTTCCTCTCTCCTTTTTCATTCTCTGAATCATGTTTGTTTTATGGGACCGTGCCTCTATCTGTTATGCCTAGCATCCTGTTTTCTATATTTTTCTCCATTCATAATGGATGCATGTTGTAAGCTTTTGGGGGAAACCCAATTTACCAGTCCATAATTTCAGGTAATCTATGATATTTTGAACTTTAATATGAATATCTGGTGAGTCATCAAAACCAGAAGAAAGGTAAAATTCACCATGGCCCAGCTTGGGCCAATTGGAGCCAAGAATGCCCCACAATGCTGAATGCCCCAAGATAGCTTTATTTGTGCTATGCTGCTCCTCAGCATCTGTTGATAGCAGAATAAGAAGTCCCTGTGGTTATGAAGAGAGCAGATGTGAGTACTGGAGAGAAACCAGGGCTTAGAGCTACTAAGCCACAGGGCAGAGATCAAAGCATGACTTTTAAGATATTGATAGGAAGTCAACAGAACCCTTGAACAGTGGGGCACAAGTGATGCCACTTGTAGAATAATCAAACAACAGCAAAGGTTCAAGGTGCTTCTCGGACAGTCTCATCATGGCTCATCATACTTCTTGAGATTGGCTGATGTGAATGAATAACGGACCAATATTGCTCCAGAGGACCCAAGAGCAACACACAGCATTGTTTAGAAATATGCCGAACAGCTGAGCAAAAGCAAAGACTTAGGAGAGTATAGAAGCTTTGGGTCATGGCAGGAAGACGGTGCCGTTATCCTTCCTCACCGGCTGTCACTGTGCTCTGTGATTCTCTCTGCTGTACAGAAAGTGAAAGTCTGTATTCATCAAAAGAAGATAGGGTATGAGCAAAGAAATCTTTCCAGGGCAGTGAATGAGTATGAAATGCTAAAATAATTGTTGCCTTCAAGAGACTTTTGATCCTTTCAGCGTTTTGTAAGGAAACAGAGGTATGGGAGGGTTAATGGACATTTATTAAATACTATTAAATAGGCAGACATTTAAAACCTCTGGAAATGGACCTGAAGAAAAGATAAAGGTCTATTCAAGAGAAATCCATGAAAATCTGCTAAGAAAGGTAAGAATGTAGTGTTTGAGCCAAGAAAGATGACCTGTTCTTCCTGCCTCCCTGCTCAACGGGACTCTACCCTGTGGGGCTACAGCCTAGAACATGGGCCTCTTCCTCCCTCCACCTGGCAGCTAGGGGGTTTCTGGGGAAGAACAGGACCTGAGCTCTTCTCAGTCTGCACCCAGCCTACCTGCTGATGGTGCTAGATCCTCTGCAAGTGTGATGGAGGGTGTAGCCTCCCTTCTACCCAGCCCTGACTCTGGGGTACAAAACTCTACCTCAGACACAGTGTACTGAGACTGCAAGGGTCCTGTACACCTACCTCACCTTATAAGGGAGTGGTGCTGTGTTACAAGAATTGATCCAAGAGGAGCCGTGACTGCTTCCTCCTCACCCTCACCAGTCCATCAAGCCTTCATGTCATAGACAGAGGCGTAGACATTGACATTGTCCCCAGTCTCAGCTCCAGGAAACTGACTTACAAATTTCACCTAGAAGAAGAAGTAAGTCATAGAACATGAAGTTCTAAATCTCTTCCCAAAGCAATTTACTTCATTTACAGCAGAATGGGGAGAAACTTAGGCCTAAGCGTTAACTCAAAGACAGTAGAGACTGTCTGTGGTGAGGCGGTTGAGAGGAGATTCCAGAAACAGGCTAAACTGCTGTATCCTGTGACATTGCTGAAAATGGTAAAGCAAGAAGCCAATTGGGTATTGTCAGGGAAAGGGAGAAACAGAACCCCACCCAGACCATGTCATCCCAGTTTGACTTTGTAAGCTCTAAAATAAACAAGGTAAACTTTATCACGACCAATCTTTTTTAAGTCAAAAGACATGGTGGCAAAAATCACTAAAAAAATTAAAGTACTACACTAGAAAATATTTATTATGAAAGGAAGTGAAGAAGGAGCAGTAGAAGAAAATATTGGTTTGAATATGGCTTTTGCCTGGGGGTTTACATGTCAGAAGCTTATGGCAATTGCAAGAGGTTATAAGGTGTTAAAAGGTGGGGCCTAATGCAAGCTTATTGGGTTATTGGGGGCATGCCCTTGGAAAAGATTAATGTAGTTCTCTTGTCTCTCTTTCTTCCTGTCTCACCACGTGAGTCTCTTCCTCCCTCACATACCCTCACCATTTTTTAATGCCACCTGCTGCCGAGCGTGGTGTTGCACGCCTTTAATCCCAGCACTCGGGAGGCAGAGGCAGGCGGATCTCTGTGAGTTCAAGGCCAGCCTGGTCTACATAGTGAGTTCCAGGACAGCTGGGGCTACAGGAAGACCCTGTCTCAAAAAGACCAAAAAAAAAAAAAATGCCACCTGCCATATAGCCTTGCTCCAGACAAACAGATATTGATGCCAAACACTTGAACTTCCAGAACTATGAGCTAAAAC
Source organism: Nannospalax galili (assembly GCF_000622305.1). Classification (NCBI taxonomy): domain Eukaryota; kingdom Metazoa; phylum Chordata; class Mammalia; order Rodentia; family Spalacidae; genus Nannospalax; species Nannospalax galili. Next base: position 5,974,934 of record NW_008339923.1, read on the forward strand.
TATTCTCTTTTCTTTATAAAGTACCCAGCCTCTGGTATATCTTTATACTAACAGAAAGAGCCTAGTACAAGTAGCAAGAAAACACCATTGCTCTGAGTTCATTTGAGTGACTGCCCAAGTGTCTGGAAAATTCTGTTTCCTTGTGGTCGTACACAACCTCTGGCTTTTACAATCTTGCCATCCCTTTTTGTACAATGATTCCTAACCCTTGGGTGACCAAATGCCAGGAATAGACTCCCTCTTTTGAATCTGCTGTTCAGCAGTTCCATAGACCCTCAAGCAATACTGGTTATTGTCCCTGCTCTTGGTTACCCGCTAGAACTTGATGGTAGACCCTATTACTGAAGACATTACGTACATGAATTACAGAACAAGGAGAAATCAAGCTGGTGCTGACTTCAAGACTCCATGTCTATTAGATAGCTTGCATAGTACTGGAGGATGCTATGCCTGCTGCTGGAAGAGAAAAGTAACCATCAACCTTGTCCAGCTGTGACTCCTGAGAGCTACAGCAACTGGCCTGGTAAGATTTGGTGTAAAAGTGGCACAAATGTTAAGAGAGTAACTAATCACTTTCTGATTGTATTTAAGGTCTGCTTAGCAAGATGGAGTCCATACCTGACACTGATATCAGACCTAGCAACCTATGGCTAGACAGTCACAGGCCATAAGGGAGAGTCTACTGCTATTATTCTGCTAAATAGATATATTAATAAAATAATAAACTGACTCCTAATGACTTGTTGTTATGTCCATAGATTAACACATCACTCAACTCCCACTAAAGAAGTTTCCTTGTGCAGCAGATAGTGATTAACTCAGAGACCCACAACTGGCCAGTGTGCAGAGAATAAGAGACTGTAGCATGCATATCCCTGAATAAGACCCCGGTATCAAACCTCTGAATACAACTTCTTAAGCAAATATGGTTCATTGTTAAGGATAAAATGCCTGCCAGTTCCTAAAACAAATCTCAGTAAATTTAAAAGCTTATAAAAACACAAAGTATGTTGTTTAACCACAATGGAATGAAATTAAAATTATTAGCAAGAAAAAAGTTGAGAAATTCACAAACACGTGGCAATTAAAGGATATATTCCTAAATAAGAAATGAATCTAAGATAAAATCATGAGGGAAACCAGAAAACACTTTGAGATGAATGAAAATGAAGACACAGTCTTCCTAGATAAGCTCTTGGCCATTTATCTTTAGATTTTGGAAAGGAGCAGACTGTTAGTAGTAGAGTCAGTCTTCCCCGTCCAGAATTCCAGATTCAAGGGTTCTGTTCACATCAAGATGTGTCTACCTTTATGATTCATAGGAACATTAAGAAGAATTCATTTGATTGGTTGGTGCCAAATCAAGCTATCTATCACTCTAAACACAAGTCATCTATGTTTCACTAACCCTAGCTCCAGTCTCCTTAAAAATCCCAACTGACTTTTCAATAGAAATTGACAAACGATTCTAAAGTTCACAGTGGAAATGTAAATGACTCTGGAGAGTAGAACAGTCATGAAAAAGAAAAGTAAGAAGACTCACATGCTCCTATTTTAAAACTTACTACAAAGTAGCATGAATCAAGCAAGTTTATAATGGCACAAGTAAATATATAGATCAGTGGATGAGAATGAGAGTCCAGAAATAAATTCATGCATCTATTGCCAACTAGTTTCCAAGAGGGTGCCAATACCATCTCAAAAAGAAAGACTAATCTTTTCAACAAACAGTGCTGGGAAAACTGGATATAAACATGGAATAAGAATAAAATTGGAACCCTGCAGCACATACAAAAATTAACTTAAAATGAATCAGTGATCTAAATAGAAGAGCAAAAACTGTTAAACTCTTAGAAAAAAGGATAGACTCAAATTTTCATGCCTGAATTTGGTAAAGGATTCTTACATAGCATCAAAATATGAGCAACAAGTTAAAAACAGCTTTAAGGCCTAATAACCACAATGACCAGCAAAGCAAGCTACATTGGGATAGTAGTGGCACGTTTATCATGGAGGTAATCAACAGCTACCTAACTGGACTTAAAACCCACTCACTGAAAGGGAACTCATGTATGGTACTATAAACATAGCCAAATACACATGGCTGAAGAGGTCATAGATTTCAGTGAAAACACTAAGACTGTCTCATCCCTAGACAAATGCTAAATGGATCCTTATATTTACAGACAAGTATGCTAGTCACCACTCATCAAAGAAGCTTCTTTTGTAATACATGGAGACTATTGCAGAGTTCCACAATTGGTCATGCACAGAGAATAAGTGTCTGTGAAATGCCCAACTCTTGGGAGCTATTAATCCATTATGTACATTGAGCTGTGGCAGGCTTGCTTGCTTACTGAGTTTGTGTTTTGCACACCAGTACCTAATCTGCCAAGTCAGAAGGAATGTGTTTATATGGTGGAGTTCACAACAAGTATTTGACTGTTCCTTGACCCTCAGATACAGGTGGGAAAAACAGCTGTTGAAACTAATTGAGCTAAGCAAACGGTGGCTGTCTCTGATGTTCTTCTGTATAAAAAGGCTGAGCTAAAATAAACCAGAGCTGCAGTCTCTACTGACAGTCCTCCCAAGTATCTTTTCTGTCTCTTGTTTTTTCTTTCAATCCTCACTCCCCCTTTCAGGTACTGTCCGTCTTGGCCAGCTGGCACCGGCACCCAACCCTCAGTGACACCTCTACAATGGAACCTCTACACCTAATGCTCATTGAACGTAGTGGAACAAGGGGTAAAGAGAATACTAATGTATCTCTCAACTCTGTCAACAAAGCTCCCTCATGCAACAGAGGGCAATGAACACAAAAGGCCACAAATAGTCTTCAGAGTGTGGGCCCTTGGACAGGACTCCTATATTAAACTCCACCCACCCAGGGCTCAGGGACCATTGTAAGAGGCAGGGGAAGAGGAGCATGACCATATAGAAGCAGAGTCTTTCAGGCTCCTGGGACCTTGCTCATATGATTCTACAGCAATGATGTCAGCATACACAAGACCCATGCAAACAAAAACCCAGTACTGAACTGGGGAAATGGACAACAGGCCCCAATCTTAGCTGAAGACATATTGGCAGCTGATTACTGCTGGGTGAGGGAGAGCTGATCTTCTTTAAGGGAGTGACTCTAGACACCAGTGGATGAATGTGCACTGACCACAGTAACTTGATCTGATAGGCCTTAATATAAATGACAGAATACATGAAATCTTGTGGGGGGCTATGGGAGAGCGTGGGTGTGGGAGGAGGTATAAAGATGACTGAGACGTTTTGTATGGAATACACAAAAAGTTAATTAAAAGTATACCAAAAAGTTGAAAACTTTGGATGTGGCAGAACATGCCTATAATCCCAGCATTTGAGAGGCTGAGGCAGAAAAACAGGTAATTCACGGCAGGCCTGGTTCATAGTAAAATCCTGCTTTAAGGAGACTGTGACTTAGAGGTTAGTCTGGCTATTCAGGAATGATGCCTTGTCACAAAAATGAAAACAAAACAAGAATAATAAAATAAAGGACATTATCGAAAAGTGAAAACCAATCAACAATGGGATTGAACATTGGCAAGGTATATATCTGTACCCCAAATATAGAAAGAGCTCTTAAAATTCATTAATAAAAAAGACAATACAATTTAAAAATGGGCAAAGAATGTCAATAGACATCCTTCAAGGAAAACGGTGGCCAATAGCCTATAGAAAGATGTTCAATACCATTATGCACTAGGGAAATGTAAGTTACAATCATGAGAAAGGTACTTCACACACCCTGGGCATGGCCAGAAGCAAGATGTCGTCTCACAAATAATAATAAAGATGTGGAGAAAGTGTTACCCTTATGTGTTGCCGGTTAGAATGTAAAATGGTGTGAACACTTTGGAAAACAACTTAGCAATTCTTTACACTGTTGCACATAAAGGTCTTTATATAACCAAGCAATTTCATGTCTAGGTGTGTGCCCAAGTGAAGTGAACAAACATATATAAAGCTTTAATACAAATGACCATAACATCATTATTCCATAGCCGATAAATGAAAGTAACACAAATGTCTGTCAACATATTGAGGAGGCATGGAAAAGAGTCAAGTGATATATTCACACATTGGAATGTTATTTGGCCAGAGACAGGATTAAAGTATATCATGGCCGAGTCTTGATAACATACAAAGTGGACAGACAGATGCACACAAAAATGACCACACATTACAGGAGTCCATTTGAATGAAATGCCCAGGACACAGAAATCTACAGAGTTAGGAAGTAGAGTGGGCTTTGCTTAGTACTGGAGTTTGGGGATAGAAAGATGGGAGACAGACGGGTAAAGAATAGGTTTTCTTTGGAAGGAGATGAAAAGATTCTGAATTTGACCTTGCTGATGGCTACACCTTGAATTGTATACTTTAAATGAATCATCTATATGGAACGTAAATTATATCTCAACAAAGCTACTTTGAAAAGCTACCTTGAGTTTAGCATAGCACTAAATACTTCACATGATAATCTCTCAATTCCATCTTTCCATCTTGCAGTTGCGGAAACGGAAAACATTTAAGTGACTTCCTCAAGGTCATGCCATGAGGAAGTGTTGGGATTGCAACAGAGCAGAGACGTGATCCCAGCCAGTGTCAGTCTGTATCTGCTGGGTTCTATTATATGTGGTGGTAACAGCTTTTCCATATATTATGTCATTTTATTCTTAAAATACTCACTGTGATGTAAATATTGTTTTTTCCTTGTTAGAATTAAGAAAACCGATAGTCACAGAAATTATACAGACTGGCAGAATTTCAAAGCATTTATTTTATAGAAAGTTCCATCATACTCCCCCTCATCATAGCAAGATGCCAGCTGCCCATGATGACAGGCAGGATGTAACTGAGACCCAAGTTCACAGACACCATGAGCGTCACAAATACATTAATGGAAACTTGGCTATATGTAAAAATATAAGGAGAAAGCGACACCTCTCCAACTAAAGCATCTTCTCATCTTTTCTTAATTCTTGTTCTCTGATTAGCAGACCATCCTCCTAAAAGCCTGCAAATTCTGAGCACTAATCTGATTCCTGTCAAGAGTAATGCATTTTAAGCCTTTTTTTCTTCACCACTTATTTATTTAGTCGAATTGCAAATCAGCTTAAAAAGTCCATTAATGGTAAAATGACCTTTCTCAGAAGGGCAATTGTACAAATTGTGTAGAACTTTTATAGAGAATAAAATGTCTAACAGGAAGATTTGCCTTTGGAGATTTCTGTAATTTGGCTCTGTGGAGGCAAATCGCATGTGGGTGCTGAACCTGGCAGGTCAGTTCCCTTGCAGCTTTCTGCAGTTTTCTTAAGAAAGGTTCAAAGGGACAGCCAACCCTGAGGCTGGGAAAGAAAGGGGGGAATTGGGAAGTAGAACACTGTTTTTGTTGAGGAGTGGGGACATCCAGAGGGTCCTTTGCTCTCTGAGTTTGCCTCTCCTCCTTCCCACTTGCGTTGAACATCCTGTTAAACAGAAGAGATCTGCATCTGACAGGAGAAACCACAGATGTAGCTGGTTCTTCAAAAGAGCGTCTTGGTGATAGTTTGTACTGCCCCAGCCTGGTGTTCAAGGAACAAAGCTTGTATTTCTTGGTAAAGACAAAACATTGTATGAACCTATAGAATAGTATAAGAAATAACAAATAATGCCTGGTATGGTAGTGTGCGCTTGTAATCCCAGTACTGGGGATGTTGAGAGAAGAGGACCCTGGGGCTCACTGACCAGCTAGTCTGGTCTATTTGATTAAGATCCTTTCTCAAAGGATATAGACACTATTCCTGAGGATGACATTTGCAGTTGTCCTCTGGCCTCCACACATAAGCATATATAGGGTCTAAAGAATATATATATATGTAAATAGCAATACATATATACAGGTGTGTGTCTGCATGTGTGTGTATATATGTGTATCTGTGTGTGTATGGGAGAGAGAGAGAGAGAGAGAGAGAGAGAGAGAGAGAGAGCTGGCCCTTAACTTTTGGACTGTAAGTATCCTCCCCTTCTGCCTATACTTGAGGACTATAGGTCAGAAAATATTTTTGTGTAAATGAACCAGAGGAGGGAGGCCCTACCCCCGGCCCAGTCACTGGGCACTGTTAAATCACTTTTACATTTAGTAAGTTCTTTCAGGTTCTTACTATAAGCAGTCCTTCCAATGCCCATTTTCCATAAATAAGTAAAGAAATTGGGGGATGGGGAAATTCACTTTGTAATTAGCAGATGTTGCACTCTCCCTTGCTGCCTGGGCTGCTTTGAGCAGAGACTATCAATCATCAGTCAATGGGACCACTCATGCCAGCACCAGTTATCCTGAGCATTCCACAAATGTCTTGGGAAAACTATAGTAATCAGAGAGATAGCTGTGACTAGTGCTAAAAGAAGCAAGGCTGGGATTGGTCCAAACACTTCTTCTCTGCATGGGTAAGCAGACTACTCAGGCCCACTTAGTGAGCTGGCTACGAGACATTGTTCTGTACTGCCTCCACTGGTATTGATTGCAACATTAGGTCTAACAAAGGGCTTTGCCCAAGTGTGGTTGCCAGCTGTGGCTGCTCTCCTCTGGCTATGGCTGCTTTTCTGCTCTCTCAGTTCCTCTGATCAGTCGTCTGGTCCGGACCTCAGGGCTGGTGAGGAGTCTGCAAAAGCATTGCCACATTCAGATGCAGGAGACCAGGTTCAGTGACACAGATCTGCTTTATTGCAGGAAAGTACAGGTTTATATAAGGGTAATAGTCCAACCATAACACAGCATATGGGATCCCTTATTAGCATGGCAGACTAATATCCTATTACAATCTAGCAGGCCAGATGCCCTATTAGCATGATAAGTTTCAGTTTCTCTAAGTTTCAGATTCCTAGGAACCATGTGACTTACATAGTTTTCTCTCTGATAAGAAACAGGAAGCACTGCATTCCAGCATGATAAGTATGTAAGGCAAAAGGCAAAATCAGTCACAAGATTTTCCACAACATCTCCCCCTATTTTTTCATTTTTAAGAGTGAAGTATGGTTCAGAATATATAGCATACTGATATCAGTCCAGGGGCTGTATGTGGCGGATTTTTCTGTTGTGCATCAAGGCAAGGTGGAATGGCTTGGGAGGCAAGGGATTGATCCCTTATTGTGGGCACCATCCTTCAAGATGGCAAGTTCTCTCGAGAGCAAGCTGGGCCAACTCCATGCCAACCAGTGGGAGTCGAGGTTCTCTGCCTCAGCATTGTTGTCCCCACCTCAAGGGTCACCCAGCATTATGGACTGTGCCTGTCTTAGGTTGTCCCATCTTTTGGGATCTTATGCATCATTGACTACCAGTCCTCGAAGGGTGAGTCCCTTGGTATGGTCCGGTAGAGGGAGAGGCAATGTACCAAGCTTTGGCCCATGCAAAGGCCTCTTAAGGAGCTAAGAATTTAATAAAAGCCGATGGAGCGGGGTTGTCCCATCTGGGGTAATGATGGGGATTAGGGAGTGGCAAGTTCTAGGCATCGGTCTCACAGTCTGCCAACAGGAGTATATATCGCAAGGTGTTTCCTGTGGCTCCGGCAGTCAGGCCATTGTCTCAGGTCTGTTGCACAGTTGTTCCATAAGTCTTTATACCTATGCTCAAGCCTATTTTTCATATCTCTATTATTATAAGTTGGTAAGGGCAAGGAACAGTGGGTCCTTGTTTGCAGAGACATGCCTGGCAAGATCTGGAGGTGGGGCAACAGCTAACTGAACCAGAGAAATACGAGTTTTAACAAAATTATCAAGACCCTTAACAATGCAGGGTTCAAAAATCAGGAGTCAGCAGTAATGATGGCACATATAATAAGGAACACAGACAAAGGTTTTCCTCTGAATTGAGGACTTAGCTTAGCTAATGTCTCTGCGGAGACAGATGTTCGAGGTCTCCCCAGGTTGGTGGCTTTCATGGTCTGTGACATTGGGTCAGTCTCTTAGTGGTTGAGAGGTGCGCTGCTTCCTCCAGGGTCAGGGCTGCCATCTCTGGGGTTGGTGGTTGTGGAGGGAGGTTTTCCATTGTAGGCAATTCTGATGTTCCAGGCTGGGATCCAGATGGGGGCTTGAACGTTATCTGGAAAGACACGAGCATAGCCTCACCCTTGTGTTAATAATAGGTGTGGACCTTTCCATTCACTTGTGAGAGGGTCCTTCCATCTCACCATGGGGGCAGGAGTGGGCTGAGTGAATGCCCCCCCCCAATGCTTTATTGCTGGTGGGAGGCCATTGCAGTCAAATTTTAGAAAATTTAATACAAATAGAGCTCGTTGTATAACAAAATTGGGGTCCTTATAGCAGGGGCCTTTATCTTCCCCTATTTTCTGCGTTTGTTTAATGAGTGCTTGATGGGAACGTTCAACAATCCCTTGACCCTGAGGATTGTAAGGGATACCAGTTATATGCCTAATATTCCAGTCAGAGCAAAAATGGCTGAAGGTGGCAGAAACATAACAAGGACTGTTATCTGTTTTTATTTGCCAAGGAATTCCCATAAGGACCATGGCCGGTAGCAGAAACATAAGAAGGGCCATTATCTGTTTTTATTTGCCAAGGAATTCCCATAAGGACCATGGCATATTTGACAGTCCTTATGGCATGAGAAGTCATCTCACCAGTGCAGGCCAACGCAAAATGGACATTGGAATAAGTGTCAATAATATGATGGATATACTTGAGCTTGCCAAAAGGAGAAAAATGAGTGACATCCTTTTGCTACATCTTGTTGGGGCCAAGGCCTCTAGGGAGAGTTCCAGTGGGTTGTAAAGGTCCCAGAGGTAGAAGAGGGGCACAAGAGGAGCAGGCATGGACCAAATGCTTGCAGCTCTGAATTGGTAGAGTGGGTAGAAGCCTATGTTTAGCTTGGGGAGAAAGATGAAAAGGGCATGTAAGTCTCTAGCTTGTTGAACTATGGTGGAGTCTAGGGTGGCGCTCAGGACCAGTTTGTCAATGGCAGCATTGCCCTCTGCCAGAAGCCCTGGGAGATTGGTATGAGAGCGTAAGTGTTGAATATACCAAGGGGTAGAGCGCTGCTCGAGTAATAGTTGTAATAAGGAAAGCAACAAATCAAGGGGACTCTGGCAGGGCCAGAAAGCTGTAAAGGGCAGATATTGTAGAGTCTGAACTACATAAGAACTTTCAGAAAAAATATTACAGGGAGTTGTAGGGAGATCCTGAAAGACCTGTAACATGGCTGAGAACTCTATGAGCTGTACAGATCCCTGGAAAGGAAAACCTTATGTGAGGAAAGTTGTCCTTCCTGGTAAATTCCATAACAAAATTTGCACTTATTAGAATCAGTAAAGATTAGGGGAGTCTTAGGAAGAGGGTTACATTTTGGGAATGCCTGGGGAAATAGGGATGGGGAAGCTGTCTTATTCCTTGAAGGGGTTTATGCTTAGGATAATGATTGTCATATTTCCCCTGATAGACTAGTAGGAGAGTTTGGAAGCCAGGGTTGTCAAGGAACAATGACTGGAGCATATGAAGTGGAAGAGGGAGAACCAATGTTTCGGGTTCACGGCCATACAGAAGGCAGGAGGTGTGGACAAGTTTAAGGGCTAGCATAGCCCATGCCTCAATAGCCGGGGTGACCTTGTGAAGTTGACTCCATGAAGAGTGGACCCATATCAGGGGGCCCTGGGTCTGCCAGAGCACTCCCAAAGATGTATTTTTAGTAGGAATAACTAGTTCTTGGGTGGGCAACTTTGGCTGAATCCTATTTACAAATGCTTGGGACAGGTGAGAATTGATCATTGTGACAACATGTTGTGCCTCTGGAGAGACCTTGCAGGGTATGGAGACCATATCGGTACCCCGGAAAAGGTCAAAGAGCAGTGTATGCTCTCCTGTGGACATATCCAACTGATGTTGCCACAGAGGGTCTGCACCTCTGAAAGTGTAGCCTCATCTGGTAAGGTAAGAACAGGAGCTATGGGCCGGATGACATCTTTGATAGAGTGGCCCAAAAAGGTATAAGGGGCATGTAACTGTATTTTATCTGCTGCAATAGTAAGACGTAATGCCTGGAGGTTTGTTTTGAGTTTTTGAAAAGCTCCTCATAAGATCTTAGGATCCTTATGGGCGATAAGAATGTCATCCATATAATGTAAAATATAAACCTCAGTCAGCAAAGATCTGCAGGCATGGGCCACATAATATTGGCAGATAGTAGGACTGTTTTTCATGCCCTGAGGCAAAACCTTCCATTGATAGCATTGAACTGGAAGGTTATGGTTAGTGGCAGGTATAGAGAAGGCAAAATAGGGCTTATCATCATCATAAAGAGGAATAGAGAAGAAACAGTCCTTACTTCATATGCTCATTAATAGCCCTTAAATCATGTAAAAGTCTCCATTTTCCTGATTTCTTTTGTATTACAAAAATGGGAGAATTATGAGGACTAAACCCAAGGATAATTGTTCCTGGACCAAAGAGATCAAGTGAGTTAATTTATGTAAAGGAAGAGGCTACTACTCCACCCATATGGGAGCGTTAGTGTCCCACATTAGTTTGATGAGGGTTGGCTTGGGCAGCAGAGCAGTGGCTGTTAGAATTGGGGGTGAGGTTGGGGGACATTACCTAACCGCTGGTCTACAATGTGGTCATCATAAAAGGCTTTGTCATCTGTAGTTAAAACAGCTTCCATGTCACAAAGGGTATCTCTCCCCCACAAATTATGGGGAAGCCCCGTGGCTAAGAGCGGCCTAACAGCTCCTGTGTTGCCACTCAGATCAGTCCAGATTACTGGGCGTTGGACCTGTTGGGTGTTCTGTAAAGCCCCAACTCCTTGTATAGGGGGTCCAGGTTTGCAGTGCCAATGAGACAGTGCTTCCTCTTGTCTGATTACAGTAATATTGGTCCCTGTATCAATTAGGCCTTTAAAGTTATGACCATCTAGGGAAAGTTGCATCCTAGGCTTATGCAAATCAATAGGTATCATCCACTAGACATGGGGGGTATATTCCCTTACTTCCTCTCTTTGGGTGGGGCTGATAGGCACCCTGTTGCCCGTTTAAAAGCACATTTTTTATGGGTTTACCATCTGCATCTACCTTAGACCTACATTCTCTTGCCCAATGAAAGCCTTTGTGGCATCTCGGGCATTTTGAAGGGGGAACCTGGCTCCTTTTGGCCTCTTTCATAATCTTATTTGGACAGGTACGTGACCAATGGCCCTGTCCCCCACAGGCCCAACATTTGCCTTTGTCCATCTTGGCCTGAGGCTGATGAGCAGCCAGTGCCTCAGCAAAGGCCACGGCATGAGCCCGAGTGGTCCCCACATCTCGGCAGGCCAGAATCCATTCAGAGACATCCTTGTGTCTAACAGGTCCTATGGCAAGGCAACACTCTGTAGAACAGCCTTCATATACAAGATCCTTGAGCAAGGCATCGGCAGCTCCCTGATGACTGATCTTTCTATTTATACTTTGTTGGCATCTCTCAACAAAATCAGAGAAAGACTCACCAGGTTTTTGTATCAATATGGTTAATTTGGTATCACTGTGAGTCAGCATACTTCGAAAAGCGCGAAGCGCGCAAAGCCGTACTTGTTCAAAGTAGCAGGGATGTCCCTGTGCCTGAGCTTGGGGGATCTCAAAATTACCGCATCCTACTAGAACATCAATTCCAATGTTTTGAATGTTGGCATTTCTATTGCATTCTGCCTGTTGTTCACATTCATCTTGGTAAGCAGCTTTCCATAAAAGGAAATCACCTCCCTATAAGCAGGCATGGGCGATATTCTGCCAATCATAGGGGGTATTGGCTGAATGACTGATTGTATCTACTAACTGACCAAACCAGGGGGAGCGAGTGCCACCCTCAACTGCTGCCTTACGCAGCTTCCTTAAGGTACCATGATAATATGCATTCCAGACATTGGGGTTCTGTTGTCCCTGATTGGCAGTAACTGGGAAAAACTGTGGAAAATCTCCCATTGTATCATAGAAGAGGGGCCTAGGTGGGAGTGGCTTCCAGTCCTCCTCCAGAAGGGATGGGTAGATGGACTGGGGGGAAACTTCCTTAACGCTAGTGCAAGATGGCAGAAAGTAGCCATTGCCCTGTAATGGCAGAGCAGAGGCTGCCTTAACTTCCTATTTTTCATCAAAGCCAATAAAAGATGGTGGAGGATAGCCACTGCCCCATAATGGCAGGGCAGGGGTGATCTTGACTTCCTATTTTTCATCAGAGGAGCTCTCAAACCCCAATTCCTCATTTTTTATATCATCATTAGCAATCATTGTTTCATCAGAACAAGAATCTGTTAGTTTTGTTTTAACTGGAAATGCCTGGGACAGGCCGTCCCCAGCGTCCTGTTGTTGTATTTGCTCATCTATATCCTTTAATAGGAGATTGTCCTGTTCAGGGGCTTTAGGGGGAAACTCCTGAAGGGAGGCCAGAATGGCTGTTACAATGGGGTAGAAAAGCCTAGACTGTGGGCATCCCTCCCCGACTTCTCTACACTGGGCCAAGAATAAAATGCAAGCCCCATTGTTTGGGATCCCAACAACAAGAATCTGTAAACCAGGGGGCAAGAGCTAGTACTTCATCTAAAACCTTAGTTACACCCTTTTCTGTTACCCTAATATGCCTACTCCTGAGGAGAGGAACCAGTGCAGCAGCACAGGGGCCAGCAGCAGCTGGATGACTATTCCCCATACTGGAGGTCACTCACCCTGCAAGATGTACCCAAAGGGACTCAGGAACTGTTCAAGGAGATGATCGGCAGCGGAGGCAGGAGCGTCACGGCCAACCGAAGATTGCGAGCCAGAAGAAAAAACAGAACAAAACAAAAGCGGCGAGCAACCACAGGAAGAGCACCGAGAAAGGGGGCATCAGGAGCCCAAGGTGTTACAGCTTAGAGTGTTACAGCTCTGTGGGGAGGGGGTCCCAGCCTCACATTTGGGTGCCAGGTGTGGTTGCCAGCTGTGGCTGCTCTCCTCTTGCTATGGCTGCTCTCCTGCTCTCTCAGTTCCTCCAATTAGTCATCCGGTCCAGACCCCAGGGCTGGTGAGGAGGCTGCACCCGCATCGCCGCATTCAGACGCAGGAGACCAGGTTCGGTGACACAGATCTGCTTTATTGTAGGAAAGTACAGGCTTATATAAGGGTAATAGTCCAATCATAACACAGCATATGGGATCCCTTATTAGCATGGCAGACTAGTAACCTATTACAATCTAGCGGGCCAGATGCCCTATTAGCATGATAAGTTTCAGTTTCTCTAAGTTTTGGATTCTTGGAAACCATGTGACTTACATAGTTTTCTCTCTGATAAGATACAGGAAGCATAGCATTCCAGCACGATAGGTATGTAAGGCAAAAGGCAAAATCAGTCACAAGATTTTCCACAACAACCAAGTGGTTTTTTTCTTGCTTACTTTCAGTGCTGTGAGCTGAACTGGTAACATGGAGAAAGAATCAGGGAAACAGCAGGGTGGTGGTCATGGCAGTGGCAGCAGACCAGCAGCGGTAGCAGACCAGCAGTGGGAGTGACAGTCAGCAATCTGAGCTGCAAATGTGGCAAAGCAGCCGGCTGCTTAGCAGCTGAAAAAAGAAGCAGCCAATGAGTTGGAGAACAGCCAGGGCAGGAAGAAGAAGGGAGGTAAAAGCAGAACAGTAAGAGAGGGCAGAGTGGAGAAGGCTGAAAGGCTGTAAGGGGCCAAAGAAGAGAATCAGCAGGAAATAGCCACTAGAAGTGTTCCAGAGAGCTACCAACGTTCAGGACCAGGGTCTCAGAGGCACAGCCAATAGCTATTAACGCTGGCTGGTATTAATGGCTTCTTAGGCTCAAATAAGCCACGTAACAAAGAATTCTGGTACCAGAAGTCGATCTGAGGACTGTAACTCTAGAGGGCAGCACCTGCTGCTGTTCCAGCCTACTGGCTGGCTTGACTTGCTGCTGTGAAACACCTAGGGAACAAAAGTGACCAAGTACCTATATTTGAAAAGCTTCTCCTTTTGCCTGCTCACCATTTCTATATGGGTAGAGCAAAAAGATCTAAGCTGGCAGATTGGTAACAAACTCATAGGTAAAGTACCAGGGTTTCATGGGAGCAATTTTTCTTGAATGCAGTGTTTTTGTATGTCATAACCTTAGTAGCATGGTGTGGTGGTTAGCTTGATACAACCTAGAATCACCTGGGAAGACAGTCTCAATGAGGGGTTGTCTGCATTGGGTTTGCGTGTGGCCCTAAGTGTTGATAGCTAATTGATGTAGGGGGGGCCCAGCCTACTGTGGGCAGTATCATTCCTTAGGTGAGGGCTCCTGAACTGTATACAAGCAGAGACATTGGGTTCGCTTGTGGGCATGTCTGTTGGTGACTGTCTCAAGTTAATTGATGTGGGAGGGCCTAGCACACTGTGGACAGCACCAGTCCCCAGGCAGGGGCTTCTGAACTGGATAAGAGTAGAGAAATTGAGCTAAGCATAGGAAAGCAAGGAAATATGCATTTATTTCTCTCTGTTCTTGACTGTGACTATGATGTGACTAGCTGTTTCAAGTTCCTACTTTGGTTTCCCCCTACTGATGAACTGCAACCTGGAATTGTAAGCCGTGTAAGTCCTTCTTCCTCTGTGTTTTGTTTTTGCCAGGGTATTTTAAAATTAAATTTTTTTTTTTTTTTGAGAATTTCATACATGAGTATTGCTTTTTCTACCCCTTCCAGTCACCCTCCAACTCTTCCCATGTCCCTCCATCTCCCTCACAATGTCTTGCCTTCTTCTTTGATTATTATTGTTACATATATAAATACATACAAATATACATATATATAAATATATACATATATGAATATGCACACACATATATATATATGATAATACCGAGTCTATCTAGTGGGCCTCCTGTGTTTAAGACTGCCCACTTGGAATTAGATAGCCTCTCAGGGAGCTAGTCCCTGGACTCTCCTTCCCTCAGGATCCATTGAGAGGTAAGATTCTGCGAAATTCCCATCCACATTAGCATGTCAAGGGGTTTTGTCATTCTGTGAGTCTTTAAGCTACCATACTATGGAGATTTCATAGGTGCAGCTTCCCTTTCATGTCTAGAATGCAGTAACTAGCAGCAGGTGCCCTGTTGCTTTAGCTCTTACAATCTTTCTGCCCTGTCTTCTGAGATGTTAACTGAGCCTTAAATGTAGACGTTGTATTGAAGATGTATCACTTGGTGCTGGGCACCTCACAGTCACATATTCTCTGTGTTTGACCAGTTGTGGAACTTTGTAATAATCTCCATCTGTTGGAAAAGCTTCTTTGACGAGTGGTGAGAGCTATGCTTAGATATGAATTTAGAATATACTAAGAAATTATGTTGGTCTAGAAAAGTAACAATAGTAGGTTTTACTCTAGGGTTTGTGTGGTGGTTTGAATGAGGATATCCCAATAGGCACCAAGTAATTGGACACTTTGTCCCCAGTTGGTAGTGCTATTTTGGGAGGTTTTAGGAGGTGTGGCCTTCCTGGAGGTAGCACATCATTGGGGGTGGGTTTTAAGAATTTTTAATCTTTGCCATATTTCCTGTCTTCCTCTGCCTGCTTGAAGATGTGATTGCTGTGTTTTCTGTTCCATTACCATACCTCCCCGCTCCCCATTATGGACTGGAACCCTCTGAACTGTAAGCCAAATAAACTCTTCCTTCTATGAGTTCCCTTGGTCACAGTACTTTATCATAGCATCAGAAAAATAACCAATATAGTTTGTGACTGCTCCAACCATGTGTGCTTGGCTATGTTTACAGTACCATGCATAGATTCCCTCCTAATTAAGCAGGTTTTAAGTCCAATTAGACAACTGCTGAACACCTGCAAGAGTGCCACTATTGTATCAATAGAGATGATTTGCTGGTCTGGTCATTGTAGGTCATAGGTTTTACAGATGGGCAGAACCATCAGTTGTTTTTTACCCTTGGCAATTTGCATAGTGCCTTCTGATACTATCAGAGCTAGTCTTTGGGGAAGAGGCTTCCAGGTCAGTTCCAGCACAATCGCTCCAGGTCCCATGTCTGAAGTATGCTATGTCTTCAGCAATAGAGTCTTACCCTCAAGTTCTGAGACACATCAAAGGCTGTGGCAATAACCTATATTTTTTTTTGGAGTCTCATGGGGGGACCAATAATTCAAAGGGAAGTTGCCCTTGTCTATTGCCAGGATATTTATTATAGCAACAGACAGAAAGGTAGGACACATATTAATTTTTTCCATGCTGAATATGGAACTCAAGAACTATGCGTGCTAGACAAGCACTCTATCACTAAGGTCATCCCTGGTCCCTATATCTATTCTTTTTCAGATTGTGGGAATAAAAAGTATAACACTGTCTTTTGAGAAGAGAGGAGAAAAATCTGAAGAGAGCCAGGGCCATATCGGTGCAAGCTTTGTCCTGAAGAGGTAGGGTCACTTGTCATTTACCCAGGGAACTCAGTCCTTCAGTTACTTGTCTTTCAGATTTCTAACCTCAGACTATTCATGAATTCTATTTTATGCCAATCTAAAAGAATCTTTAAGCCTTTGAAAAATTGTCAGCCAAAGCCCAAATGCTATTTTCAGTGTGTTGGTAATAGAAGCCAGTTTTTTTTTTTTTTTTTTTTTAAAAATAGGCCTTTAAACACCCTCGGTCCTGGAGTAATTGTTATCAGCATCCCCTAACATGTTCTTAGGTGTATCACCTACATAGTACCTATAGAAT
>NW_008339923.1:5991716-6008601 GCF_000622305.1 Nannospalax galili
CCAAAAGCCAAATTCTTTTTTTGTGGTGTTGGTAAAAGAAGCCAGTTTTTTTTTTTTTTTTTTCTGAAACAAAGAGACAATGCTTCTTGCAGCGGAAATGCCTCCTTGGGCCATCTGCTTCACAGACACCCACCAAGTGCCCTTCACTAGTACGTCTTTTGTTGGTCTCATCTTCAACCAGAACTGTGAACAACTTGCAGAGAAAAGAAGTTTGAGGAGACGTTTCAGGTACTATTACTCTAAGCAAGACAGGAGCACTTCTTGCCAGGGAAGGAATGCCTGCAAGTTCTGTGAGTACAGGAAAGAGCTCCTCCACTCCTTCTGCCTCTCTTCCTGCTGCCTCAGATTTCTGGAACAGTTTTAACATGGCTTATCTAGACAGAAGTTGACACAGGCTAATGATTCATCCTGGGCTGACACAGTAATCTCTGAAGGATAATAATCTCTTTAGTCTGCTCTGTGGAATTGTTGCTCACTCTTTCTAAGACACCGTTTTTTAAAAAACTGGAAACAAACACAGATACGTAAGTTGTCAGTAATAAGATTTTAAGGCAATTGGTTCTTTCCTTTATTATCTTAGGTAGGTAAGCATGACTTGATGACACAGTGACTTAGCTTTCCAGCTAATTAGCATCATCTTCTCAACCATAATAGCTTGTGGGTTAGATGATGATTAGTGCAAGCACAAGATTAAAATTCCAGTCCAGCTTTCCATATATCCTGACATTCATGAGCCTTATGTCCCCAGGAAGGGACTTATATTGGAGGGAGGCTCCTGGTCTTTGCCACCTCTATTCCATCCCCTCCTTCCTGATAGAGTTAGGATGGGGGTTGGAGAGATGGCTCAGCAGTTAAGAGCACTGACTGCTCTTGCAGAGGATCCAGGTTTGATTTCCAGCACTCACATAGTAGCTAACAACTGTCCATAACTCCAGTTCTAGGGGATCCAACAACCTCTTCAGACTGTGGGCATTGTACAATCTGGGTACACTTACATACATGTAGGTAATATATACATACACATAAAAATAGGTAATAAATACGTAAAAACAAGGAGTTCGAATGTCTAAGAGGAGGTTAAGTTTGTTCCAGTCAGGCCGTTCTAGGCATTTCATTGGATCTGCCTGCCTGGAGAACATCCCCATCTCCTTTGTCTATTTGCCTACCCTCAAGTTTCCTGGGCAATCTGCCTCTGTAGGAGGCAGGGGAAGAGAAGCAGGGGAATGGGAGGAACCTGTCTTGGCAGTGAGAAATTGAATGAGTTTAACTCTGGAGAATTAGTTAGAGTTTAGAAGCCTTTATGGCCACAACCCAAGCTTTGTCTTTCCATGCAACATTTATTTGTGACAAGACTGATTTTTAAAATCTCTTTCTGTCACAGTTAAATTCACAGAGACAGAAAGTGGAATAGTCATTGCAAGGGGTTATGAGGTGGGAGGAATGGGAGTTATTATTTAATGGGCATTGAGTTTCAGATTTACAATGTGAAAAGAGCCCTAGAGATAGGTGGTGGTGGTGGCTGCACAACAAAATGAATGCCTGTAATGTCACAGAGATGTATGCTTTGAAATAGCTAAAAACTGGGGGGTGTTGCTTAGAGTTCTTGCCTAATATGCACAAAGCCCCAGGTTCCATCCCTAGACCAGAGGAGAAAAGAAAACAAAAGTACAGGTGGCAGATCCTATGTAATAACATCTTCCCATACTGTTTTACAAAACGGAGGCTCTGAGGTGGAAGGAATGAAAGCTCAAGGCCAGCAGCCTTCCTTGGCAACCTAGTGGTGAGGTCCTGACTCAAAGAAAAAGAAAGAAAAATTATAGAAATCTCATAGGCAAACATTTGCCAAGCTGCAATTGCTGTATCAGTATTAAAATGGTCTTTACTTTGAATCTTTTACTAATTTTTACTATAGAATTTGTATGCTTTTATGTTGTAACTATTTGAGAACTATGTACATTGTATGGTTTCATTAAACATTGTTTGTCATAAAAAAAGGGAGACGGGCTGGAGAGATGGCTCAGTGGTTAAAAACACTGGTTGTTCTTGCAGAAGACCCGGGTTTGAATCCCAGCACCCACATGGCAGCTGACAACTGTCTGTAACACAAGTCCCAGGGGATCTGACAGCCTCTTTTGACCTCCACAGGCATTGCACGACACGGGTGCACTTACCTACGTACAGGTAATACACACATACATATAAAATAAAAATAATAAATAAAATTTTTGGAAAACTGGAGAAAAAAATGATTGCATCTATGTTACCCAAGGTTGCATGGCTTCTGTTTGATCAGATGCTCAACTTTTCATATCAATGACTTGAAAGAGCATGAAGCTGGGAACGTTATGGAGGAGAACTCAGCCCATGGTCCTTTGCCCTGTGAGAGGATTTCTAGAATCACATCCCTCACTGACTGCACATCCTGTCTCATTCAGTCCTGTGAGAGGAAGAGTGATGGGCCCCCTGACAGTGCTCCTTTATTCCCTGGCATGGGCCCGCTGCCAGGGGGCTGTGAGAAAGACACTTTCCCACCCTCACAATGGGGTTTGTGGTGGTTTCAGAAGAGGATGAATTTAGTTTAATTTTAGAATGAAGTATCTTAAGTCCAGTTTGAGTGTATATTAAGCTGTGTGATTTTATTCTTTCTTTCTTTCTTTCTTTCTTTCTTTCTATACTGGGGATTTGATCTAGGGCCTTGTGCATGTGAGGCAAGTGGCAGACACTGAATTATATCCTCGGCCTCTGTGCGTGTGTGTGTATGTGTGTATTTGAATTTTGAGACAGGGTATCACTGAGCTTCCCAGGCTGGCCTTGAACTTACGATTCTTCTGCCTTAGCATCCTGAGTAGCTGGGATCTCAGACCTGCACATGCAGACCAGCCTTGGCTTTAGTATTTACTCAGTACTTGTATTCTAGGCACTGTTCTAAGCACTCTAATAAAAGTGTTACTTTCAAACTCAGAAAAATAAAGGACGTATGTTCTCCCTCATATGTGGCTCCTGGCACCAAATCCTTTTAAATTCCAGGTCCTTTTAATAAGATGATGCTATACAGCAGTCCCTTCTGCATGAAATAACTACCATCATCAAGATTTTGGCCGATCTTGATCGCTAAACATAGTCACAATTGGACTTGTTGACGGTTGTGCTCATTCATTAAAGGAGTGCCAAGCAGGGTCACTGGACCCTCACCTGAATATCCAGCCACTCTTCCCAGCCAACTAGTCCAGCCTTGGAAGACAAAAGAAAAATGAGGAAGAACTCAATAGAGGGATGTTTTTGGCAGCCCTTGCCAAGAAACTCCAATGGACTCTCATATGAACATTTGAAAATTGCCCTGTTCTGACTTTTTTCTAGTTCCCTGTCTAGAACTTGTAATGCTAATTACTCTTGCCTTTACTTCTCCTTCACCTCTCCCATTCATGATTCAAGGACTTTCTTCTCCCCTTAGAGACAAAAGTTATGCAATTTGGGAGTCTTTTAGATAGACCCACTGAAGGGGTACCCCAATTGCCTCACCCTGCGTCCCTGTTCAGCATGGAAGAAGCCAGAGAGGTAAGCATCCCTATTCCTTATTGGCAATTTGAGTAACCCCTTCAGAGGATGGCATGATAAGAATAGGAGGTAAGAATTGGCTAGGCAGTTAGGGTAAAAAGACCCCAAAGAAATGTAGCCAGTTTCTTGGCTAAATGTCAAAATGTCCTTGGGCCTGTTAGCAACATACTCTGTTCCGAAGGCCAAAAACGTCAAAAGTATTTGGGAGCTTGTATCTAATCCTTAAAAGATTTGAGGGTTACCTCTTCAGAGGGGGGAATGGTATTTGATCAAAACACTTTATATGCATGTATGAAATTCTCACTAAAGATTTTGTAAAAATTAAAAAAATGTGTTACTTTATCTCTGTCTTCCCAACATCGGGGATTTAATTCTTCATAGGAATGGGGAAAAAACCTGGTGAAAAAAAAAGAAAAGGTATTGTGTATTGTATCCCAAGTCTCTCAATTGACATTTTTATTCTAATTGGTATATGATATATATATATATTTCCCAATGTGTTCCAAATTACCTGCCATACTACCTACCCCATTCCCTCACATTCTAGATTCTGGAAAATATAAGAAATATGGAAATTTAGAAAGTAGAATAACAACAAAAATGCATAATCTAACATTAAGACAATCAGATACAACCCTGCTTAGAGGTTAGGGTTAACAGAAATCAACATAAAGTGGGCAAGATTAGCCATCTGTGGAAATCATCCCAGGAAATAACCACCCAAGAGATGATTCACAAGCATATCGCAAGCAATTTGAGGATGATTCTAAGTCTCACCAAGGGGTCTAGTGTGCATGCCTGAAAAGGAAGTCATCAATTTAAAATGTAACTAGTGGAAGATTACTAGTAATTTAAGAAATTGCAAACTGTCATAAGGAAAGGCAGAGGTTTAGGGTGACAGATAAAGAATATGGAAAATGAATAGTATAGTAGAATTTGTCAGCATGCCCTCGCCCTCTCGGGTGCAGAAATGTTCTAATTCTAAAGGCAGGATAGTTTAGAAATATTCTTAAGACAAGAAGAGAATAAGTCATCTCATTCCATAGTGGGACAGTCCCCAATCAAACGTCTATTGTTCTTACCCTGTATTCACTGAATGATATCTTCATGTGACACTGCCCGTATTTAAATGCCCAGGGTTACATGCAGATGGCCAGCTGGTCATCCTCTTAGATACAATCCCCAGACTAACTAATGAATGGGTATATCCAGTTCCAAACCAAGCAGTAAACTGAGCCAAGGGAATCGATCCTCGAAGGCAGTGTTCATCTTACAGCACTAATAGAATATACATTCTACTGTGTTATTCAATGTGTTGTTCTCATTCAAGTTCAAGTATATCAAGCCATTGGACATAGGCAAGGGTGATTGTTTTTCATCTTCCCAGTGCTATTTTATTCACTTAAACTCAAACACTCATAGAAACATTCCTTTAATGCTCTGTCCACATTACATGCTGATGTTCTGTTATGTTGTATGTCCCACAGGGCTCATATGTCAGAAATTGTATCCCCTAAACTACAGTATTGGGGGGAGGTACCTTAAAGAGGTGATTAAGCTATAGGGCTTTGTCCTCAAGAATGTATTAATGCCATTGTTATGGTGGGTGTTGGTTCATTACCATGTATGTTAGTTATAAAAGAGATGTATTGGGCCTCCCCACTCTCTCTCATGTGCACTCCTTTGTCCTTCCACCTTCTGCCTTTGCATACACAGCAAGAAAGCCATTGACAGATGCCAGGACCCCCATCTTTGACTTCCTGGCTTCCACAAATGTAAGAAATAATCATAAAAATTTATCCAGTCTCCAGGGATTGTGAGATAACTCAGTGCATAAAGGTGCTTGCTGGCAAGCCGGATGACCTGAGTTGGCTCTCTAAGACCCATGATAAGGTGAAAGGAGACAACCAACTCAATCTTAAGTTGTCCACTGGCCTCCATAGGAACACCGTGGTGCACAATGCCTCCCCCCCCCGCAAATAAATAAATGTAATAAAAAATTAGTGAATCACCCAGCCTCAGGTATTCTGTTACAGCAGCACAAGATGGACCAGGATAGACTCTAAGTTTAATGAAGTTTTCTTTCTAATCCTTTTTTCTACTTAAGTCTATGCTCTGAGTTCACCAGAGTCAGGTGCTGACAAAGTATATCAAAGTGTTGGTTGATGTGATTATTCACACTCACTCCTATGCTCACCTAAATCATCCATTTGTATTTCTTCCCAGAGAGTGAGACAGGAGACACTCACAGAGATGACTCCTACACCTGGAGATAACAAAATGCAGCAAAGCTAAGAAATTCATAACGTCCAAAAACCTCTAGTCATAAGGCAATGCTAAAATATAGAAACTATCTGTCTTAGTGTCTTCTGGGCTGGAGTGGTTGACAATATCTGAAATACCCCCTGGTCTTTTGTTTTCCAGTGATGTTTAAGAGACAGACCTATCAGGTCTCTCGCAGTCATCTTGAGGAATTTATTCATAAAAGGATTCTCTGTGGACAGTGCTCCCAGTAATCACCCAGCTTCTGCATGAGGGTCCAGCATGGCTTGTCTATGAAGAAAACAAACAATAGAACTTACTTTGGTAAATGTCAACTACCCCACAGTGCAGAAGGCTAAACAACATTACTACCTCCACACTCCTTCTCCTTTATCTCATTTAACTGGATGAAATTCAAATCTTGGAGAAACCACAAAATTGGACTCCCTTTACCTAGACATGACTAGAGTATATTTTATGTAGAAAATAAGGCCTAGCACCAGAGATTTAAATCAATTCTAGAACAGTGGTGGGTTTTGCTTATATTGTTGTTATACACTGAAGGTGGGCCTTTAAAATTTGTACCTGATGCCTTCGCATGACCAAAATATCTTTTTAATAAGCCCCCCATGTCCATCATATATATTGCTGCCAAATTAATTTTGCTAAGTGCCTACTTAAAAAACACATTCAATGGTGCCCTGTTGCTTTCAGAATGAACTTCAAATTCTTCATCCCTGAGGCATTGCGGAAGGCCCTCTGCCATCTGCTCTGCAACTACTTCTTTTTAACATTTTACTTTGTACCATCTTCGATGTGAACCATATATATCCAGAGAGCCAATGCTGTGCCTTCCAGCCTCCCTACACCTCTGTCCTCCCTACTTCTTAGAGTTAGGGTAATCTTATCGTAGCCATTCTACAACTGATTTTCTAAGACCACCTTGGTAATTATTCATGTTCATGTTTCGAAGTCATAAGTAAAGTAGTAATGAATTGCCATGGGAGATGGGAAGATGAGGTCAACTCAAGGTGGGTCTTCCTGGAAAAGCTTCCTGAAAGTAGACACATGTGCCTCACCATAAAGGTAGTCAAGATTTAGACAAATAAGGATGGAGGAGGGAAAGGGAAGTCTATGAGGAATAAAGGAATGAATAAAGAACCCCATCCCATGTTTGGGGTTGATGAATTGTTGCTTCAGATATCAATTGAGTTTCCCACTAACTCTCATGTGCAATTGCTACCTCTATCTATTCAACATTAGCTCTCTGTGTATACCATCTTTCTTAAGTTGGCTATCAACCTACTTATTAGAATGGTTCACAAATGTGATTTAAGTCTCCAAGTTGAAAAATGTGATGTCGATCTGAAAGATCACAGAGAACTTCAGATTATGGAGCCTCATATTCATTAATAACAATACCTATACAGTTGGGTTCTGGAGCAAAGCAGACTTCTCTGTGAAGTTAAGTAAATGCCAGTCAATTCTTTATCACTTAGACTTTCTAGGAAGTGAAAATCTAATGTAATAAGATGTAGGTGCCAAGAGTTAACAATGACAATTACAGAAGCTGAATGCATTAAATGTAGTTAGAGATATTCAACAGTGAAGAGAGAAGAAATCATTCGACGTAAGGACAACTGGAGTTCCTCATGTGAGAACTAAGAGCAAAACAAGAAGAGATGGTTTGCACGCATACTAAGGATATTTAAACACAGGAGTATGTTGAGTGTAACTACTCATACTAAATGTCACTCCTGAAGGGCCAGTTATATTACAGCAATATTATAAGTTGGAAAACCAAATCTGTCTTCCCATACATAAAATAAATATATTTGAATATGGTTAAGTTGTTTTAAGACTGTTCATGTAAATTTTGACTTAGAGGAGTTTTGTGGGCTGGTTTGGGCAGAGTCAAAACGTTCACTCTTGTCTCCATGTGGAGCTATGTTTTGAGTGATAACCTCCTAACTTAGAAGTAAACTTCTAGAATACAAATGCATTTTTAATTCCAGGACTATTATATTTAGAGCCTAGTAGAAAACAATATGTAAAGAAGTAGCTTAGTAAATATCTGTTGGAGAATGAATATGAGTAGATGATTTGGGTTTTGTTTTAGTTTTTTTGAGAGAAGTTCTTCATATAGTCTCAGGTGGCCTGGAACTTGCTATGTAGACCAGGCTGGGCTTGTTCTCCTCCTGCCTCTGTCTCCTGAGTGCTGGGATTAAAGGTGTGTGCCACCCAACCCAGCCTAAATGTTTATTTCTGAACTCACAGGGTAAGAGTCATGGTTTGTGTGCTGGATTGGAAACGCACTTGTCCAAGTGATGCTCATGAGGATCTCAAGCCTAAAGCAGTTACTAAGCACTGAGAATGATAAGTATTATCACAACAGGGCAGAAATGATGGGTACATCACCTAATTAGCTCCTCTTAGAAGCCACACATGGAACAAAACCAATGTAATGAGCAAAGTGGGGCAAAATATCCTGAAAGTCTAGAGTAAAATGGACTCAGGATTCCAAGTGTCTTTGGAGAGAAGCATATAGCATTCTCCACTCTGAATCACGTTGGATTCATCTGCTCAGTCATTTATTTTCACTTCTTTCACTTATTTATTCAGCCAATGAATTACTTTCCCTGCACTGCAGGAATCAATACCACAAATTTAGCAGCTGGGAAAGAAGAAATGTGCTGTCAGCCACATTGTTCAGAAGATGTGTGGATGTCCCAGTGTCAGCAGGCTGGGCACTTACAGGAGGAATGTTGGAAAGAATTCACTTGGAAGTCCATCTATGCTTTTGGCAGAACCCTGTTCCTTCCAGGTTCACAGCTGAGATCCTCATTTCCCTTCTGGCTCCCAGAGAGGCTCCAAGTTGCCAGTCTTTGCATGTGGGCCTCTACTCAAAGAGCCCACAGCAGAGCCCTGGTCCCTCTCACACTTTCCATTACCATCTCTCCAACATTCCATTAGCCAGACAACTTAGGATAAAGCCCTATTTCAACCTGACCTATAATTAAGGTCTCTAACCTTAATCATGTGCAAAGTCCCCTTTGCCATTTGATATACTCACAGAATCAGTGTATCAGGGTATGAATTTCATTGGAGGGTCATTCTGACTATCAATCAAGGGTAATTATTGTTTTAATACAATATCTTTGTTTTTATAAAAATCTGTACTTGGTATAGATAGTAAAAAAGAAAAACATGATCATCTATCTATCTTGTCAAAGTCCTGCCAAGAAGTGCCCTGTTGGTCATATGGTTCATGAATAACCTGATTTGAAAAAAAAAAATCATCTCAACCCTTGTAAATTAGCAAAGTATAGTTTTTATTATGGGGTGAGGGACAGTATACAAAAATTGTATGGTAATACATAGTAGAGATGTGACCCATGGGAACAATTTATTGCTAAATGGTCTAAGGTATAAGGAAGTGAAAATTCTTATGCACTGCTGATGAGAGGGAAGTTGTTACATTTCTGCAGGGTGATTTGAAAGCATATATGAAAGCTTTAAATATGTATATTCTTTGACACATAAATTGCCATTCTAAGAATTTCCTTTAAAGAAGTAATAATGAAAATGGTTGAAGCTTTCATTATAAGGATATTCCAGACAGCATAACATATGATAGTAAAAGATTAATGCCATCTAAATATTCAACAAGAGAATGGCTAAATAAATCATACTTCATTCATACAATGAAATAATGTTTTAGGATGAAATTCAAAGCAGGTTTGGAAGTCTGACTTCATAGGGACCTATGTGTCCAAGTCAGCTTGGAGGATGGTCAATAAATGGAGGAACAGAGAAAAACATCTGCACGGGGAATCCAGGTGAAATTCCCAATGACCTGGCAGGCCACAGGGAGCATCATTTCCTTCGAGTACAGCACTGTTGTGTTGAAAGACCTTAGACCACAAGAGGTTTCCAGAACTTGAGAGAAGCACAGGTTTCCTTCCAAAGATTCCTGGGTGCCAAGCAGACCTCAGAAGACCATGTAGTCGGCATTCCTGCACAGCTCAGAAACTGAGATCCACACAGGTGATAGCGTAAATCCATACAAACTCCCTGGAACTTTTAGACGCAAGCTGAAGGAAGGGAAATATCACAAACTGACATTTGTTCTTGCTACTTACCAGTAGGCAGAGAGCACAGATTGCTTGAGAGAGAGAAACTATATTTCTTGCATGATATTTGATGTTTGAGCTCAGAGGCCTATGTGTAGCAGGCTTGATCCAGAGGATGCATCAAAATTGGGAGCTATAGTGTGGCCTGGTGAACCTTTCTCCTTTATCTTCTCAAAGGGATAATTCAGCTGAGATATAATCAACTTATGAAGAAGTTTATTCAATGAAGAAAATCAAAACATAGTGAATAGTATGAAAGAAGAGAGAGAGAGAGAGAGAGAGAGAGAGAGAGAGGAACAAGCTGACCCAAGGAAAGATAGCTGCCCATTGGGCTCTGTTGTGGATTTCCAAGAAGTTTTCACAAATACTTATGAAGTAGGTGGCAGAGACATATGGGTAAGGTGACCCTTTTG
Source organism: Nannospalax galili (assembly GCF_000622305.1). Classification (NCBI taxonomy): domain Eukaryota; kingdom Metazoa; phylum Chordata; class Mammalia; order Rodentia; family Spalacidae; genus Nannospalax; species Nannospalax galili. Next base: position 6,002,080 of record NW_008339923.1, read on the forward strand.
TCCCCCTCCCAAATCATGAGCTTCATTTTCAGGTATTTATTCTCATGAACTTCTTGAAAAGCCCACAAAGTAGTGGAGGGCAGTCAAAATCTCTCTTTGCTTCATGGTCACCATACAGTAAGTAGCTTTCCCCCACCATGATGCTCTACCATGCCACAGGCTCAAAAACAATGGAGCCAACTGACCATGACCTGACACCTCTGAAATCATGAGCAAAAATGAACCTTTCCTTTTTTAAGTTGATTTATCTTAGCTATGTTGTCACAGTGGCAGAAATAAGACTAACACATTGCATATATTTGATTTCTCCATATAATGAAAATAGAGAAGTAGATATTTTATGAGTCTTTTCAGATGTTACCATATGACAGTAATTTTTTCTATGAGATTTAATATAATTTCCAGTTGTTAAAATGGAATACTAAAACTCTCATTCACTGTTGGTAGGAAATACCTAGATGTGAGTATATATCCTGATGTAACTGCAGGAGCCAGGAAAATAGAAAAGAATCATGGGAATAAAGGGGGAGAAGGTGCTCAAGAGATGGGGATAGTAGGAGACAGATGTTATTAAAGGGGAAATTGGGAAAAGGGGGTACTACCTTAACTGGTGATGGAGCAGGAAGGGCTATACAAGGGGAGTGAGAGGAGAGATAAGTAGTGCTTAGATGGAAATGTATTAGTTCAAAGTCCTACTGAAAAATACACATACAGTAAATATATGCGTGCATAAATTGCTGAAGGCTATATAACAAAAAAAACACAGAGCCAAGCAGGAGAAACTCCCTTTGATTTGTTTGTCAAGGTAGTCCAAGAGACTCCTAAAATAACACAGGCTATTGCCACAGCACTTGATTGCCTACCAGAACTTGAAGGTAAGACCCTATTGCTGAGAACAGGCCACACTTTGGACACAGAACTTGGAACAGTCAAGTTGGAACTGACCAGAAAGCCTCCTCCTTGAAGACTAGCTCTCACGGTATCAGAGGATACTATACAAGCTCCTAGAGGGAGAAAAACTGTCAATGAATGGTCCTTCCTAGCTGTAAAGCCTAATATAGAACAATGACTGGCCCAGCAAACTATTGTTATTGGTGCAGTAGTGGCATTTTTATCTTGAGGGTAATCAACAGCTATCTAATTGGAATTAAGGCCACTCAGTGGGAGGCAATTCATGTGTGGTACTACAAATATAGCCAAATACACATGACTGGCGAGGTCACAGATCCTAGAGAAAAGCTTACTTTGTGCCACATCCCTAGACCAATGTAGTTTCTTACTTTATTCTAAATATGCATCTTCATATTTACAGATAACTTTGCCTTTCACTCCTCATCAAAGAAGCTTCTTTTTGCAATAGATGGCAACTATTACAGAGTTCCAGAACTGATCAAACACAGAGAATAGTATCTGTGGGATACTTAACCCTAAGTGACACATCCTCAATGCAACCTCTACACATAGGATGAATGAATTTCTCAACTCTCACCAGAGAGATTTCCTTATCAGCAGACACAGAAATTGGCCGCAATTGGCCAATGTGCAGAGGACAAGAGGCCACAGAGTGCTTATCTGTAAATAGGACACTTATTTCAAACCTCTGCTTCCCAAGGCTCAGGATCGCCGTGGAAGAGGAGGCAGAAAGATTGTAAGAGCCAGAAGAGGTGGAGGACCACAAGGAAACAGTCTTCCAGGCAGCTGGTCAGATACTCATATGAACTCATAGCAATGAGGCCTTCATGGACAAGTCCTATGAAAACTCAACCAGACAAAATCCCAGCATAGTCATGGGGAAGAGGTTAAGAAATCCCAATGCTATCTAAAGAACTTTGGGTAGCCAATGGCTGCTGAGAGGGGGAGAGACAATGTCTTACAGGGATGGGACTTTTGGAAGGTAAATCAAGCTCCAGTGGATGGACCCACACTGAGGGACATTTGGGGGCACAAATCAGACTCTATGGGCCATAATATATATATATACACATTATAATATTGTTATATATGTATGTATAATAGAGTATGTCAAATGAGGTGGGGGCAGTGATGGAAGGTCCAGATAGGGGCGGGGATCTATACATCATCAAACTATACTGTATGAAAATTGTAAAATTCAATAAATAAAAAATGGAGTTCCAAATATATAACCCATGTCTATATCCCAACATTTGAGTGGCTAGAGTAGGAGGATCATGACCTTGAGGTCATCCTGAGGTTCATACAAAGATCATGTCTCAAAAATTAAAAAATGGAATAGTTATGAATCTCATATGTGAGAGAAACATTGCAATTGTATAATCTCTGTTACTAGTCATAATGCAGACTCTAAGCAGCAAGTAATTCTACCTAAATTACTGTGTTAAAGTGTGTAAATGCGTGCAGAGAGGAGATTCTTCTTATCAGTAATTACCTGACCTGCTGATTCTCGGCATTACCCATTGTCACGCCGTAGTCCATGAGGCACACAGTTCTTCGTACTACTCTCCTATAATGTTTTCTTCTCTGTGACAGCAATAGTGATTACCTTCTATTTTATTCTTAATTTTAATCATTTGAGTCCTCTTTTCTCTCCAAGCCTCTTTTCCTCTCTTCTTCCCTCTATCCCTGTCTCTAAAGATTTCTCAATTTTGTTAAACTTTTCAAAGGACCAAATTTTGGGCTGTTGCTGTGCTCTATTTATTAGGCTTCTTATGAGGAACAGAACCAAAACAATGCATACATACTGATAAGGGGGGATTCATTAGCTTGGATAGAGGCTGGAAAATCCACAGTGGACAGCAAAAGGCTAGAGAGCCAGGAAACCAGCAACTGTTCAGTTCAAGGATCTAGAGCCTCAGAAAAAGAACCAATGATGCAGTCCCACCTGCGGCTGAAGTCCTAGAATCTCCCTGAAGAGTCACTGGTGTGGGTCTGTGGTCCAAAGCTGAAGAATCTGCAGTCTGAGATCCACGACAGGCAGCCCCGGAAGCTCATGATGTCAAGGAATTAACATGAGCTCATGAGCTTCCCCTTCTATTGTTTGGACTGTGCATCCTTAACGAACAGTACCTCCCATATTCAGGATAGATCTTTCCTCTCAGCCCATGGCAGCTATGACTGGAAACACCCACGAAGACAAGTGTATTTGTATTAATTAATTTTCTTGTTGTGACCAAATGCCTGACAAGAAGCAGCTTCAAGGAGGAGGGGGTTATCTGGGCTATTTGAGGGGATAAAATCTATCATGGCAGAGAATGCATGACTCCAGTAGGGTGAGGCAGCTGGTCACATTGTACCTGTCATCAGGAAGCAGAAAACAGACAGAAAGTGGGGCTGGGCTATTGAAACTCAACATCCACCCTTACTGACCCACTTCTTTCAGTGTGGCTCCACCTTCTAACGATTCCACAGCCATCTCAGACAGGGTCACCATCTACCAGTCGATCAATTGAGTGTTCAAACACATGGGCCTATGGGCAAAATTTCATTAAACCACAATAGGGCTGCAACAATGATGTAAGCCGTCTCTCACCTGCGTGACATTGGCAGCTAAGCTTAACTATTACAGTTGCATTTTCAATTATTTTTTCACTTTTCAGTTTCATTTATTTCTGCCCTGATATTTATTAGTCTTCCTTCTTGCTTTGAATTTAGTGCTTTCCTTTTCTAGTTTTTTTAAAGTAGAAGCTTGGGTTACTGATTTAAGGTCTTACTTTTGTTTTAATTATACATGTTTATAGCTGCATTTTCTGGAAGCAGTGTTTCAGCTAGCTGCCTGCCATAAGAATATTGTGATTTAATTTTCCTTCAACTAAAATATTTTATAATTTCTAATATGTTTCCTTCTTTGATCCATTGGTAACTTAGGATTGTGTACTTTATTTTTGGCATATTTGTGATTTCCTTCTGTTACTGATTTTTTAAAATATAATTCTATTGTAATTGGAGAACATAATATATGTTTCAGTACTTTCACATTTGTCAAGGCTTGTTTTATGCCCTAATATATGACCTAGCCTAGAGAATATTGCTGGGAATTTGAATAGAATGTGTGTTATACCTAATGGAATGGGAAGTCCTACCCACGTCTCCTGAGTCTAGAAAGCTATACGATATTATTCGTCTTTATTTCTTTATTAATCTTCTGCCTATTGTTCTATCTAGTATTGAAAGTGTGATGTAGAAATCTTCAAGCATTATTATTTGACTTGCCCACCTTTCTCATTAATTATGTCAGTTTTTTATTCATGTATTTTGGATCTGTTTGGAGTACACATATATTTATAATTATTGTATCTTGAGATATTGTCCTTCTTATCATGAAACACATTGTTTTCTCTCTGGTAATAATTTTTAATATTGAAATTTTTGCATGTGTGTGGTGTGTATGCATGTGTGTGTTTCCATGCTTGTGTGTGTGTCTGTGTGCATGTGTGTGTAGGATCGTACTGTTGAACTTAAAGCTTGATGATTTGGTGAGTCTATCTAGCCAGCTTGCTCTAAGGAATCCTTATTTCCACTTTCTACATTCTGGGATTCCAGAAAGGCCACCATGCCTAGCTAGCATACACAGAAAGTGCTCAATCTACTCGTGGGAATGAGTTTTCTAGGAATGCCTCATGTTTTACCTGACCTTGTAACAAAGAAAATCATATAATTTGAGATCATTTAAACCTATGTATTCAATCAGTTTTGAACTACAGTGTACCTAGCTTGTTCAAATTTAGCTATCTTTTAAGAAAACCAATGTAAACAATCTCACTATGTTTTGGACTCCCAATTTTACAAGCTAAGCAGCTGAACATAGTTTTAATCTTATACCATGACCCCTATTTCTCCCTCGTGACCCTTCTATGCCTCTGATTCAGAATAATACACATATTTGTAAGATGTGGTAATTAGACCTAAGCCCACCTGCTGAAAGCGGTGATGACACTGAAAACAGTATGTCCCCCACAAAAAATGTTGGAAGTGACATGTGGGCATAGATTGATGGCTCTTGTTTACAATGTTGTATGTTGTACTGTGTCAGTAAGATCAAAAAACAACATCTGCCCTTGTAAAACTTTGGTCAAAGAGTCCTTAAGACCAAGTTCCTCACTCTTTCCCATAATAAATACAGAAGAGGCCCTTATTTGAAGAAATCAGTTCAGAGAGAACAGTTCAGATGAGGCTCACCTTGGTTAACCTACTCCAGGAGTCTGGCTTTTTCAAGTAGTCCCCAGCACTGGCTCACCCAGTGAGCCACTGCTCCTGCTTCACGTTACAGTTTCTTAAGTGTGTTCTCTTTGCTATTAATATAGGTGGAGATATACTAATGTCCTTTTCATTACTATTTTTCTGGTGAATCTTTTATTATTCATTTAGCTTGTTTATGAGATCTCTGAACTAGGCACGGCGGCACATTCCTGAAATCCCAGCACTCAGGAAGTTAAAGTGGGAAGATTACAAGTTTGAGGCCAGCCTAGGCTACATAGTATACTCTATCTCAGCAATAATAATCATAATAACTACGTTTAAAGTAAATGTTTCTAATGACACCTTAGATTGTGGTTTTTATCCATTTTGTCAGTTTCTACCTTTTACTTAGAGTAGTTAACCCACCTATGTGTGATATCATTTCTTGTAAGGCCTGCCATTGCCTTACAATTTTTTACCTTTAGTGTAGTATATTCATTGTTATATTTTTAAACTTATTTTCTTTGTGATTGTCCAGGCTATTTGAATTTTCACTTAAAACAACCTAGTTTTGTTTAATATTAACTCAATTTCAGCAGAACATAAGAGTCTGTTCCACTGAATTTCCATTTATTATCCTTTATTTTCACTATGATTGCCACATAAATGCTCTTTGTACATTGTAAATTCATCAATGAATGGTCTAAGTACTGCTACGTGCATTGTCTTTGAATCATATAAGAGACTAGAGTAGCAAATTAAATATTTGCGTTATCATTTATGTTTACATATTTAGTTACTTCTAGTAATGTTCTTTATTTCTTCACATGGCTTTAAGTGGCTGGTAGTGCTCTTTCATTTGGACCTGCAAGATTTACTCTCATGCCTCTTATAGGGTAGGGATTTGCCACCAAAACATTCTCAGTTTTATTTATTTCTGCACTTCTTTCTGCTCCTTTTCCTATCTCTGTTTCTGGGACTCCATTGAGCAATATTGGCCCATTTCTCCCTATTTTGCAGTTTTCATCTTTGTCCATTTTTCTTCATTCTCTTTTCTTTCTTTCCCTTGGGCTGTGAAAACTCCGTTCACAAAATCTCACGTTTGCTGATTTTCTTTTTTCTGACAGTTCACAAATTTCCTGCCAAGCTCCTCTTGTGAATTTCCATTTACTATACTTCCCAAGTTCAGAGTCTCTATAAATATTATGTACATGCAGGTGTGTATGTGTGTGTATGTACCTGTGTCTATATGTGTGTGTGTGTGTGTGTGTGTGTATTTCCTTCTTTCTGTGTGTATGTCTGAGCCTGTGTCTTCACTGGAGATCTATCTATCTATCTATCTATCTATCTATCATCTATCTATCTTTG
>NW_008339923.1:6008663-6017587 GCF_000622305.1 Nannospalax galili
ATCTATCTATCTATCTATCTATCTATCTATCTATCTATCTATCTTTGTCTATGAATATATATGTGTATCTTTGTGTCTGTTTCTGTGCCTCTATTGGATATATATGTGTACATGTCTGTGTCTATATGGACACATACATGTGTATATCTGTGTTTGTGTGTTTATATGGTTCTGTGAGTGCATGTATGTTTTTGTGTATATGTGTATCTGTGTCTATATGACTATATGTGTGTGTTTGTTCTCTTTGTTGACATTCTCTAGTTATTAAGACACAGATGCCATACTCTTATTTATATATTGTGCTTTTTAGTTCTGCGAATATGGCATTTGCTAATTTACTGCTTTTGTCTAGTCATCTAGTACAACCAACATCTAGCACCTCTCTGGAAAAGTCCTCTTAATTGTTTTATTTCTGTCTACAACTGGTATACTTCCTGTGTGTTTTCATGTCTTATATTTTTTTCTAAGAATTGAACATTGAGGTTATATATTGTGATAATTCTAGAAATAGGATCACCATCCTAATCAGGGTTTAGCTTTTGTTGAGATTTGTTGTTTTCTCTCTCTCTCTCTCTCTCTCTCTCTCTCTCTCTCTCTCTTTTCTCTCTCTCCCTCTCCATGTGTAACGTTCGTAACTTCTTTTTCTGTAAAGTCTTTATTCCTCCTTGTAATGAGCAGCTATTGAAGCCTCTGCTTGATTAGTTGTGTGCAAATGTTGTCCAGAGAATCTTCTAAGTAGCTTAAACCAGTAAGTCTTCTATCTTGTAATAAGGATTTCTGTGTATGCATTGGTGAATACTTTCAATATTCAGTTCCAAATATTAAAAGATCTATGGGATGCTGTGGAAATGACCTTTATAATATGGGCAAGCTTTGGAAAATGACTTTTACTTAACCTTGCGACTAGAAAGTTAAATTTATCTTACCTTGTTTATAATGAAGATAAGGAGGCTTGTGTTCCTCTTGTAACCCAAAACATACAGCCTTAATCCTTCATGACCCTTCCTTGCCCTTGGCCCAGAACAGTGTATGAATGTGATTATGTTTATGTTTTGAATATCAAGTGCTGAAAATCGCTTGTTGGAAGGAACAAGACAATTATCCCATTTTTTTGTTGCATACAATAGTAATTAAATAGATAACATCTGTTTGTGGTTGTGTGTATGCTGTCCTAGGTCAATAGGGATCAGAAGGGACATAATCAATCCTCTGATAAGACAGTCCCCCTTTTCCTTCTCCATTTCAGACTTTATTACTGTTTCAATAAAAGAGAGAGGGAGGCTTTTGCAGCATGGTTCCAAGAGTAATCTGAAGGAACAGGTGCTCAGAGAGCCTTGGGTCACCTTTGGCTAAAATAGATGCTAAGAGTAGGGCTGTTTTTTATTCAGTCATTGACACAACGTGGTATCTCATAGTGCTACCACAGGACTCAATGAGAACAGTCCTAAGAGGGAAGATCATAGTGGGAAAGGAGCTGAAAAAGTCAGAAGTGGTAAATGACGTCAAGGAAACAGTGTGTTCAGACACCTTTCCAGACAGCAGGACAGTTACTCACAGGAATTTACAGCATATGGGACAGCATGCACAAGACCCATACAAGCTCAAGACAAATTCCCAGCATAGAGGGTGGAGATGGGTGAGAAGCCCCAATCCTAGCTGAGGAACCATTGACAACTAATATTAGATGGGAGAGGGAGAGTCAGTTTTCTTTAAGGATTTGATGCTGGGGAGCTTGACCAGGCTCCAGGGCTGAGTGCATTTAGGGAATACAAATTAGACTTGATAGGCCGTAGAAACGATACTAAGAACAGAGAACATGAATCTTGGCGGGAGTAGTAAGGAGATATGTCGATAGGGGAATTCTGAATGTGATCAAAATGCATTGTACACTGGGCATGGTGGTGTACACCTTTATGTGCACTTGGGAGGCAGAGACAGGCAGATCTTTGTGAGATCGAGACCAGCCTGTTCTACATAGCAAGTTCCAGGCCAGTTGGGGCTACAGGAAGACCTTGTCTCAAAAAGACAAAAAAAAAAAAAAAAAAAAAAAAAAAAAAATCTCACAAATTCAATAAAAAGAGAAAAAGTTATACTACAAGTACCTATATTTAAAAATCAGAGAGGTTGCAAAGAAAAAACTCAGTAATTCAGCTTAGAGAAGCCCAAAATCAGTATATGGAAAGAAAAAAACTAAAATCAAGGCAGAAATTATTGAAATGGACATGAAAAAAATATAAAGAATCAATTAGAGAGTTGGTACTTTGAAAAGATAAAGAAGGTAAATGGGCTAGAGCTATGCTGCAGTCAATAGAGACTCTGCCTTGCAAGCAGGAGGATGTGGATCTGATTTTTATATTCCTAGAACTCATATAAAAGCCAGGCATATTGGTGCATATATGAAACTATAGTGCTGGGTGGAGTGGAGGTAGATGGAGACAGGTGATCCTTGGGTCTCACTGGCCTGCCATCTTAGCAAAATTAATGAGCTCCAGGTTCAGTGACAGACCCTATCTCAAAAAATAAAGAGGACATCAATTGAAGAGATAATGTTGACCTCTGGCATCCACACGCAGACTAATACATATACATACACCCCCTCACATAATGAACACACACACATATATCACATATAAACACTCCCACATACGCACACCCACATGTACACATACATATATCACATATAAAATAACAATATGTTAAAGCTGTAGTGAAAAATCTAATCAGGTAGTTATTAAAAATTTTAAAAGTACGATTAAAAAAATAATAATTCTTCAAAAAAAAATAACAATGAACTCTTAACCAAACTAGCTAAAAGAGAGAGGAGCCCTAATTAGCAAAAAAGCAAAGTTAGCACTGAAAATGGAAACATTATTACAGATATTGATGAAATACAGAAAAGCATTAGGACTTACTTTAAAAGCTATAATCCACTGGATGTGGTGGTCCATGCTTTGCCTTTAATTCCAGCACTTGGAAGGCAGAGGCAGACAGATCTCTGTGAGATGAGGCCAGCCTGGTTTACATAGCAAATTCCAGGCCAACTGGGGCTACAGGGAGACCCTGTCTCAAAAACAAATAACAAAAACAAAAAACAACAAATACCTAGCCCCCCAAAGTTATAATCCACTAAGCTGAAAAATATAACAGAAAAGGATGAATTTCTAGATACATATAACCTACCAAAGTTAAACCAAGATGAGACAAATAATTTAAACAGATCTATGCAAAGCAATGAGATTGAAGCAGTAATAGAGAATCTCTCAACTCAAAAGAGAACAGGCCCAGATGGACTTCAAACTGTTCCATATATTAGAAAGGGAAGGAATGCAACTGAACTCCTTATAAAGTCAATATTATCTTCACACCCAAACCAGACAAAGACACAACAGTAACAACAGAAAAAAGAAAATTATAAGCCAATCTTTTTGATGAAGATTGATACTAAAATTCTCAATATAATAAATACTTGCAAACCAAATTCAGAAACACATCAAAAATAATTCATCACTGGGTGCAAAGATACAGGAGAGGGTCATGAAATGAGTATGCTAAAAGGACACTATTTTAGGTGTGGATGAAAATGCCATAATGCAAGACATTATTATTTACAATCAACATATGCTAATAAAAAATTTAAAATCATTTATAATGATCAAATTGGCTTCATTCTAGAGATGTAAGGATGATGTCATCACATGCAAATCAATATGCTACATCACATAAATGTAGTCAAGGACAGACATCACATGATTATCTCAACAGACACTGAAAAGGCTTTGGGCAAAATCCAATATTCATTCATGATGAAAGCGCTGAAGAAACTACGAATAAAATTATCATATCTCAGCGCAATAAAGGATACATATGACAAAGCTATAGCCAATATTACACTCAATGGAGAGAAAGCAAAAGCAAAACCCACTCCCATGAAAATCAGAAGCAAGACTTTCTCTATTTTTATTCAATATCGTTTGAAGTCTTAGAGCAATAAGAAAAGAGATGGAGTTAAGTGTTGCAAATGGGAAAGGAAGAAGTCAAAGTCTATTTGCAGATGATGAGATTCTATATGTGAGACCCTGAAGACTCTACCAAATGCCTCTTAGATATGATAAACACTTTCAGCAAGTGGCAGGATAAAAAAGTTAGCCTATAAAAATCAGTAGCCTTCCTCTATACGAAACAAACGTTGAGAAATGAATCAGGAAAACAACCCCATTTACAGTTGCATCAAATAGCTGCTGGAGGAGGGGGGGAGTCTTAGTTCTCAGTGGTGTAGCTGCTGTTAAGTTGCCCTTGTTCAAGTAAATAACCTCTACCAATGTTAATCGCAACACTGTTCGTAGCCTCTAAGTTATGGAGCCAACCTAGGGATCTACCAACAGCAGAGTGGGTAAAGAGAATGTGGCATATGTACACAATGGAATTTTTCAATTATAAAGAAGAATAAAGTTATACTGCTTAAAGGAAAATAGATGCAACTGGAGATGGTCATATAAACCAAATTAAGTCAGTCTCAGAAAGATGAATGTCACATGTTCTCTTATTTGTAGTTCCCAGATTTTATATAGATCTGTTAAATCATGTATGTATATATGACATGAAAGTAGAAGCAAAAGTCTTTAAGGGAACCCAAAGAGACTAGTGGAAGGATAAGAAGGGGAGAGTTAGAAGCTGAGTGTAGTGGCACACACCTTTAATTCCAGCACTCGGGAGGCAGAGGCAGGTGGGTCTCTGTGAGATCAAGGTCATCTTGGTTTACAGAGTGAGTTCCAGTCCAGGTTTGGGCTACAGGGGGACCCTGAAACAAAACAACAAAAAAGGGAGGCGGGAGAGAGTAGCAGAGTGGGGGAATCTGCTCAGATACATTATACAGTTACAAAAATGTTCCTATGGAACCCAGTACCATGTAAAATGTATGTACACCAACTAAAATATTTTAATTCAGAATAGCAAATAAAAACTGCCTTGCCCTGTGCATTCTGTAGAGCCTCAAGATCAGTTCAGACTGTTGACTGTAGTTTTTCTTGGACACACATGCAGTCTTCTCATTGTCTATGACCTTCAGAATATAACATCTTTCAAAGCTACATTTGGGAATCTCATTCCCTAGATTTTCCCCCTAACTTTTTGTCCAGGCTTTTGTTTACCCAACTGTAAGCGAAGCCGCTGCAGAGAAGATGGTCAAATATTGCTACTAATTTTTTAAGACTCTGGGGTCAAATAGTGATCTCCCTTGTGAACAGAGTTTTCAGGGAGCTGAGAGTCTGGCCAAATAATGACAAAGTCATGGAAAGGGGACTTTCAAACCCAGTTACTTCCTCTGGTGGCTTTAAAGTTATCAGTGTTCAAAATTGGGAGGGTGGATGGCACTCAGTCAAATTTAAAAACCACAAGCCTTGCTGTTCTTACCACAGTCCTGCAGATTTTATTGATTAAACATGTTTGAAATGATTATGCCTTTGATTAATTTCCAGATACTAAAAAAGGGGGTGATGATTTTAGTAATTTTGCTAGTATTTTTACTGTTTTTATAGAGGTGTGAACCCTGGAGGTCCTTACTTCACCAGCCTAATTATCTCCTCCCATGTCTCTTTGGATCTAATGGTCTCTGTTTTAAGGATATCTGGGGGTTATCCTAATCGAGTGTGGGCAAGACTGTCACAAACTAAGAAGTTCATACAATTCCTTGGAAATGGAGTCAGGGCGTACCATGTGCGGCCATGTGGGGAAGTATGGGTGGATCAGCGGACAGAGTGGGTAGAGAAGTTCGCAGGATGAGTCTATAGTGCAAGGAGGGAAGGAAGAGGCCAAGCAGAACAAGCTAGGCGAGGAAGAGCTAGTTGAATCATTTCAGAGCTCTGGGTCATCCAGGTTGTTGAACACCTAGCTGTATGGAGGCGCCTAGAGCAGGGGAGTAGTGGCATAGAAACCACCCAACAAAGGATGCAATCAGATGTGGACTCTGGATTGCCTGGTTTGCATAGGAAATGTGTTTGTTTCCTAGCCAATTGCTTCTGTTTCTTGGACCTGAACAGCCCTGGAAGGGGTCAGGGGGTCTCCAGGGCATGAAAGTAAAAAATGTTGATTTAAAACTCATGTTTAGGGATTGGAAAGATGGCTCAGTGCTTAAGAGCCCTTGCTGCTCTTGTGGAGAACCTGGATTCGGTTTCCCAGCACCCACGTGGTGCCTCATAACCACCTATAACTCGAGTTCCAGGGGATCCAATGCCCTTGTCTGGCCTTCCATGCACCGGGCATGCATGGTGCCCATACATACATGGAAGCAAAACACTATTCATAGCAAAAAATTAATAAATCTTATTAAAAAGTTATGTTTAATGAGCTGTAATTTCCACTTCACTATTGAAAAACTACACTTGGCTGTCAACCTGTAGATGTATCCCACAGCTCTTCTGGGTCCCTGATCCCTGTGGGAAGCATTGGCAAGGCATAGGAAGGGAGTCTTTGCCCTGGGACCATCAGGCGTGTTTCCCCTCCTGGAAAGGGTTTTCCACTTTGCCTTGTCTAGAGTACCACTCCTCCTTCTAACCCAGCCCTGCTTCCTCAGCAGGTGGGTTTCACAGTGCATGTGGGGGGTCACTATAGCCACAGCCCAAATCATCAGAAAACCTTAAAACCAGTTCTCTTTCCCTCCACGGGCCAGAATTTAATCTGCCATGCGATGAGGGGATTTCTTTTTTCCATTCCCTTCTTTATAGTGTAGATAGAAAAAAAGACAGACAATTCAGTTCTTAGATTTAAAATCTTGCCATTTCTATCCCGTCACATTTAGACACACAAGTCCGTATATGTGATGATGATCTCAACTTACACAGAGATAAAAGATAGTGACTTAAATGTCTTTGTGAATTCTTTATGCCCCGCCTCAGTTGCCATCTTTTGCTTTTCTCCCCAACGCTGTCCTCTGTGCGCTAATTTGACTTTGTCCTTCTTTGTGTCCGGTCGTGCTTGGTCATGCCCCATTCCTGTAACTCTTATTTGTACCTTCTGTTAGAAAGCTCATCTTAAATGAAAACTCAATATTTAGACATATTGGAAACTAAAAAGAAAAAAAATCAAATGAACATTATCATCTCCAAAAAGTAATAACATTTACTAGTGACAGGAAACCCTATGGTTTTGTCTTTGGGTTTACCTGGTGATTTCAAATTTTTAACAAAAATTAAATTTTGTCCCTCTGGGGGGTGAAAAACCATATGATTGAAAAACGAAATAGTCACAGGAGAGAATCAATCAGAAACAGTCTGGGAAAATGAGGCCTATGTCTAATTATGTCTACTATGAAGACATTCAGAGTCACATAGAAATGGGGAGAGGGAAGAACTGTGGGTGTCAGGCCAGAGCAAAACCAAACGCATGAGAAAGCCAACTACGGAGCGGCAGATGCGTAACTTCCCTGCCTTTCCACGCCGGAAACAGACCCTGGAGGTGTCCATGTCCCTAAGGAAACATCATAAACTATCTGGAAGAATTCATGTGAATTCTGGACTCTGTTCCCAGTAAGAAACAAAGACACTAGTCTAGTCTCAGTTCTATAATTCTGAACCTATTTTGGTAACAAAGAACATGACCTAAAATCCCAAAAGAAAACTTATGACAGAGAAGGCTTTGATGGATATGGTCGCTGTGAAAGCCAAGTTTAATCTCCTTTAATATTTAAACTGAATAGAAGCCTGGCTTTGGCACCACGGCCACACTTGGAGATTTTTCTTCATGCTGTTTTGACAAGCATGAGGTATGCTGGCATGTGGCTCTGATGGAGTGGCAAGGAATCGATTCTGAGTTGGGGGTAAAGGTTGCAAGAACACTGCACAGAATAGCCAGTGTGGGTTAAGAATTCCATTCCATTCTCTTTGAGCTTGGGTCTTTTAAATTTGATTAAAAAGATCACAGAGAATGAATTACCTAGAACCCTTCCTGAGGGGTTTGCTGGCTTAGAGACCGAGCTGATGAAATAAGAAAGATTAACTATATTCCATTTCTGATGTGTGGACCTGACTCTTTGGATGAATGATGAGGCCTGGCTTGGGTTACATACATCATCGGTTAGGTTTCCAAGATGGGGAGGACTAAGGAGGACAAGAATATACCACAATGTATCAAATTCCATCTTTATGCATATTATGTATGAAAATAATGATATAAAATTCCTATCCTAAATTTCTTGTGATAAAATGGAACAAAATACAGGAACCATTTAAAAATATTTACTACTAAGGCAAGTAATATTTATAATCATTGAACAAAGAAATATTTAGAACCACTTTGATGGGTACATTTAATATAGCTATAATTTTCATATCAGGATGAAATAGAAAATAAATGCCTGCTACATATAAGGCCCCATTTTGTTCGGTAGCTTTTCAGTTCTGTTCATTCAGTATGCAGAATGGCAGAAGACTTCAGGAGGCAGGGCATAAACATTTGTCACTTTGGTGTATTCAACCATCAGGTGACGAAGTGTATATGATCTGCTTACTTTAATTAGCAGAGATACATCCTTATCTGTGCCTTGCAACTGGCTGATCTTCTCATCATGGATTCCCAGCACACATTCTTCTTTTCTTGAGCCACCGTGTCTCTAAACAGTTAAGAAGACAACAGCCTAAGGACATCGTTTCACATGCTTATCATTACTGTGTTTCCCTAAATCCCCAACACCTAGTTAAAGGTATTTTAGATTTGGTGTATAATGTTTAGAATGACAAATATTCTGAACAGAAGCAGATATTCGCTAAATGTCAAAGAATGGCAATAAGATACCTTTGAGGCTCCTATATCTGAGTTCTAAAATTTCTCAGGAAAGACAGATCTGTAAAAAAAAAAAAAAAAAAAACCAAAAAAAAAACAAAAAAAGTGTTTTTCCTCATTTTTTTTCCTCTATGCCTATTAAAACTAAGCAC
>NW_008339923.1:6017629-6026850 GCF_000622305.1 Nannospalax galili
TGTAGTAGAAATTTTTTAGAACAAATACTGAAAAAGCTAAATGAAACGTGTAGATTAATTTATTTGAACCTTCAAAACAAAATCTGACAGTTTCACAACAAAGGCAGATGCGCTTTCTTGGTTTGGGGAAGAAGGCTGTTCTGTGTGGTCCTATCACGGAAATCTCATTAGCTTCAAAAACAGTTGGGGACTAAATAAGCAGGCCCAGCCCTGAGTCACCTCAGTGCTGACCTGAATGTCATTTTAAACTTTATAATGCTTCCAGAAAGGAGAGAACATGTTAATACCCATAGCACGTGGCTTTTTCAGGAAACATTATGCTAAGAAATGGAAGCCACAAATAGATCTTTGGAAGAACTATGCTGTTGAATAAGCTGCACTATGGTAAGACTATGAAGGTAATTAAAGGAATAATGAGCTAAATTACTGGAAGACGGATCCACAACAGAACACCGTTTCATCTTTAAGCCGTGTCTTCTGATATCGACAGTTTCACAACAAAGGCAGATGCGCTCTCTTGGTTTGGGGAAGAAGGCTGTTCTGTGTGGTCCTATCAAGGAAATCTCATTAGCTTCAAAAACAGTTGGGGACTAAATAAGCAGGCCCAGCCCTGAGTCACCTCAGTGCTGACCTGAATGTCATTTTAAACTTTATAATGCTTCCAGAAAGGAGAGAACATGTTAATACCCATAGCACGTGGCTTTTTCAGGAAACATTATGCTAAGAAATGGAAGCCACAAATAGATCTTTGGAAGAACTATGCTGTTGAATATTGGGTTTATGGTTCCAGAGAGACAAGAGTCCATCACAGCAGGGTGGCAAGGTGGCCAAGGAGGAGGAGCGGAAAACTGAGAGCTCACACAGGAAGCAGACAGGGAAACCTGAAGTGAAATGTGGCTTTGAACTTTCAAATCCCATCCCCAGTGACTTCCTCCAGCATGGCTACACCTCTTAAAGGTTCCATGACCTTACTCAAATATCTCCATTAACCAGGGAAACTGTGGTCAACTACTTGGTGCCTATAGGGAACGTTTCCATTGAAACCATCATAATAGGCTATCAATAGAGGTGGAGAAAGCACTGTTTTTACTCCGTGTACTCTGGCCCAGTTGTTAACTGCAGCAAACAGTGCTGATACAGTCTTTTTAGACATAATTAGAAAGAATTCTAAGAAATAACTATCAAACATTGTCCTTTCCTAATATTATAGTGTATTTGCGTTTGTAATAATATACATGATCTTAGTACAGTGGTTTCCCTTGTCTGTGAGAGGATAGTTATGGCAGTAAACCTAGCATACATTTCCTTTGCCTTCCATATAGTTTCAAGGTAAGAAACATTCTGACTATAGCTCTGACCAAAATCAGCATACAATTTTGTTTTCTTTCACATTGAGCAGAGACCCTTAAATCTGCTCACTTATAGGATATACTTTACAGTTTCTGTTTGGCATGTCCAAATTGTCAAACACTAGTGCACTGCGTGTCTATTTATAAGTAAAACAATGGTTACTTGAAACAAGCACTGTGAAAACATGACTTTTGTTCTAATTTGCTTCCCACAATAGGCTGGGCCCTTCTGCATCAATCATCAATCAAGGCAATTCCCCACAGACATGCCCATAGGCCAATCTGATGGAGGCAGTTCTTCCAGTCAGGACTCCCTCAGATAACTCTTGGCTGTATCAAGTTGACAGCTGAAGTCAACTAGGAGAAGAGTAGCGCTGACATCAAGACATTTACCATGAGACCTACTGGAAGGCAGAAAATACAGTGTGGATACAATAGACAAAGACACGGGTGACATCTGGGTCAGAACACAGTGTTAGTTCTTAAGATTTCATCATGCTGCTCAGAACAGCATGTGCTTTAAAACTTATGAATTATTTATTGCTGGAATTTTACATCTACTGTCCCTGGAACATCGTTGACTGCAGATCATTGAAACCATGGAAAGTGAAACCTCTGAGGAGGATGGACTACACTATACAACTTCTCCAAAACAGGTAATTCAGCTCAAGAAATCCAGGACTGATTTGTGAAAAGAACAGGTTTGCTCTTATAAAGTGGTACACTACTTAGCACTCAGGTGCATTAAAACAATATTACTGTATTTAGGCATTTATTTTAAACCTACTTTCTCTCCCACTCCCCTTTGTATAGGATTAGGTATTGAACCCACAGGCCTCACACATATATGGCAAGTGCTCTACCACTGAGCTGCACCTTCAGCCTTCCCTACTATATTTACAGGTGAAATGATTGCCTAGTGGTATTTGCTGCTCCTTCATCCCAGGTATTTCCTCTTTCAGTTTCCTTTTAGAGGGCTCTCCTCTCCTGCTGTAACCCAGCTCTGCCTTGTCAGTGATCAGTGATTGGTTCAGAGTTAGCTATATGATTCAGGCTTTGGCAAATAACAGAAATCCGTATTACCTGGTATTTGCTTCTTGTGGTTGCTGTAACAAGTTATGAGAATTGCCATGGCACAAAACAACTGAGATACAGTTTCTGAAAACCAGAATCCGTGAGCCAAAGTCAAAGTATCAGCAGGGCCATGTTCCCTCTCTGGAGGCTCCAGAGCTATACGCCTTCCCAGCCTCTTCCACAAGCCACATCCCTCCCATTTCTGCTCCAGTGGCCACATGCTACCTGTCTGTCTGTATAGTCTCCCTCTAGTTCTATTAAAAACTTAAACACTTGTAGGAATGATCTCCATGGGCATGTCATACCCATGCTACACTTAGACACATGCAGGAAAAATGCACATAAATAAAAATAAATAAATCACAAAAAAGCCAAATTAAAAGAGGTTAAAAGAAAAAGATTCTGGGGCTGGAGAGATGGCTCAGCAGTTAAGAACACTGGTTGTTCTTGCAGAAGACCCGGGTTCGAATCCCAGCACCCACATGTCAGCTAACAACTGTCTGTAACTGCAGTCCCAGGGGATCCAACAGCCTCTTCTGACTAGCCCCAGCTGGCCTGGAACTTGCTTTATAGACCAGGCTGGCCTTGAACTTATAGAGCTCCACTTGCCTCTCCCTCCCAAGTGCTGGGATTAAAGGCGTGAGCCACCACACCTGGCAAAAAAAAAGAAAAAAAAGATTCTTAATGTACTTGCATCTGCAGAGCAGACTCCGTCCGTGAGAATGGGACATACTGAAGGAAAAGTGCATCAGAACAACAGAGACAGAGTCCTGACATCATTTTATGATGCAGCCATCCCCAAAGCTGAGCCACCTCTGGATTATCAATTATTTCAGCCAAAAAGTTCCTTGTTGCTGAAGCCAGATTTTTCTTTCTTTTTGCCAACAGAAAGACTAGGATAAATGACTGCTCCACAATCTGTACACTGCTTCTAGAAAAATGTCCCATTGTTGGACCCCCTCATTATCTTAGCGAGTTGGTACACTTTCTGTTTAAAGCTCATAAATATTCTAATGTACATGCTTTGAACGTTTACTTTGAGTTGAGGCAGTCAAATTGTTCCCAGGAACTCCAGCTTTTTATTTTATTTTCTGCTTTCCTGTGGTCCCGGGGCATCTCTGAACCTGGTCGTGCTTCTTGTTTTTCTTTCAGCATCACCTGTCTCCCACTCTATTGCTTTTCCTTCTCACCTCAAAGGTCTCCTAATTGAAAAGTGCCAAAGCAATTGAAATGTGGGACTTCAGAGAATTACTGTCAGACATTGTGGCCTTTGGACCAGCTAGAATCTAGCAATGAAAAGAGACAGTATATGTAGGTAGAAGTTTGGGTTAAGAAAAAGAATCATAAGAAATTTCACAGTAGTTAAGTAGTATCTAGGGGAAAAAAAATTGAAAAGAAGAAAGCTTTAAAATGGGAAATGCATCTTTCTACAGCTAAATGTTTGATATTAAATATTCTGATATGAAGTAAAGTATGTGCTGTAGATATATTTGGTAACATGTGAACCAATATAGGTTCAAGGTTTAATTTCAAGATAGTAGTTTTGACTGCCTCTTTACCTTAGTGAGTTTTTATTAACAAAATGGAGAAATCTAGGACTGGTAAGATGGCTTAGGAGTTGTACTGGTTTGAATGAGAATGTCCCCCATAGGCTCCAAGTATTTGGATGTTTTGCCCCCAGTTGATGGTGCTGTTTTGGGAGTTTTTAGGAGGTGCAGGTTTGTTGGAGGGAGAACATCACTGCGTCTGAGAGCTCTATTAAGTCTTGCCACATTTCCAGTCACTCCCTGCTTCCTGTGCCTGCTTGGAAATGTGATTCCTTGGCTTTCTGCTCTGGCCACCTCTTCTGGCATGCTTTCCTGCCATGTTGCACTCTAATTCCTCCGGAACTATAAGCCAAATAAACTTCCTTCTATAAGTTGCCTTGGTGTTTTATCACAGCAACACAAAAGTAACTAATACAGAGGTTAAGAGCACTGGCCGCTCTTGTAGATGATCTGGGTTTGGTTTCCAGCACCCAGATAACCACTGTCCTTAACTTCAGTTCCAGGGGATCTGATGCCCTCTTCAGGCCTCCTTGGGCAATGCACACATGTGATGCACTTATATATATATATGGGCAAAACATTCATACACATAAAATAAAACTAATTCCTCTTAGAAAGATGGAGAAATCTAGGCTGAACAGGCAGACATATGTATGAAACCTAGAGTGAAGAGGGTGCTCCCCATGTATATCCAGAGTGAGTCTTTTGAAAACATTTTTATTGAGTTTTGGTACATTTCATATAATACATCTTAATCAAATTTCTACCCCTCCCCCACCCATGCCCCTTATGCTCCCCACTGGATTTAATGTATTCTGTCATATATGTGATGTCCTATCCAGACAAGCATTTCTATCAAGGCGTCCCTCAGTGCAAGCTCATTCATTGGCATCTAGACAGCCTATCTAGAGTCTCTCCCTTAAAGAATATCTACTGTCCCTCACCAAGCAATAATCATTTGCCAATAGTTCCTTGGCTAGGTTGACTGCCCATTTCCCTCATTCCATGCTGAGTTTTTGTCTGATTGAGTTGGCATGGGTCTTGTCATGCTGTCACCATTGTTGCAAGTTCATACAAGCAAGTTCCCAGTGGCCTGAAAGTTTGTTTCCTTATATTCATGCACCAACCTACAATCTTTCTACCCCCTCTTCCATAATGGCCCCTGAGCTGTGGTTGGGTAAGGTTTAATGTAGGAGTTCTTATCCAGGGACACCCACACTGCAGTCCCAGAGGGAGTCTTTGGGAGATTTTTCCCTCAGCTCTTTCATTTAATGTGTTTAGTAATAACCAATAAAATCAAAGAGGCTTGGTTATCACATGTAAGTATGACACAAACTGAGAGATAGTGATAAATGCATTGGTTGATAGACCCCAGATATACCCAACAACTTGAGTCTTGAGCTAAGTTTAACAAGACGAGACTTAAATGTCTTCTTTGCTGGGTTAGTGTTCTACTTCACAAACCAAGAGTGGGAAATTATGGCTTATTAGTACTTTTGGGGGAGAACTGTAACATTTAATCAATATTAGACAAAAATACGAAAAGTTGCTCAAAGTATTACTTGGTTCTATCCCAACTCCACACCTACCCCTGTGATTGAGTGAAAGTCAGGTAAACTGCTCAAAGGAAGGACCTGCTAGTAAATGGCAGGAAATAGCATCATCCCAGAAGTCCTAGAGGAACAGGGTCACTAAGGATGAAAAATGAGAATTCTCACAGACAGAGGGTATGTTTTCAAATTAAGCCATGCTGAGACCCAGGCCCTATCTCAGACATCTAGTCTCAGTGGTTAAGGAAGAGACTTAGTAACCTGTT
Source organism: Nannospalax galili (assembly GCF_000622305.1). Taxonomy (NCBI): domain Eukaryota; kingdom Metazoa; phylum Chordata; class Mammalia; order Rodentia; family Spalacidae; genus Nannospalax; species Nannospalax galili. The sequence goes on from NW_008339923.1 coordinate 6,023,416, forward strand.
CTCTTTCAGATCTCCCCAGGTGACTATGATGACCAAGCAGACCATCTTTTAAAATCTGGATTCTAGAGTGTCTTCCAAATCATTTTAAGCTAAAAATTTCAGGTGTGCATAAACAGTCATGTTTCACTTAATAATGGTTTGCTTAGCCATGGTTCCATAAGCTTATACCAACTTTTGGCATCATAGACAATTTTAAAGTACACTACAATGTCTATACAATCACAGAGCTGTCTAACAACATATTTCTCAGATTGGATCCTGTTATCAAGTGGTACATTTTACGCAACACATACACAACACACACACACACACACACACACACACACACACACACACATGCGCACACACGTGCACGCACTTGTACTTCAAGTTGCTCCATCCCCACATATAGAGTCATATCTCCAGGATAAAATTTTTCCCGAGTTCCCAAGTTTGACAACCACTCTAATTCAGGGGACAGTTTAGAGAGATAAGATGGGAGCAGAAGCTTGTCTCATATTTACATCTGAGTCATTGTGTATATACACAGACAAGCTTTGCTTCAAGACTGCAGGGAAGAAAGAATGCAAGTAGAAACAAAAAAGCTAGAATAGAGTGCTGGGCCAAGTTATTTATTTCATCAGTCACCATTCTCCCTCTCCAGGTGGGGAGGGTGTTAGCAAACTCTCAAGGCGCCTGCATGTGCTGTAGGAGGCTCGGGTGACTCAGCTTCATTTGTCCCCATTAATGAGTTCCTGGACTTTGTGTACGTCATCTCCATTCCTGCTAATGGGAATTACATGCAATCAGCTGGGGACCAGACCCCTGATAACCATGGCATTCTGCATTTTCTGAGTCAAGTCACATTTAATGCTTTACCCCCTCTAAAGCAGTATCTTGACAGTCTTATTAATTTGCCTTTATTTTGGTAATCACTGTTCTTTCATCTGAGTGGTTATTTTAAAAAATGCAATAGGAACCTAAATTAGTATTATACATTTTAAGACATACATTTGTACCCATCATAAACTTTAATTTATACTTTGGTCAAATAATTTTAACAGTTGCTATAAAATCAGTTATGCAATAATAGTTTTTACGACCTTATTGAATGCAGCAGGAGACAGGCTTAATAGCCTCGTGTCCACAACAAATTTCCAGCTATTATTCAACATCCCACATGCCTTTGACAACTCCACAGACCAGTCAAATTCCTAGTGATTGCATTGTTTGAATCTTGCTAACAACTAGTTCACCACATGCATAAGCAGCTTTTTATTGAATGCATCTGTTTTTCCAACCGCAGTTTCTTTGGTTTTCTGATTCACATTATAAAAACTAGTGTTATTGTCAATAGAATAATTTCCATAATCACATATGTGCCCCTTCATAGGACATCTGCAATTCAATTCTAAAGCATCAAGAGGAAAATTTGAGTCAATGAAATACTTTTAGCATTTACATTTTTAGTAGTAAACATAAAAGCAAATTTCAAGGGGAAGAAGGGTATTTCAAACATACACCAAGACAGTTAAGAAAATTTAAAATGGGTAATTTGAGAGACAATGTAAAATAAAATTACATAAAAGAGTAACTTGATCTTACTTTATTGAAACTTGCTTTTTAAAATTATGTTTGTTTTCTTTGAAGTCTGAATATAGCCTTAATTGAGTAATATAAACTTGGCTAATTTTGATTAACTGAGTTTAAGAAACTAAAATTATTAAACTCAATTAAGCAAAATACTCAATTTATTTATTTTGTGTCTTCCATAATAACCAGTTACAGCACTTTGTACTTGGAAATAAAGTACAATATGTGAAGATTCTAAATACATGCAAGGGTTTTTCTGTTTTTCCAATTGTCCTGGGGCTCAGAGCTTCAAGACACTAGACAAGCACTATGCCACTGAACTATCAGCCCCTCGAGAAATTATTCAGGCTTCTTAAATTTGGAATGTGGGTTTAGCAGGTATTGCCTCAAAAGAATCTGGGGGAATGTGAGATAGAAGGAGACCAACCAAAGAGAGCTAATCAAGGATACTCATTTAGAGCTTGTTGTAGCACAGGAATCAAGTCCCATCATTATATTTGGTGGAGAGCCAAAGGTAGGCAAAGAGTTGGGAATCTTACTAGGGGGTAAGTTCTGGAGTGAAATTTCCTGAACTGGCTCTTTTTTTTTTTTTTTTTTTTAGAGGAAGCATTTCATTACAGCTTTCTTGAGAGAGTGGTCTGATTCCCTACAAATCTGACTCACAGGAGATTGGCTTTGTGGGCTGATTATCTATGGTGGCTTGACTTCCTTGCCTGGTGCTGCAGATTGTGGATCAGAGTTCTATTTTTACATATGTTCTGAACACTGTCTGGTTGTATATTTAGTATCTCCAGTACTCAGAAAAGGGACAAGTTGTACAATCTAATGAACAAGAAAAAAAAGACAGGTGAGAAACTGATTTTTTTCCCTTATGACAAAAATATGACTTGACAAAATATAGTTTTAGGACATTTACTTTGTAATTGTATTAAAGTTACATATGCACTAAATATCTCTTATAATGAATGCACCACCCATAACCCAAACACAAATACCTACATATTTTCCATTCTTAAAAGTGATCAATTTCAACACTATTAGCTATTTCTTCTGGTATTAACCTTCACTTAGTAACTGCCATGTTTATGCTATTAGTCTAAGACTTCCCCATTGACTCCTACTTGGAAAAGAAGGGCTCTCCTCTTTTTTCTACCTCCTTCCCCCCTTCCATGTAACAGACAGAACCTTTCTGCCATCTCAGTGTAGCTCTATCTATCCTATGGTGGTCCAGCAGATAGTTACTGTCAATATTATTGTTACATCCAAATATATATGGTGCACCCTATTGTTGTAAATAAAACCTGGGGTCTAAGGACCCCACCAATACTGCACAAAGAACACGTGGGCAAAACAAAAGTAATTCAGCAAGTTTTACTTTGGCAAAAGTTAGCTTTGCCTCATTTGGGTACTGAGCAAGTATACTGAGCAGAATATTTGATAGGCTTTTATCCTAACACAAGAATACTGTGTCTTTTTCTCATTGGCTAGGGTCTGACCTCACAGTATTTCAAGGTTAGCTAGTTTTAAAGGATTGGCACAGTAGTTAAGAGCACTGGCTGCTTTTGCAGAGGACCAGGTTGAATTCTTGTTTGCACCTACATAGTGGCTAACATCCATCCAACCATCTGTGACTCCAGTTCCAGGGGATTTAACACCATATTAAGACCTCTATGGGCATTGCATGACATAGGTGCACTTACATACATGCAGGAAGTATACTCATGCACATAAAAAAGTAATAAGAACAAATTTTTAAAAATTATTTAGTTAATAACCATATAATTAGAAGAAGCATTTCATGACAACAGCATTGACATATTCAATAACAATTTCCAGAGCTAAGATGCTTCTGTTTCAAAATTG
>NW_008339923.1:6027979-6031427 GCF_000622305.1 Nannospalax galili
TCAATGGAGGTCTCCATTTCATTCTAAAATATACTGTTTCTTACAGAAAGACGCATTATTTTTGCTACTAAGACTGAGATGTTGGCGCATGTGTCTCTTATCTGTATGTATCTGAATATTACTAGTCATAATTGTTTGCACTCAGATCCTTGGCACCTGTGTATGTCTATAAAGTCATCAGATAGATTTCAATGGTAATGTTGTCACCTCTATTAATTAACATGATGTATACTTTTATGCTTCCTCCTCAAATATAATACATATTTTTAATTTGTTGATTTTTTTTTTCTGTGTGTGTCTATCACACAGAACATCCCAAACCATCTCATTCAACTATACACCCACTTCCAAGATGGCACCCTCCCATAGCCTCCCTCCCTCAACTAGGGCCCTTATACTCTGATATCCCTGCTACTGTACAATGTGTTGTTGGCACCCCCAGCCGTTCCCCACTACTTGCCCATCTGGTGAATCTAGTCAGCCTACCTAGAGGTCTTTGTTTTAGGAGGGTCAGCTGTTTGTCTTCTAGCAGCAAACAGTTGTCAATATTCCTTTAGATAAGATTGGGGTCTGCTCTTCACTTTCCCAGTTCTATGCTGGGTTACTATCTGGGAGTCCCTTGGGCCACCCAGGCCAACAACTCAAAAGAAGGTATCTCCTATCTGACATTGTTCCTTGTTATGTAGCCTTTAGCTCTACATATGGACTCTTAAAAATTATATTGACTACATTAATGTTTGGTTATACTTTCCTTTTGGATGTTTAAGGCCATACAGTTGGACCAGATAAACCAATTTATTTTTACTCTTAAGGTCGTTTGAGGATCTGTTCCTCAGGGGTCACATGGGCTTGGGAGGAGCCCCTGGCTCCTTTCTTTTACCAGTTCCATCTCTGTGAAGATAAGTCAAAGGTTCTGCTCAACCATGGTTGGCTTCTCTTGGAAGCATGGAGGAAATGATTCCTCTATGTTGACCCTCCTCTTTGTAGACTGGACACTGGTTCATGTCCATCTCATGGGGTTTCCTTGGCCTCCTTGATCAAGAGGACAGGTGACCCACCACCATGACAGGACATTTTGGGAGATTATCATAGTCTCCTGGAACTAGTTGACCTAGGAGGGCAAAGAGCAAAAATTGCCCTTTATGTCCCTCTGACCAAATTAGTATAGGCCTCAAAGTATGTCTGTTAAACACCCAAGAACAGGTCTACCAGTCTGGTAATTTTAATTACTATGTGCCATGTAGATAAATCTTGGGCAAAGACCAATTGTTCTCAGATAAAGCTTACCTAGACATATATTTCTTGATCTGGTATGTATAATTTATCTGTAGGCTGTTGTACTAATACCATTCCCTTTGGTTTTTAAAACTAGCTAGGCATTATTTATCTCTTGCATTTTCTAACCCCTCCATCATGGTTTCCCCAAATAAGGTGCCCCCACTTTCCCCCTTTCTCCTTTAATAATACCCTTCTCTGGTCCTACATCTCTTGAGCTCCTTCTTTCCCTTTATCCCTTAGGTTCCTTGTATACCCTTCCCTCTCCCCTCCCTTAAACTAACCCAATTTTTATCCATATCTCCCTTATTAAGGCCTGTTTCCTACTGTTCTTCTCTTTCATGTTCCTTCTTTTCCTTTACCTCCCAGGTCCTTTCCATTATCCTCATTCCTATAGTTATTACTGGACACATACTCACTTATCAGGATTTGGTTCTAGGATCCACAAATGAGGGAGAGCATATGTCAATTTTGTTTCTGAGTCCTTGTTACTTCACTTAGTATAACAATTTCTAGTTCCATCCATCTGCCTGCAAATTTCAATTTCATCTTTCTTTACTGCTGAGTAAAACTCCATTGAATAAATGAATCACATTTTCATTATCCACTCGTCAGTTGAGGGACACTTAGGTTGCTTCCATCTCTTAGCTATTGTGAAAAGAGCAGCAACAAACAAGGATGTACAAGTGTCTCTGTAATAGGATGAGTTCTTTGGGTAAATGCCAAGGAGTGATATAACTGGGTCAAATGGTAGATTCATTTGTAGTTTTTTAAGAGGTCTCCACACTGCTTTCCATAGGGGTTCAACAAGTTTGCAGCCCCACCAGCAGTGGACGAGTCTTCCCCTTTCCCCACATCCTCTCCAACATTTGGTATCATTTGCTCTCTTGATCTTAGCCAATGTGACTGGGGTAAGATGAAATCTTAAAGTGGTTTTAATTTGCATTTCCCTAATTATTAGTGATGTTGAACATCTTTTAAGATGCTTCTTAGCCATCTTTACTTCGAGTTCATTATATATTCTGGATATTAAACCTCTGTCAGATGTGTCACTGGTGAAGATTTTCTCCCATTCGGTGGGTTTTCTCTTCAATTCCCTGGGTGCCTCCTTTGATGTACAGAAGCTTTTTAGTTTAATGAGCTCCCATTTGTTGATTTTGACCTTGTTTCCTGAGCAATTCATGTCCGGTTTAGAAAATCCTTTCCTATACCTGTATCTTGTAGGGTTTTGTCAATGTTTTCTTCTAACAGTTTCAGAGTTTCAGGGTTTACATTGAGGCCTTTGATCCATTTGGAATTGACTTTTGTGCAGGGTGAAAATAGGGTTTAGTTTCATTCTTCTACATGTGGAGATCCAGTTTTGCCAGCACCATTTGCTGAACATGCTGTCTTTCCTCCAGTGAATGTTCTTGGCCCCTTTGTCAAATATCATGTGTCTGAAATTGCATGTACTCATATTTGGGTCTTCAATTTTTTTCCATTGATCTATGGGTCTATTTTTGCACCAGGACCATGTTGTTTTTATGACTATAACTCTGTAATACAGCTTAAAATCTGGTAGATAATTCCCCCTGGTATTGTTCTTAGTGCTCAGGGTTGCTTTGGCTATCCGAGGTCTTTTATGCTTAATCTTATGATGGTTTTTTCCAATTCTGTGAAAAATGTCATGGGGACTTTGATTGGCATTGGACTGAATCAATAAATGGCTTTTGGTTGGATGATCATTTTCACAATATTAATTCTTCAAGTCTGTGAGCATGGGAAGTCCTTCCATCTTCTGATGTCTTCCTCAATCTCTTTCTTTAAAGATTTATGATTTTCGTTATAGAGCTTTTAATGTCTTTGGTCAGGTTTATTCTGAGATGTTTTATTTCTCAGCTATTGTGAAGGGGAATGTTTCCATGTTCTCTTTCTCTGATTGCTTGTTATTGGTATATAGAAAGGATACAGACTTTTCTAGGTTAATTTTGTAACCAGTCACTTTACTGAATGTGTTAATAATTTCTAGGAGTTTTCTGGTGGAATTTTTAGCATCTCTTAGATATAATGTCATATCCTCTGCAAAAATGGATAATTTGATCTCTTCTTTTCCAATTATTACTACTTTAATTTCCTGCTTTAATCTTATTGCTCTTTCAAGAGTTTCAAGCACTATGTTCAAAAGAAGTTAAGA
>NW_008339923.1:6031966-6032608 GCF_000622305.1 Nannospalax galili
TCTTTAAATGTCTGATAGAATTCTGCTGTAAATCTATCTGGTCCTGGGCTTTCTTTAGTCGGGAGGTTTTGTATTACTGTTTCAATTTCTTTTTGTGTTATGGGTCTGTTTAAGCTGTTAATCTCTTCTTGGTTTAGTTTTGGTGGTTCCCATGCCTTTAGATATCCATCCGTTTCTTTTAGGTTTTCAAATTTAGTAGCATATATGTTTTTAAAGTATTCCCTTATAATGTTCTGTATCTTTCTGGTGTCTTTTGTGATGTTTCCCCTTTCATCTCTGATTTTGTTGATTTGGAGGTGCTCTTTCTTTCTTTCGGTTAACTGGGCTAGCGGTCAGTCAATATTGTTTATCTTTTCAAAGAACCTGCTCTTGGATTCGTTGATTCTTTGTATTGCTTTCTTTGTTTCTATTTCATTGATTTCTGCCCTGATTTTTGTTATTTCTTCTTGTCTGCAGGGTTTGGGTTTTGTTTGCTGTTGCTTTTCAAGTGTGTTGAGTTGCACTGTTAAGTCATTTATTTGTGTTCTTTCCGATTTTTTGATGTAGGCACTTAGAGCTATAAACTTCCCTCTAAGAACCACTTTCAGCATGTCCCAGAGGTTTTGTTGTGTTGTATTGTCCTTATCATTTAATTCGAGGAAT
>NW_008339923.1:6032633-6033600 GCF_000622305.1 Nannospalax galili
TAAACAATACCGTATATCATTCAGGAGTGTGTTGTTTAATCTCCATGTGTACATGTGGTGACGATGGCTTCTTTGGATGTTTATTGTAAGCTTCATTGCATTGTGGTCTGATAGGATACATGGAATTATTTCAATCTTTTTGTATTTGTTGAGGTTTGTTTTGTGCCCCAGTATATGGTAGATTTTGGAGACGGTTCCATAGGGTGCTGAGTAGAAAGTATGTTCTTCTGTGCTTGGGTGGAATACTCAGTAGATGCCTGTTAGGTCCATTTGATATACGGTATTGTTTAATTTAGATGTCTCTCTGTTAACTCTCTGCCCTGTTGACCTATCTAATGGAGACAGGGGAGTATTGAAATCCCTTACAATTAATGAGTTGGGATTAATCTGGATCTTAGAGTCCTGTAGTGTTGTTTTGATGAAGTTGGGAGCACCAGAATTTGGTGAATATATGTTCATAATTGTAATATCTTCATCATTTATTGTTCCTTTGATCAGGATGAAGTGGCCCTCTTTATCTCTTCTGATTAGTTTTAGTTTAAAGTCTATTTTGTTAGATGTTAGAATTGCTGCACCTGCTTTTTTCTTATTACCATTTGCTTGGTATATGTTTTTCCATCCTTTCACCTTAAGATAGTGTCTGTCCTTGAAAGTGAGATGAGTTTCTTGCAGACAACAAAGAGATGGATTTTGTATCTTAATCTATTAACTTAGCCTGTGTCTTTTGACTGGGAGTTCAATCCACTGATGTTTAATGTTATTAGTGGAAGATGTGTATTGGCTGCCATCATTTTGATTGCTGTTATTGTTCTCTGTATAATTTTGTGTTTCCCAGATTATACCTTTATTTATTTTCTTTTGTTGCCCCTGGTGTATAGTTGTTTTTCTCTCTGCTCTCTGTATTTCTTCAAGTATTCTTTGAAGGGCTGGTTTCATGGAAATGTGTTATTTCAGGTTTTTTATGTCA
>NW_008339923.1:6033758-6058279 GCF_000622305.1 Nannospalax galili
GCTGTATGCTTCTTGTCTTTGTATGGGCATGTCTTTCTTTAATTTTTGGAAATTTTCTTCTATGATTCTGTTGAAGATCTGGTCCATGCCGTTATCTTGGGATTCTTCTCCTTCCTGTATGCCTATGATTCATAAGTTTGGTCTTTTTATGGTGTCACACAATTCCTGCATATTCCATTCTTGTGCTTTCTTAAATTTTTCATAATTTTTGTTTTAGTGGTCTAGTTCGTCAGCTTTATCTTCCAGTGTTGATATTCTGTTTTCCATATCATTTATCCTATTGGTATATCTTTCTCCTGTCATTTCTAATTGGCTTACTGAGTGTTTCATTTCCTTCTTCATTTCAGCCTGAGTACTCTTCAATATTTCTAGCTCTTTTCTGAATTCATTCAGAGGTTTATTCCTATCTTCCTTCAGTTCTTTGATTTCTTTGTTTGTGTGTTCTTTAAATCCACTGAATTCTTCTAACATGTTTATAATTGTGCTTTTGAATTCCATGTCCTGCATTATCTCTTGGGGGTTCTCATTGTACTTCTCTAGAGGAGATGGGGGGGTATGTTATTTTGGTTTTTCATGTTATAATTTTTTTCTCTGTAATTTTGACATGTGAATTTCTTTTGTAGTTTCTGATTCTTGTGTGAGACTCAAGCCTTCAGCTTTAGGTCTGCTTCTTTTTGTAAAATCTGTGTGCCTTTGTGGTTTAATTTTGGGGCATGAAAAGCTGGTTTGTCTAAGTTTCCCAGTCCTCTCTTTTGATTTTATATTGGAGTGGCCAGATTGCTTTTGTCTTCAGGAGTTCCCACAGAGGCCCAAGTCAGATGAGGATCAGATGCTCTCAGGCTTTCTCCTAAGGTCTGGATCCCTCCAGGAAAGATTTCGGCCTCAGGTATTTGGGGGTTGGACTGCCATGGGAGCAAGGCCCAGGAAAGATGTTGGTCTCAGGCAGCTGGTATCCATGACACTCAGAGATGCAAAGGGAGATGGGGGTGGGAAGTGGCCCCAAGGGCTCCTGGGGACTGTACTGAGGAACTGGGTTGGTCTGGATTCAAAGGATCAGGAAGACCAAAGGTCAGCCCAGGCGTCCATGAAAGAAGCTGGTGGGTCGTGCAGCCCAGGGAAGCAGAGGGAGGTAAGGGTGGGACCTGGTCCAGAGGGCTCCTGGGGACCTTGAGGAGGAACTGGGTCTGCCTGGATGCAAGGGATCAGGAAGCAGTGGTGGCCCCAGGCTCCTGGGGACCTTGAGGAGGAACTGGGTCTGCCTGGATGCAAGGGATCAGGAAGCAGTGGTGGCCCCAGGCAGAGAGGTCAGCCCCAGGGGCCAGGAAAGAGGCTGGCAGGCTGTGCAGCCCAGGGAAGTAGAGGGAGGTAAAGGTGGGACCAGGCCCAGAGTGATTCTGGGGACCAGTCGAAGGAACTGAGTTGGTCTGGATCTAAAGGAACAAGAAGCAGTGGTGGTTCCCCAGGTGTCTGGGGCACCAAGACAAGGAATGGAACAGTACCTAAGCTAGGAGGAGAGACGGGCAGGGGGAGATGGGAGGGTAAATGAGGCTGGGGGAGTCAAGGGGCAGAGGGCGCTATCCACTTACCCTGGAGAGAGAGGCCCGCGGGTCGTGCAGGCCCAGGGAAACAGAGGGAGAAGGACAATACTTTAAAAAAAAGAAAAGGAAAAAAAAAAAAAAAGAATTGGCACAACGGAAGTAAAGAGAAAGCAGAAGTGCTCAGCAACTTCTGGTCATAGTTCCAGAAATTTAGCCCGGTCTCTGCTTAAACAAAAAGCTTTAGGAGGTGGGGGAGATTAAAAGATTTGAATTCCTTGCTGTAAACAGAAGTTTTAAAAGATGGCAAAGATTACAAAATAGCTTTACAAAGATTACATTCCTGTGACCATTCCTTGTTGTTTCCCTCAATTCTCCCCTCTTCATTTTACCACCAAACTCCTTTCTTTTAATTTTAGCAACATCTCTTCACTTTCTTTGTTCATTATCACTAATAAGAGCAGACTGTTGTTATGATAAATAGCAGGACTAAGTCTGGAACATAGAGGATTATACAACATCCTAGTAGAATCATGACTCCAACTTCTATAACCAAGGATGTTAAAACAGAGGTTACTATGTCCTTCCATTTACCAAACCATTGGTCCATTAGATTAGTAAAGGGATTGATTCTCTGTTCCTGAATTCTCTGCTAGTTTGTGAGAACCTTCACTGAGACTTTGGAGAATCCTGGTAATGGTCCTATCTAGAGCTGTGTTATTAGGGATGAAGGTGTAACACTGTCCCCCAACACTGCACAGATTCCACATTTTTCAGCTGCTAACTTTTTCTCACAAACCATTTTGCTGGTGGGGCTATATCAGCATCCCATGTATAGTAAACAGATATAGTAAAACTTTGCTGATAATGATGGATATAGTTGATACAAACTACATTTTTATTAAAGATCAACCACCCAAACAAGGCCAACTCAAAACCAGCTGCTATGTGATTTCTGGCTTTGAATTCATTTGCCTCCCCCCACCTCCCCCGCACCTCCCTCCGCCTCCCCCAGGCACTCCTATGGAATCTATATAAACATAGAGATCAAATGATTATTCTGGAATTAAGGGTTCCCATTTATCTTGGGAAGGGCTTGACATGGGTTGGAAAGTATAAATGCCATAGTGAAAAGGATAGCCACTGATTTGGCTTTTTCTAGCTGAATGGGTTCATGGGGATGGCAGTCAGGGAACCCCTCCAATGGGCCTATACCCCAAAGTGCATCAGTAGTTTAATTTGTGTAAGTGGCATATGTAGTCTGGAAAGAGATATGAGGGAGAATTTATTAGCAGTAGAAGTCCTAGGCAGGGAACCAGGAGGAGACAGAACAGAGAATAGTTTTCAAATGTTCAAATCAAAGTCCATTAGAATTTCTTGATGGGCACATACAAGCATCCATCCACTGAGCTCCTTGCTTTTCTTTTCCCCCTCCAAAACTAGACACAGAATGATAAACCAAGGATGTTTCCAGGTACTTTGATAGCTACTACAGGGGTAGCATCACAGTTTGAGGTCCCTCCCAGATGGTTTCCAGACAGGAAGAGAGAGAGGAAATTTATATGTCATTTAATTTTGAGGTTAAAACAGTAGTTGACCTGTCTCTTTTGGCTACAAGTAGGCATTATAGTGTTGAATTCAGACAATGTCTAAAGTTTTATATTTATGTAACATTTTCCTTATTGATAAGAAAATCATTAGTGACAAATAATTGTCTAAATAATATTCCATATGGATTTAAGGCTAATGTCTGGGAGTTAAATCCCTTGTTAAAGGAAACATACCAGTCATTTTAGCCTTTGGTTATGCTTTCTCCTTGGGTGTTTAGAACCATGTAAGTGGCCAAGATTAACCAGTTTCTTTTTTATTGTCAAGGCTAAATGAGGAACTGGTCCTCAGGGGTCACTTGGTCTTGGGAAGAGCCTCTGGCTCCTTTAGTCTTTCTTTGACCAGTTGTTCTAGCTATGCGAGGATAAGTCAAACTTATTAACTCTGAATTCATTTGAAAGCATTAAGGAAAAATTTCCCTTCTGTGTTGTCCCTCCTCTCAGTACTATACAGAGTCTATCCAGTGGGGTCTCTATGGCCTCCCTCAATGATAGAACAACTCACTCACCATAGCTACAGGATATTTTGAGAGACATCCCATAGTCCCTGGGACCTTGTTGATCTTGGAAGGCAATGGGCAAAATACTGACCTTTTAAGTCCCTCCAACCACATTAGTATAGACCTCTGAGTATGGTTATTGAACATCCAGAGAGTCAATTATACCAGTCTGATACTTTTAATTGTTGTGTAATATTAGGAGAAAACTTGAGCAAAAATCAAATGCTTTCAAATAAACCTTGATTAGGTATATATTTTATTCATTAAGCAAATTCTTGTAATTTTTAACAAGAGTAGATCAATAACTCCATTGATTTAAGTAGAAGTTTGAGTGAACTTTGACCTTAGAAATTTTAATATTTTATATATTATCTTCAAGTCTCATCTTTTTTATACCTTAAATCTTAATAATTTTCATAAGCTTTCCAGCTTTTTCCCAGTCTGGAAACATCTTAATCTTCTTACAAAAATCCTTCTTTACTAAAAAAACTTTCATTTTTACATCCTTCTAGCATTTTCTTTTCCTTACTGATTTTTCTGTCTTAATACAATGATATATCATAATAATAACAAATAACTTTACTGTCTATTATAAGAATTTTCTTTCTAGGGAGATTAAGCAATGTCTACCCCTCCTTATAAGGTCCTAATGACAAAACCGTTTTATCAAAGTTCACCTTGATGAGTCAAGGAGTTTATTGTACTTACTTATTAAGTGCGGGTGAGGGATAGCCCTGAAAAGTAGACCTCCATCTCCCTAGTCTTTCCCAGTCTGTATGCTCTGAATCCTCCCCTGGACCCTGAGGCAACATGTGATTAAGGCAGAAATGTACAGAACTGGTTAAGAGAAGTATCTGGTTGCTCAGCTGAGGGTCCCATGACCCTGCCTGGCCCACCCTCTTATGGAAGAACATCAACAGTCAGTAAGTCAAACTGTGATGATCTTTTGCAATCAGACACAGCTGAAGTCATGAAGGCAATGGTTATTTGACTCATTTTGTTTAGACGATAATGCTGTGGAAAATCACCTTATTAAAAAAAGTTGAATCCAAACTACATATATAGGATAATGTAATAAATTAATATTACCTGTGTACATATTATTAAACTACAAGGCTTTTTAAATTCCCAGATAAACCTTGTAGAGAAAACAAGATAGTCAAAAATCATTTTATGCTTTACACAACACACAGTATGATCTACCATAATTGTGCTTTTGGCTTTAACGAAGTATAAGGACCAAACAGACAGGAGCAGCAGATACATAGCAAACATCATCAAGTTGATGTTTGTAACATCCAGCAGAAATCAGCTAAGGAGACCCTGTTAAAGCTGTGATGCTGGAGCTACCATTAAGAGTTTGGGCAGAGAGTCCCCCTCTATCTGCTCCATGATCTGTCAACAGCACCTGTAATCTAGGGAATACAGATCACAGAAAACAATTACATTTGGAAAGCAGTGATATCAGAATTCTTACTCTCCTTAGCCTGTTCATGTCACCATAACTGGAAAATGAAAGCAAAGCAGGTTTCTGTGGTGGTTTGAATGAAAATGCCCTCCATAGGATCCAAGTATTTGGATATTTTGTCCCCAGATGATGGTGCTGTTTTGGGGGGTCTTAGAAGGTGTTGCTATCCTGGAGGAAACACGTCACTGGGGGTGGGCTTAGAGAGCTCTTAAGCCTTTCTGGATCTCCAGTTTCTCTCTTGCTTCCTGTGCCTGTGGGATGATGTGAGAGCTTAACTTCTGCTGCTCCTGCTCCAGCCACCTCCCGCCACCATGCCTCTCCTCCATGACAGACTATAATTCCCCCGGAAATGTAAGCTCAAATAAACTCTTCCTTTTATAAGTTGTTTTGGTCAGTGTTTCTATCTCAGTAGCAGAAAAGTGACTAATACAGTTTCCCGGGGCATGAAGGGGCAGAAACAAAAGCAGACAACAGGTATGGAGCAAAGGAGTCTTAAGGACAGAAATAATGTTTTATCTCAGATGGAGGAAAAACAGGATTGGAGATGCCAGGCAGAAAGCAGGCATTGCCCTGGCAGCAGTCTATACTTCAGTTCAGGGTTGAGATCTATGTTTGTCTAAGATTTGGTATTGGGCTGATGCAGATTTGCATGAGCTTCTCAGGTCTGGCTATCTCAAAGTGTGAGTTGGCCACTGTTGGAGTCAAATGGTTGGGGGAAACTCTTAATCCACTTTAGAAGCCAGCAAATATGTCATGCAAAACAATATGTCAAAAGCAAAAGAAAACCCACTATGGAGGTTTAGTATTACCCTCTTAGTCTGACATAAAAATGCATTGACCTTATCTAGTGGCAACAGAATGCATTTTGGAGTCTCCTTTGTGTCTCCCACTTCCATGATCTCATTAGGCATCCAGAAATGTGGAAACCAAAAAGATAAAGAATTGGGGGAATTGGGACATGTGACTAAATGCCTTTGATGCAGGAACTTCCTGGGGTGCAGTGATCTCCTTAGGGCTCAGTAATAGGGGAAATTTCGTGGATGCCACCATTTTAATTTATGCCTCATGGTTGTATTAACCAAGATGAAGGCAAGGTCACACGTTCACCTCCTTATTTTTTATGTCACTAACCAAGATGGTGACCAAGTTGAGTTACCGTGAATGTCCCCATATTGATGATATCATTAGCCAAGATGGTAGCCTAGTCTCTTCATTCGGGTATGGAGCAGGCACACAGAGCAGAAAATTTTATAGGTGTTTATCCTAACACAAGAGTATTGTGTCTTTTCCCCATTTAGTGGCTTTTGACTTCATACATTTCAAGGTTGGCTAGTTTTAAAAGAATCTGCACAAAAGAAGTGAAGGAAGAGCAAGGGGTCAACCTCAGAGCCTTGTTTCAGGAATGCAGCAGGCCCTTGTATGAGCAAAAACCTTTACAAGGTTGGGGAAACTACAAAGGTTACATTCCTGTGATCATTCCTTTGATAAAAAGGATTTTAATTCCTTGTAATTATTTTCCTCACTATGATCACATTTCCTTTGTTCAGAAAGTTTTGGAGTTATTAATAGACTTGTCTTTTGCTGGCTTAGTATTCTAATTATTTATTTTTATCACCAATCTATTTCAAATTCTACGTGAAAACATTTAGCTCTCTTTTAAATATGTTTAAGTCCATTACTTATTCTAGGAGTTTCATTTTCTTAGAGATTTCTCTTAAAACTCCACATTCCCCCAGTCTTCTGCCTAGGATTTCTTCTGCTATGGTCCTTATAGTTCCCTTTCTCTCTGTTTATACAGAATCTCTTGCATCCCAAATTCTCCTTTCTTAATTTTTCATTTATTCCTTCATTTGGGTAGAGAATATCTGCAACACTTTTCTTAGATGGAGCTAATTTTTCTGAAATTTGCATATTTGAACATGACTTTATTTCACCCTCACACTTTATTGTAGAGAACACAATTACCTAGAGGAGAGTGTTTTTCAAAATTTTGAAGCGTGTGCTACTGCTTCCCAGACTCTTGTGAAGTCACTCTGTCTCACACTCCATTTTATGGAATAGTAGCTTGTTTTTCTATCTGGAAGTTTCTAGTATCTCTTCTTCCTCCCATTGTTCTGAAATACACAATGATGTTCTGCAGCACAGGGTAATTCTCATGCATTTTGTGGGGTGTTTGTATTAGTTACTTTTCTGCTGTGGTGATAGAACATCATGACCATGTCAACTTACAAAAGGAAGAATTTATTTGGCATACTGTTCTAGAGGGATATGAGCCCACCATGGCGAGGAGGCATGGCAACAGAGGATGGTGGCCAAAGAGAAAGCCATGGACTTACATCCTCAAGCACATGCAAGAAGCTGAGACAAACAGACTGGAAGAAATGGGGTGAGGGCTGATACTTTCAAAGCCCACCCCAAGTGACGTGCTTCCTCCAGTATGGCCACATCTCCTAAAGGTTCCATGACTCCCCAACTCTGCTCCAAATAGTGCCACCAACTAACCAAGTGTTTGTTGGAGCCTAGGAGGACAGTCTCAGTCAGGCCATCACAGTATTCAAGGGTGCTGTTTCAATCCAGAGACACCTGTCCTTGGTCTGTGGGACATGTTCTTGGTTGATTTCCTTGATTGCTTGTTCCCTACAGCTTTTTCTTTCGCATTTGAGTGTCTTTTCCGGATGATGAGTATGCTTGACTTGATCTACTTTTCCCATATTTTCATTCGTATTTTCATCTCTTTCTTTATTCATTCTCTTTTTGGGTGTAATAGAATGTACAATTTCATAGTCTAGACTTTTTGCTGTATTGCTAATCCTTTGAGACAGGGTCTCCCTGTAGCACCAACTGTCCTGGAACTTGCTATGTAGACCAGGCTGGCCTTGAACTCACAGAGATCTGCTTGCCTCTGCTTCCTTTGATTTCTAAGAATTCATTTTTCATGATTGCTTGAAGCAATGTAAAAAACACATTTCACTGGCTCTGAAAAAAATGAATTAATTTTTCTTGGAATCTTCATTTTCTACAGCATCCTGTCCTTGTTTTAAAGATACTATTCTATCTTACTGCTCTTGGAATATAAAGCTTTTTTATAGTTTTTGTGTCTCTGTCCAACAGCTTATTGTGTTTCTTATTCTGTTTATTGTTTTTCCTTTTAAAAGTTTTTCTTCAGATTTTGGAGATCCCTGGTTTTCTACTCAAACATTAAAGTGAGAATTAATAGTTATAAATGATACTTCAGTGCAGTGCTAAACAAATTAAAGGATGGGGGGCTGGAGAGATGGTTAAGTAGTTAGGATCACTGACTGCTCTTGCGGAGGATTAGGTTCGAGTCCCAGCACCCACATGATGACTAATAATAACTATCTGAAACTCCCGTTCCAGGAGATCTGACACCTTCTTCTGGCCTCTGCAGGCATTGCATGACACAGGTACACTTCCATACGTGTAGGCAGAAAACTTATGCATATAAAATAAAAATTAAAAAAATCAAAGGAGGAAAATGTGGGGCACTGTGGAGTGTAGATACATTCTGTACATGGGTGAGGCTTGTCAACTGTATTGGCTGCTAGATGGTTTCATGAGGGGTCATCTAATATCAGAATCAATATCTTTTTTTCCTGTGCTGGTCAGATTTATCAAGGAGAATCCTCTTATCTCCCATTCAGAAGGCAAAAACCTCCCTCATTGCTATTGTTTTGAGAGCTGAGTGGGGAAGGAGCTGAGTGTTTCACATTCATCATTTCCACAGTCACTCCAGCTTATTTTCAGGATGGTACATGGTGTGCCTGAGTCCCCACAGATGTGGGCAGCCTCTTTCATCATTTTACCAGGACTGACTTCTAGTCTTCAGCCAGAGTGGAAAAGAGCTTGGCTTATTGCAGCTAATTGGAGAGAGCAGGATTTGGGGAAGAGGGGGTTTGACCCATTTTAACAAACGTCAGCAGTTTTCCTATTGCAGCACAGCTTGGACCCCAACTCTTGGGACTCCCACGACTTCTGAGGCACAGATCCAGGTACTTTGCCCTCAGCCTTGGCCCCCGTTCTCTCTCTTTTATTGCTGTCACCTTTTCTTATGTCCTTTGTGTCTTAATTTTCTTTCCCACCTTACATCTATTGTGATTATTTGGGTCTTGAGTGGAAAAAAGGAAGGGTAAAAGTGGGGGTTCAGTTTGCCACCCTTAATCTGAAGCCTTGATAAGTTATTTGTTCTTTCTGTTTTCACTGCCTTTTCCTATAAAGAAGGAATGAAACAGAGCCTCCTGGTTGGCTTGCCAGAGTAGTTAGTAGAGTTTTAGGATCAAAACCTAGATCCTTGCAGCCCCAACAAGCTAAGTTCAGTCACTTGTCCTCAAGACACCAATTAAAGAGAAAAGCAATAGTGAAGTGTAGAGAAAAGAAATCTTGTCAGTGTTCTACATTGGGAAGACAAATAAGGAGGACCCAAGTCCATTTGGGCGGTATTGACATGAGGGTTAGGTTTAAACAGAGGCCAAGAACTATACATAACTAACCTTTTACTGGCCAAGGTGTGACCCTGTCCATCCTTGACTTAATCATTGTTTTGGTTCTAGTCTTTCCTGCAGGATGGTCTGATAAACTGTCAGAAGTGTGTGAAATTCCTTCCTGGATGACAAGCTCCTCCTATGACTGGCAACAGTCTTTGGCCTTTCCCATCCCTCAGCATGAGACTACTGGGACAATTCCA
Source organism: Nannospalax galili (assembly GCF_000622305.1). Taxonomy (NCBI): domain Eukaryota; kingdom Metazoa; phylum Chordata; class Mammalia; order Rodentia; family Spalacidae; genus Nannospalax; species Nannospalax galili. Next base: position 6,043,571 of record NW_008339923.1, read on the forward strand.
ATTCTTTGAGAAGTATTGTTTCAACAGTCTGGTAGTCAAAGGGAGGGGCACAAGTCTCTCTCCAGAATGGTTGCAATACCATTTTTATAAGATGTAATATTATCTATATTACACTTAACATTGTAAATGTGCATCCCTCATTCAAAAATCTTAAATCAGAGATGCTCCAAAATATGAAAATTTTGTGTATTCACATGATGTTCAAAAGTTTTATTTTTTTGGAGCATTTCTGGTTTTGATTTTGGAGAACAGTAATGCCCAGGTACTTAAGTATATGAAAACATTCCGAAACTGAAAATATTGAAATTGAAAATACTTTTGGTCTCAAGCATTTTTAGGATTTGTTTTTATTATTTTTTAATTATGTGTATGTGTAGGTGTCCATGTGTGTGCATGTACACATGTATGTGTGTGCTTGTGGAGTCCACGAGAGGGTGACAGATCCCTAGGAGCTGAAGATATAGGCAGTTGTTAGCTCCCTGACCATGGATGCTGTGAGCCAATCTTGAGTCCTCTGCAAGAGCAATACTTAATCTTAACCATTAAGCTCTCTGTGCAGCCTCTGATCTCAAGCATTTTAGGTAAGGGACACTTAGTATTCATATATAATATTTTTTGTATTTTGCATTCATTTCATCCTCTTGATTTTTTTTCTTTCTTTTTCTCTCTTTTTTTTGGTGTTTATTAAATGACTAAGGATTGAACTGAGAGCCTTGCCCAACACCTCACTTCCCTTGTATTTAACCCTTTTTAAAAATTGTGAGATGGTCTCACTCAATTGACCATGCTAGCCTTGATCTTATACTATTGCCCAGATACGCCTTGAACTGATGATCCTCCTGCCTCACCTTTAAACAGCTGGAATTATTGGCTCATTCTTTTGATTTTGAATCCTTTTGATTCTCATATAATTCAGCAACTGTAGGTCTTGATAAGTGGTTCTGGGAGCTTTTATGATGGCTAATTTTGATGTTCAATGGGTTGAATTGATAAATGGCTAGGGCATTAATGAGTTGTGAGGGCATTTCCAAAGAGGACTGAGGGGAGGAATGGGCTGGGGTCCTGCACTGAATTAAGAAGTCAAAAAGAGAAAGCCTGCAGAACGCTGGCATTGTCCTTCCTCTGCTTTCTGATCTGCCAAGATGGGGTTGCATAGCTTCCTACCACCAGGCCTCCCATGCCACCACAGACTGAATCTCCTGAAACATAGCCCCCAATAAACCTTTCTTCTCTGAAGATGTATTATATCAGGTATTTGGTCACAACAACGAGAGAAGTAACTAACGCAAGATTTCTGTGTGCCTGAGGTCACATGGCCACAATAAAACTATTGAAACCTACATAAAACAGGCAGATTGAAAGTACTAGACTCAAGTCTGGTTGTTGATTAGATGTCTGGGTCATTTGACAAAAATGAGAAGGTTAGGTAGTGCAGTGGTTTGAATGGGAAATGTCTACTATTATAGGCTCATGTGTTCCCAGTTGGTGGGGTTGTTTGGAAAGCTTGTAGAACCCTGATGAAGTGGAGCCTTGGTGGAGAATGTACATCTCTAGGGGTGGACGTTATGGATTTATAGGCTCACTTTGCTTACTGTTCTCTCTCTCGCTCTGCTTCCTGTGTATGAGTGAAATGTGACCGGCCAGCTTCCTCCTCATGCCACCATGCTGTCCCTGAATGTTGCCATACTTTCTCCACCATGATGGACTCTCCATCTGGAATTGTTAAGCCAAAATAAAGCTTTTCTTTCCTAACTTACTTTTTGTTAGGATATTCTATCACAGCAACAGAAAGGTAATCAATACAGGTAGGATAAAAAAATCCAAGTTTCTACTACTTGAACAGTTTTCTTTTCTTTATTTTTTAAATTCAGGTTTGAAAAAAGATGGACATGGTGGTACACATCTGTAATCCCAGCACTCGGAAGGCTGAAGCAGATAACTGTGAGTTCAAAGTCAGCCTGCGTCACAAAGTTAAGTTCCAAGTCAGTCTAGGCTACATAGTGAGGGACTATCTCCAAAAAGAAATGTAAAAATCTATATGAATCTATAGGAAAGGAGAAAAACTGAATCCTAGAAATTGAATCACGATTTCAAGCCATTAAATTACAGGACCTGTGAAAATATCCAAGTCATGATGGAAACGCAAAACACTCTTCCTTAATGGTAAATTCTGATGTTCTTGTTTCTCTGCCCTTTGGGACCTTACTTCCTCCAAGGCTCTTCTTCCAGCCTGGGAAATAGCACTGCAACACAGAGAGAAGACTCTGTTAGCCCTGACCATCTGCCTGAGTTGAGAGGCTCACTCTGAAAAACAATATCGCCTCCAAAAGATGGCAATTTGACTTCAATGTGGTGCCACACACACATAATTCTAGCACTCGGGAGGATGAGGCCGATGGATGTTGAGTTCAAGGTCATCTTGGGGTACATAGTATTTCAAAAAAGTAATATGACTTCCTCAAGGCAGAAACTACCCCTTCTCTGTTTCCCCACCAGGACTTCCTTATAGAATACTGCAGGGTACTATTTAAGTGATGAAATAAAGATACAAAGTTAAAATATCAGATTTAGGAGCCTCAGTTACCTCATCTTGAAATTATAACCTTCCATTTTAATGCAATCACGTGGCACTGCACTCACAGAAAGAATCTAATAAACGATAGCTTGAAAACATAAGGCGTAAGGGGGCTGGCTGGGTTGGTAAAGCACTTACCTGCAAGTGTGAGGGGTCTGCATTTGATTCCTAGCACTTACATTCAAAGCTGAGCATGAGTGCAGGGGTCTGTAATCCCAGCACTGGCACTGGAGAAGCAGAGGCAGGAAGAAACTCTGGTACTCGCTGCCCAACCAGTCTAGCCTACTTGATGAGCTCCAGGCCAATGAGAGACCTTGACTAAGGTGGATCACATTCCTGAGGATGATGTCTGAGGTTGTCCTCCAGCTCCACATGCACATGCACACATGTGCACAGGCACCTGCATACACACAGACATAGGCACTCATACACAAGCACAGAAAGAAAATATATATTCTGGGATAAGTTTGAGTGTCTCATTTTAACATTAACGCCTATCTAGAAATCATTAATTCAAACTGCAACATTTGGGAACTTTAAAATATCAAAGATGAAGAGAAAGTAAAGATGATCTTTCCTTTGATGTTTCCATTGACCCACTTTTTCATATGTAGCCAGAATCCAGCTTTATTACAGATCACAGGACCTGGGACACATTGTTGCAATAATTTAATCTCAAGTAGGAATGACATTGTTAGCATAGTGTTCCTTAATAGTATTAGTCAAGCTGAGCTTTAAGGAACATACCTATGGACTTCAAAGGATTTGTTTTAAAGAAAGTGAAATAAAAAAGAAATAAGATTCCCCAGGAACATGATAGAGAACTACCATTTCCAGCCAGAGTTCTGGACACTGAGTAACCTCCAAACTGTGTTCTGAGGAAAACAGTTGTCTCATGCAAAAAGCACAAGAGCTAATCTAAAACACGGTTAGTTCAAAGCCTCTGGGCAAAGAGAGGGACACAAAGGCAGACACTCTCTCCTTTAATGAACCCCACATGGAGAGGAACTGCTGCTGGGTAAGCTGCTGTCTGTGCCTTTGAACTGACTGGGATTCAAACAGCGAAATGTCATTTCGCACTCTGGGAGTGAGCCAGCAGATCTCGAAAAACTTCCCAGGTCCCAAAAGTTTGCAGAAAGCATTCTCCTTAGGACTTCTGGGGATTGAAACAAAAGAAACCGAGTCTATGATGACCAGCCCAGGGTTCTGATCAAATCTTCACACAGCAACTTTTTCCTTTTTTCTTTTTCTAGACGTGATTAACCATTCTCGAACCTACTGCTGATTGTATGCAGGTGGTCACTGCATCTGTGCTACTGCTGTGGCTGTGGGACAGTCACATGATTCTTGTCCTGCCTGTAGGGATAGGCCACAGGAAAGCTTCTGCTTAAGCTGTTGTTTTCCCTAGTTGAGGATGTAGGGTCAGAAGGAAGCAAGGATAGAGTGTGACCTGCTTCCTTAGAGGGCCTCTGAGTATAAAGACAGCCTGGTATCCTGTCTGCTAGTGATCAGAAAGTCACTAGAACCTTTTAGGTACTTTCTTTGTCAATAGCTATGGAAGGAAGTGGCAAGGTCAGGTAGGGCCAGTGACTCACTGGCAGGTCCCTTCTATGACCTGTTTTTATTAATATAATCATGCAGTAATTTTCAAAGCATTTCAATTATAAGTAGATGGATGTTTCCCCCAGAACAATATCTTTTAATAAAAAATATGACTTATTTGAAAATTGTGAACTTCCAGTTCTACCTCATGAATTTAAACAGAAGAGCTTGTCTTTGGCTATTTTGTGTTCCTATAATAATGTACCCGAGATGGAATACTTTATAAAGAAAAGAGGTTATTGAGTCCACCATTCTGGAGGTCTAAAGGCAGATCCCATCACATGGAAGGTATGAATGAGAGAGCAGTCCTGTGGTAAGAGAAGAAGTAAACCTGGGAGGGACCCAGTTTAATCACTTCAGGTGAGCAGGCATGATCCTGTGACCTCCCACTAGGTCTCACCCCTTAAAGGTATCTCTACCTTTCACTGACATGATATGAAGGACCAAATCTCCAGAACACAGTTGGAATGCAAACTATGACAGAGGTATATCATAAATTGTTATAGGGCAAAGTAGCATGAATGACATCCCAGGAATTAGTGTAGGCACTTTATGATCTCATTTGACCCTCACAACTGTGAAATCAGTGGAATTATTTTCATTTTTCAGATAACAAAAGCTGAAGCACAGTGAAACTAAGTGGATTACCCAAGGCAGCTGCGTTGCCTGACAGGCCTGAGCTGCCACAGAACCCTGGAATATTTCTTTGGCCAACAGAGGAATATCAACATTTAAAATAGAATATGTGGGGCTGGAGAGCTGGCTCAGCAGTTAAGAGGACTGATTGCTCTTGCAGAGGACCCAGGTTCGATTCCCATCATCCACATGGCAGCTAACAACCATCTATAACTCCAGTTTCAGGGGATCTGATGCCCTCTTCTGACCTCTGAGGATATTGCATGACACACATGCACATAATACACATTCAGGCAATACACTTACACATATAAGATAAAAATAATAAATAAAATATTAAAGAAATAGAGTATGCAAATGCCCTGTCCAGATACCAGCCCCAGAGGAGGTTACTTTATACTGAGGGTAACAACATCTGGGCAAAGTAAGGAAATAAAAACCTGTCACCCTTCCCCTCTTAACCAGACCATGAGAAGGAACTCCTGGTACTTCTAAAGAATCTATCTAGTTATTTCCACATTTAGAAACAGTGGCTTTAAACCCCATCTAGGTGAGACTTTTGTTGGTGGCAGGTTCTGACCTTGGACAGGATATGGATAGCCACAAAAAGGGCACCTGCTTCTGTTTTTTCTCCTGTTCAGGTGAAACGAGGCTAGGGCTTCCCTAGAGTATGCTGAGACGGCCTGGTTTCTTCTTCTTGCCCCTGAGAAAAGCTGGTGATGCGGCTCTCCTTTCCATCCTGTTCCCTCTGGTTCTGCATGAGTACATTCACTATGGACTGCATATGGGTTGTCCTTCTTGACACGCTTGGGAGTTGAATCTCCATTAGGCAGTATGAAGAGTGTAGAAATTTATTCCGACTCTAATGTTTATAGAAGGGGCCTTTGTAAAGAGACTAGCTTGGAAAAAGGCCATTAGGGTAGAGTTCAGTGGTTGAATAGTGGTGGGTTTTATTGTTCGTTTTTCGGTGCTGGAGATGAACCCAGGGCTTTGTGAGGCAAGCACTTGACACAAAAACACAACTCTCACCTCAAATGGGGATAATAAATAGTTTATTATGGAGCCAAAAATGAGTGATCATAGCTTGGGAACACAGATTTAGGTCACCCTAAATTCTGTATTCCAACATGGAAGCAATTTCGTTAAATTTTTATAGTAACAGAAAATTTATAGCAAAGAAAATCATAAATCAAGGCACTTTTCAAATACATTGGTGGAAGCATTAAGTTGGAGACTACACAAGGCGGAGAAAGCTCAGATGTAGGCCTCAGATGTTTCCAGTGACATTCTTAATATTTTGGTTGACATAAACTAGGGTTATTAACAAGGTTTTTATCTGTTAGTAATAGGATGTTAGATCTGACACAGAGGTAAGCAAGGAATGGCTATTTAGGGTGCTAAATATGGCCCAAAATAAACTGTAATTTGTTTCTGGACCTGAAGCATTCTAACCTCTCCATAATAATTGAAGTTCTCATCAGTTAACCAGCCTTGTAGAAGGTTTAGTTCAATGATACAGTTTTTTTTTTTTTTTCAAGGAACTTTCCCTCACACACCTTTCCACTGAACTACAACCTTAGCCCAATAGCGGAGATTTTATAAGAGGGAGAATTAGGAGGAGAGACATATACACGTGCATCCTTCTTTACCTCAGGATTTTGCCAGCAAACAGGCCATCGCCAGATATAGCCCTTGACCTTATTCCCCAGAAGTGGGAGCCAAGGTAAACTTCTTTTCATCTGACCAGACTATGCATTAAGACCACATTCCAAATGAGTGTGGTGCTGTGGAATGCAGTAAGTCTTGGGTGAAGAGTTCTGTTTGCTCTTCTCACTACTCAAGAGAGGGGTTAGGGGTGGAGCCCAAAGGTACAGCACTTGGCTAGCCTGCGTAAGGGCCTTGGTTCCATCCCCAGGACTGCAACAAATAAATAAACAACCCAAAGCTGAGTAAGTAGAAGATTCTGTACATGGTAAGTGTGCACAAGTACGGCATGTGTCCAAGTCCCCTCTGCTACCCCTGGACTCATACATTCTCGGAGGTAAAGAAAGAACTGGGAGTACAAGGGTGGGTAGTGGGGCACCCTGATCACTTAAATCCCTGCTTAATCAGAGATCAAGATGATAATCATCACATTTGCTCACTGTCTCGGAGTCTGTGCAGTGTTTTCCCATATAATACCTTTTCTGCCAGTCAGGAAGGGCAAATGAACAGACTTTACCTATATAGCTGGGATACAAATATAGTTGGGTTTCCAATTCAGAGCTAGCTCCTTCCTGCCCCTTCTCCCTCTCTCTTTCCCTTCACCTGTCCCTTGCTCCCGACCTTCTTACATACTATCTTGGATCGACAGAAGAGAATCCATCATTGTGTTTCCATTCTATCAAAATACACTTTTAAAACCCAAACAAATATCTGAAAATGGGAAGGAATTATTTCAGGAAGGCCTAGAGAAAAAAAAAGAGTAATAAAAGCAATGTTGATTTCATTCTATTCCTCTGGATCACAGTTAAGTGACCTTGGAAATCTAGAATGATCCTTTTGTTCCTTCATTTTTGTAGGTGAGATGATACTTTGGAACTTTCTGCATGTGTTTAACCTCCAAATGTAGCATAACATGTAGGTTAACATGTAGACAGGGATGGGCCGAGGCCAGATCAGTTTTCATTTTTAACTTACGCTCTTTTTTTTTTTTCTAGACAGGGTCTCCCTGTAGCCCCAGCTGGCCTGGAACTCTCTATGTATACCAGGCTAACCTAGATGTCATAGAGATCTGCCTGCCTATGCCTCCTGAGTGCTGGGATTAAATATATGTTTAGAGCTTTTAATTTGCATTTTGACCTTAGTGGATGTGAAGCAAAATAGAGTTGCTGCGGCCAAAGGCACTGTCCTTGCCACTGCTCAACCTATGTTCTTGCCCATGGGTGTGCCAAGACAGTCTCCTTCCTTGCTTGGGCCTTAGTAGGCCTTAGTGACACAAAGCTATACAAACACATTTATTAAAGGCTGTGTGTTCACTTCAGTGAGTAAGGGCCTGATGCTCAGTGCTTACATCTCTAGATGCCTAAATATAACCCTAAAAATGTACTTGGTAAGTCTCTCAAAAACACTTTAATGTAACTTTGTCCCATGTCCTTGAGACACAAGAGAGTACATAGCAGTTAGAAGACTTGGAAGGACAGGGAAGACAGGCACTCTGATTGCATGGAGGATGTAACGGTGGAAGGCCTTGATTAAAAGTCAAAAAAATTAAACTGTCAATCCTTTCTTTCAGACAGTTTATTACTTTTATGTTGCTGTGCTGAAATACCTGAGAACAATTTAAGTGGAATTGTGTGTTTGGGCTCTTGGTTTTGGAGGTATCTGTCCATCATGGATTCCAGGAAGTGGTAGAGAGGGAGAGGGAAACAGGGTATATATAGGTAGAGAGGGAAAGTGAGAGCGGGTCCCCTAAAATGCAGTGGAGAGTGGAGAGAAAGCTGAGTTCACTCAGGGGAAGATGCTCAAGCAGTATCAGCAAGAAGGAAGGGAAAGGGGGATCCAGTGCCCTGTAAGAGCCCTGACTCAGAGTTCTTTTGCCAGACTCCCAGCTCTGGGATCCCCTCCTTTTACTCCCAAGGGAGCTCTCTGTTTGCTTCAATAAAGCTGTTCTGTCTCTCTTTTGGGCTTTGGTCTTCTATCTTCTGTCTTTTCAGGACAGTCAATTCTTTCTGTGCCAAGGAATGAACTTGACTATCTCCCAGCATACAGCATACAGCATACAGTGGGACAGACTAGTTCACATCATGGTGTCTAGGAAGTAGAAAGAAGGAAGCAGAAAGAAGGAACACATGAAGAGGCAAGGGCAAGAGAGAGTCCCAAAGGACCCACCCCCAGTGACCTACTTTCTCCAAATAGACCCCACAACCTACATCTTCACACCTCCCAATAATGCCATCATCCTGTCAATCCATCAAGAGATCAAATTATCCATTAAGAGCCTTCAGTATCTAATTGGCCCTGGAAACACCCTCACAGACACACCTAGAGTCTACTTTGCTAATCTCCTGAGCATCTATTAATCCAATCAGTTGACAATCAAAATTAACCATCATAGATAGCAAGCTCATACTGTCTTAGATAATGAGTATTGTCTCCCAATGATGTCAGGCATCCATTCTTGTTTCTCTTTCTGTCTCAGCCCTGTTTTTGGAGTAAAGTTCAGATTTGTGCCTAGTTTAACCTGGTGAAATACTTGGCAAAGAAAAAGAATGAATGTAAGTTTTGAAACAGTAGACATGTACCTATGTGGAACAGAATATTGATTCTTTATGTTGGCAACTAGGTTGACATTGAATGATAGAGTTGTTAATATGTCTATGATTCATTTAAAAATCAATAAAGTGGCTGGAGAGATGGTTCAGCAGTTAAGAGCACTGACTGCTCTTGCAGAGGTCCCGGGTTCCATTCCCAGCACCCACATGGCAGCTATGAACCATCCTTAACTCCAGTTCCAGGGGAATCCGAAGCCTTCTTCTGACCTCCACGGCATTGCACGACACAGGTGCACTTGCATGCAGGCAGTACACTCATACACATAAACTAAAAATAATAAATAAAATATTTTTAAAAATCAATAAAGTAGACCAGGCTTGGTGGTGCATATCTTTAATCCTTGTACTTGAGAAGCAGAGTAGGGGATCTCTATGAGTTTGAGGCCACCCTGGTGCACATAAGTGAGTTCTAGGCCTGTCAATGCTACAAAGTGAGACTATGAGGAAGGATAAGTAAAACTAAAGGCCTTAGAAAAAGCCACTATATAAGCTTCTTGAAGTATATACATATACATCTTAAAAAAGAGAGTAAAAGGAGGTACCCTATAACAGGGACAGTGCCCCTTTTAGACATAGGCTAATGAAAAATAATACAATGCCAAGAATGGATTCCCTTTTTAGAAACTGTTGATCGGGGGTCCATAGATCACCAAACAATACTGGCCATTGCTCCTGCTCTTGGCTACCCACTAGAACTGGATGGTAAGACCCTATTGCTGAAGACATTACAGACATGAGTTGTAGAATGAACAAGGAGGAATCCAGTTGGTGTTGACTGCAGAGCCTCATCTCCACTGGCTATCTTTCATAGTGCTGCAAGGTGCTACATATGCTACCAGAAGGAGAAAATAATCATCAGCCCCACCCAGCTGTGAAGCCTGTGAACTACAATACCAACTGGCCTGGTAAGACATGCCCATTGGTGCAACAGTGGCACACATATTATGGTAGTAATCAGTCACTCTTTAATTGGATTTAAGGTCTGCTTCATAGGCTGGAGCCCATTCCTGACACTAATATCAGACTTAGGAACCCGAGACTAGACAGGCTATAGGACATAAGGGAGAACCTAATCTAGTTTTCTACTAAGTAGTTGTCATATTGAACTAATTCCTAATGATTTATTGTTACATTCATAGATGAATGCATCTTTCAACTCTCACCAGATATGTTTCCTTATGTAGCAGATGGTGATTAACATAGAAACCCACAACTAGCCAACATCCAGGGAAAAAGGGGGTGCAGACTGTTTATCCCTGAATAGGACACCTATATCAAACTTTTGCCTCCCAAGGCTCAGAGATCATTGTGGAAGAAGGGCTGGAAAGATTGTAAGAGCCAGAGGTGGTGAATAACCATAATGAAGCAGAGTTTTCCAGGCAGCTGGCCAGTTGCTCATACGAACACACAGAAATGGGAGCAACATGTACAAGTCTCTTACAAGCTCAAACCAGACACAATCCCAGCATGGACATAAGGAAGTGGATGAGAAACCTCAACCCATCCTAAGGAAATTGTGGCAACTGATGATTCCTGGGAGGGGCAGAGACAGCATCTTCAAAGAATGGGACTCTTGGTAGGCTAACCAAGCTCCAGTGGATGGACCCATACTGAAGGTCATTTGGGGACACTAATTAGACTCTCTATAGAGTCTAATTTTACAGATATTATACTACATTAATTTAAATTAGACTGGGGCAATAAGGAACCATGGATAGGGTTGTGAATCTAAATACCATCAAATTGTGTTGTACGTAAATTGAAAAAATTAAATTTAAAAGATTAAAAAAAACAATAGAAATCAATAAAGTGGTTAAAATTCCAGATAGTAAAACATTTAAGTTGTAAAACAATTTTTATTGAATTGTTGATATTCATAGTCTTAATGTATATTTTAAATTTTAATTCTAATTGAGCCCTTTGAATCATTTAGAAGAAATAATGTTGGGGGACCCTGCTGCTAAGGTTGCAGTCCACCATGTCCGGGTAGCTCTAAGGAGCTTGGTGCTATATGGAGGACTCCCTTTCTCAGCAGCTTCCCGCTCTCTGCCTGACCTTATCTGGAAGGTGCCTCCAAGCACTGTTGCCTGGCCTTATTTGGAACATGACCTTTGGCATAGTTACCTGCAATAAAACTGCCCCCAGGTTTTTTCTATATGATAATTAGGCATTGCCCTATAGCCAGATGATAGGATCCCCCTACCACATGTAAATAAAGCATACTGTGAACACCTATCAGCTGAAGCTTTGGCTACCATCTCCACTGTATATTTTTCCATAACCCCCACTGAATAAATGAGCTGTATCACTGAATCTGACTCCCAGAAGGTCTTTTCAGTCCTTGCTCACTGGCCGTCCTGACCCCGTTCGTCACTTCTGCTCCCTTTGTTCTCGTGGGTAGGTGGCCAATGGCCCACAAGGGGAGGGAGAGACCCACAAAATAACTTTCAATGACTATAAAAAAATAATTTTAATTTCTGAGTTAAAAAATTGCTGACATTATTGGTGGAAGTACAGGCTCAGACATAGGATTACTGGACACATCTGTCTTTTAGATCTCTGTTATCCCACAGAACTCTCTGGGGTGGCAACGGTGTTCTCTCTCTGTGCCGCCATATGCAGCAGTCACAAGTGACACACTCACTATTCACCTGAACTGTGGCTATGACCACTGGGGACAAGACTGAGCTGAGGATGGCTAGAAGCCAAAACAGAACAGAATAGCTTAAATCATCACTGTCATTGGTCACAAAGTATGAAAAACTTCATTACACCAACATAATTGGACATTTTTGAAATCATTTTTTTGTGTGTGTATGTGTATAATGTGTCTATGTGTGTCTTTGTGAAGGTGTATGTTCCACAGTTCATGCATGGAGATCGGAAGACAATCTGAGGTGCCAGTCCCCACTTCCCAGTTGTTTTGAGATGGTCTCTTGTGGTCCTCTTTCTACCTGGGGTTCTCCTGTCTGATTCCCATCTCACCATAGAAGCAATGGGATTACAGATGTGCTCAACTGTGTGCAGCTTTACATGGGTTCTATGGATTTGAACTTGGGTCCTTACGTTAGCTCTTTCCTCACCAAGCCATCTTCCTGGTTGCCATAATTGTTTGTTTTTTTTTTTTTTTTTTTAAGTAAAATAAAGGGGAACAATATTGTCTGAATCACATCACAAATTCACCACAACACAAATTATATGTCTTTATTCCTTATTTGTATAGGTATGGTGTTTCTAAATAGAAGATCTGGACATGCACAGTAATGTATTGGGCTGTCTGGATCATTTTATTGACATTTTGCCACATGAAACTATAGGAAAGATGGAGAAGTAGCTCCCAGGTGAGCATGTGCAGAATATGCCCCAGGCTCCAAGTTCAAACCCTACCAAAGCCCTTGTCTAAAAAGATAAAATACACCGGTTTTCTTATCTTTCAATTTAGCTTTGTTTCAAGCTATATTAGGATGACACAGTTTGTCAAGTGGATTCATGTCTTGGAAAAGCTCAGACGTGTGATGAGTGGGTTTTCCTTTGTGTTCTTCCAGAACCCACTCATGTTAAAAGCTGGTCTGACAGCACCCTCAGTCTGGTCAACTACTCTGCAAATGCCATTGTTGTCCCCAGAGAGGCAGGAGTGACATGTGGTTAGGCTGAAAAGAGAAATCTGCATGGCTGAGAAAAGCAAGTCAAAGCAACAGTCCCCTGGGAGTATCCCTGGGGGGATATTCTGGGAAGTTTCCCTTCCTTTAAGCCAAAGGTGGCTTTAAGCAGTCACCTACCTGTAAGAGGCAGTAACAAAATGATAGTTATCAGGATTTAGAGGGAGCTGTGGGCAAACCCCCGGCACCCTTTGAGATGTGGATGGCCAAGCAATAAGGCAGTCAGTTTAGCGCTGTTAAGGTAAAGAGCAGCCCCAAAGCTGAAATTCACAGCCGTTGTATACCCAAACCTAGTGGACAGATCCCAAATGTGCAGACTGGCATCCTATTCTCTAATGCATCAGTTACTGGTTTCCTTTCTTCCTCTGGACCACTTGATCTCCTCCCATCCTAACATCAAGTCTGCTCTGAAGAAGCCTTCAGCCTAAAACAGGCCCCAGTGATGAGCACAGTGCCTCGGGGCATGCAATATTGCTTTAGTAGATATTTGCTGAAAGAATTAACATCCTTTGTGAATGAAATCCTACCCTGACAGTAATCTCTTCATCCAACTTAAAGTTGCTTAGAAGCAATGTGACTACACTGAGTTTTACCTTATTTTGATCCTCTAGTCCCTCAACAGCATTAAACACTACTGGGGGGAAAATCTGTGGCTGTTCACTTTATAAAGCAAATTTGAATTCTCATATAAAGTATCATTTTATCAAAAAATCCAGGTTACAGATTGGACCAGTGTCACTTGTTGATTCTTTTGAGGTTAAGTACGGGACTTCAAAATTTCACTTTGCAGTTCAAGATAAGGCTCAACAAATACAAACTTGGGTAAAGTAACAAGGTGATATAGGATCTTATTAAGGAATAAATGATTAACATGGAGACTTTGAACAGCAGGCCTCATAAGGACTTCTTAAGCAGAAGTCCTGAAAGAAAGTGCTCGTTTTGCCTTTGCTATGCTAAACACAAAAGTTCTCTGATCTCCACATTTGCCTGGGAAGACTAGACTGAACATATCTTTGTGGGCTGTTTCAGGGGCCACTGGAGTCAGTAACATCAACATGAACGAGGGGTCCTTTATTTCTTTGGTCTTTGAGGCCTCTAAAGCAGGGAGGACTGAGCACAGGGTCCTCTGGGGGAAACAGTGCAGAGTGCTTCCAGGCACTCCAGGACTCCCCTACTTGTGAGCCTCAGAGTTAGCACACCTTGACCCTCCAAAGAGTCAAGATTCTAATGTGACCGCTTCCCAAGGCCTCTACTGCACGCCGGCAGGTTGGCTGGTCAGGAGTCCCGGGCTGTTTCAATGTGCCTACTCTGAGGGAGATGGAAGTCACTAAAAAAAATTAAATTAAAAAAATACAATTTGTTACAATTTGGCCGTTGACTTTTTACTGAAGCACTGGAAACAGCTTTATTCACTAATAAAATAGTCATCTCAGATCCAAAATGGCAAATTAAAATATGCCAAGACATTATTTGGTTCACTCCCCACTTTTCCGTTACCCAGCAATTCACACAGTGTAACAGAAATCATCGTTTATATTCAACCCTGGTTCCGCGCGATCGTCGCCTTCCGAGCTCCGGGCCCACTCGCGACTCCAGGCACCGAGGAGCGCCTGGAGCGCGTCCAGCTTCCCGGCTGCGGGGCTCCGGGACCGCGGCGCGTGTGCCCCGCGGATCCCGCGTAGGCTGGAGGTCTGGCGACTCTAGGCATCCGCGACTCCCGCTGCATCCGCGGCGCTCTCCAACTCCTCGCGGCCGGTGACCCGGGACAAACTTCTGGCGGAGGCGCGGTCCCAGGCGCGGTCACGGTTCCCGGCGCGGTCACGGTCCCCGAGGCCAGCGTCGGGACCGCAGGCGCGGCCGGGGCGAGCTGGGGTCGAGGTGGCGCCCCGGGCGGCCGCTTCTCCACGGCGGGTCACGCCCGCAT
>NW_008339923.1:6058451-6091891 GCF_000622305.1 Nannospalax galili
GCGCAGCCGGCGCGGGCTCGGCCATCAGCGCGCGGCCGCCGGGGGTGGCTTGGGGCTGCAGGCGCAGAGCCGGCGGGCTGCACGCCGGCCACTGTCACGGCCACGGCACCACGGGCGGCTAGGTCCCGAGCAGGAGCAGCGCGGCTGCGGAACCCAGCGAGGATTTGGGCTGGGCGGGCGCGCCCTCCGCTCCCTCTCCCCGCAGAGCCAGACGCCGATCCCGGGCCAGCGCCGGGCAGCAGGACCCAGGACGCAGTCCTCGCGCCCCGGAGCCGCGCGAGTTCGGACTTGTGCAACTGGTGCCACTTTGGGGTCCGGTGCTCGGCTGCGGCGTCTGCTCTCGCAGCCTGCAGCCGGGGCTTCAGTCCCCCTGCGCTTCCCGCGTCCACCCGCCACCCGGGAGCGGCCCGGCGCGCAACGGCACCATGGAGACACTTGGGACTTGCCTGCTGACTTTGGCCGGACTTTTGCTAACTGCAGCCGGGGAGACGTTCTCAGGTAAGCAAGCTGCCTCTGCCCTCCCCCGGGCCTCCGGGACGTCGGGGACTCCCAGGTAGGAGAGTCGGAGGCCTGCATCCGGGCCCGGGTAGCGGCACGGCGGACCCGGCATCGCGTAGCGGCTGAGTCTGGGCAGGGCTGGAGAGGGAGGGGAGAGCTGCCGCCGAGCTTCGGGGCCCGCGGACCGCAGGAGCCGGGAGCACGAGCTCCGGATCCGGGAGGACGGAGGACCAGCCGGGCAGCCCGGAGGACCTTACCCGGGCACGGAGACCTCCCTCTCCGCCCCTGTCCCTGCGTGGCCTGGGCTTGTGCTTGGGGTTGGGCGGCCGCCACTTCGAGTCCCTGGGCAGCTCTGGAAGGAGCAGAAAACTTTGCCTGAAGTTCGCACTGGAGCCGCCGGGAGTAGGCGCTGCGCAGTCCCTTCCGACCCGGAGTGGCGACCGGGAGTGGGCTGCGGGTGCCCAGCTGAGCCCGCGGCGATCGCGCGGACCTGGCGGGGTCGCCAGCGGCTGCGAACTCCTGGAGACCCGACTTCCCTGCCGCCCCTGTCCGGCGCGATCTGCGACTTCAGCGGGTCTCCGCGGCCGCTTGGCTCCTCAGGCAGCCTGTGCGAGCGTTCCCTCCAGGCCTTTGCCGGAGCTCTTGGGGACCTGCAGACATCTGCAGCACCCCTAAGCCCTGGCCGCTGCAGCCCCTGCCCGGGTCCCCATCTCGGCCTCCCCACGGGAGCGCCGCATCTGCCAATGACAACTTGTTAATTCAGAAGGTCCCAGGTGGAGGGAAGGGACTGGCAGTGTGCTCGCGAGCCAGCCTGTGGCCGCCACGGCCAGGGCGTTGTGAGCTCCGAGGATCCGCCTGTTTTGAGAGGGTCATGGAGCAGAATCCCGGGTCAGGCGCCATCAACCTGGCACAGAGTCCCACGGTTTTCCTTCTGTCCCTGGAGGACGCACGTGGATGGATGGCAAAGGCTGGCAACACGCGCACATTTTCTTGTGCTTGTTAGTTTCATGAAGGTTCCACTCAGTGGTGGTGGCGGCGGCGGCGAACTTTTTCTTTTATAAAAAAAAAAAAAAAAAAAAAAAAACAAAAAAAAAAACGGCCCAGTATTTAATCTTGAGCTTGACTTACAAAATGGGTTTTTATGTTTATTTGGGAGGGATAAGTAAGTTGGGCTTTAAAACATTGATGAAGTGAACTTTCATTTAGGAATACGTTTTAAAGCGTTACAGCTATGTGGACCTCTGGTGAGCGAAAGCTTCAGGTCTTTTTTCTGGAGGTCCTGCTGGTCCTTTGTGTTCATAGGCTCCAATGGTTGGTTCCTGTCCGTTGCTGAGTTGCAAGACCCTTGACCACCTTAGGTAGCAGAGATGGAGCGGAGCCGATGCATAGCTTGATTGCTTTGTCCTTTCAAAGAACCCAAACTATCAACTTCAATAGAGAAATGTCATTTCCCCAAGTTTAGTATTTCCTTAACAGTCTGAAAATTGCACGTGCTGAAAAGGAGTTAAGGCAAGCAGGCACAGCTGTCTGATAGAAAACTGATGCAGCTTTAGACTGTGTTCTTAAATGCTTGTCAGTTTGAGAGCCTTATAACTTATTGGTATTAAAAGCCAAGTCTGAAGGTCTTGGTGATCTTTTCACTTTCTAAACCCTTTCCCTGATTCTTTTGCATTGGATTCCACTGTCGTCTGTCACTGGAATGGAGTTTTACATTTTAAGGGGGTACATTTTACATTTTATTTGGCCCAGCAGTACTTTTCTCTCTTAGAAAGTAATGAAATGATCATTTGAATCATAATAGGCATTTACTAACATCCTGACTTTCCTTTTGGAGGAAATACACATTTCTGTTTGCTTGAGTTCTGTGACTAGAAGCACCTTTTCCTTTTCTTTTGGAAGCTGGAGTTATCCCTGTATGTTAGTGGGTCAGGGGGAAATGAACAGCTGTGTTCAAGTGAGTACTTAGAAAGCTTGAAATTTTAAAATTCTGAAGTCGACACATTTCATGTGTACAAGATCAGACTTGTTACCAGTCATTATATGTTCCCCTCTGCTTGGGCTTTTAGGATGCACAGAGGCCAGGCATGTGAAAGTAAGGATTGAAATTTTTTTGCATGTTGAGAAAGTTGTGAGCTATGACATTGGCATTTATTTCTTCATACACTTTTGGAAATTGCAGTACTTAGCTGCTTTTCACCTGACGTGGGA
This sequence comes from Nannospalax galili, assembly GCF_000622305.1. Classification (NCBI taxonomy): domain Eukaryota; kingdom Metazoa; phylum Chordata; class Mammalia; order Rodentia; family Spalacidae; genus Nannospalax; species Nannospalax galili. Next base: position 6,061,158 of record NW_008339923.1, read on the forward strand.
AAAAAATTCAGAGGCCTGAGCTAGATTGTAAACTTCCTGAGGTGTGGGTTCTGCACCCCCCCCATTTCCCATAAAACACTTAACTTAGGGCCTTGTACCTAACAACAGGCACTATTTGTTTAATAACTAGTGTGCATTCCTATCTTTGGCAAGCATTGAAAAATTGTGTGAGAATTGATTGGTGTGAAAGAAAGGGAGAGGTGATTGTTCAAAACCGTACTTGGGATACAGAAAACTTGTCCAGGATGCTCAAGGCCCTCGGTTCCATCCCCATCGTCCCTTTCTTCCATGCTTCGCTGGCGTTTTCCTCATGGTGTTCCACCTCAAGGACTAAACCAAGATGTTTATGAATTCAACTTTGCCGTTCCCTTCTGCAGTGATCTCTTGCCTGCTTTAGAGTGAGTTTGAACTGTTGTAATCATTTCTAGAGTGGGTTGAATGCTATAATCTGGACATCTTTTGGATAGCAGCCATCAGAAATAAACTGATGAGAAGGAAAAAGAATTAAGATTTTATTTCATGTGAATTTTATTAACTATAAATATCTTAATTGAAAGTTATTTTTTATCTTTTTGATATCTAATTTGTTAGGCAAAATAGCAGAAGTTAACCTTCAGTCTTTAGGCTTTGACTATTAAAAATAACTTCTATCAAAAACATGCAAGACAGGAAGAAAGGTAAATCGTTTCACTTTTGCTTAAGCAACTCTTTCCATAGTGAGAAGCAAGGAGCTGGCAAACCATTCCTCTTTGACCCCATTTCTTGAAAACCAAATTGTAGTAAGTGTTATACAAGGAAGTATTCAATTATCCTATCTCAGAGGGGGGGCTGATGTGTTCAGTTTGTGAAGCTTCAGTGGCAGAAGCCAAAGTACAGCGTTAGCTCTCTGTACTACAGTTGTAAGGATAGATTAAACCAACATAGCTTTGTGAATCTGCGGCCCTCTGCAGAAGTTTACTTTTGAAACTAATCTTTCAAGGAGGTCAGTGGGAAATTTGCCCAAATTTGAGTCAAGTCTGTGTTGTGTGTAATAGCACTGTAGTGCTTACCGTCCATTTCTTAGTTTAGGAAATTTTGCTCTAGTTATGTACGATATTAGCTCTGTAAAGCAGCTACTGAACTCTTAGTACTGTTTTTGCAACTCCTCTGTAAGTTTAAAATTATTGCAAAATGCAGACTTTCAATGGACTATTTACAAAAAGTAGCAATAGGTTCATTTCACAGGCTGATTTATTTAGTCTCTTTTAGATAGCTGCAGTCATGACATTTTACATTTTTGTGGTGCTTTCACAAGATAATTGATAGGAAGAACTATTTCAAGTTTAAATCAGTGATCTGGGAAGAAATATGCCAGGAAATCACTATAGCATTTTTAGTGTTATGTGTTTGTAAGGAAGAATTGCTTGAGCATAATAAATTGTTCTGATGTAGGAAATTATAAGTTTTGGTCTGTGTTTTCTAAGGGTTATTTTACCAGTTTTCGGATAAGAAGCTCCTGATGTAGGGTGAAGTGTGGATACATAGATTTATAACTTGAGGATTTCTAAATGATTTTTCCTTAATGAACGAGTCATTTGAATTATATCTTCGGATTATGTAAGCCCTATATGAATGACTCTTAGTCTTTAGTGCTGAGAAAAGTTAGTTTTAGAATGTAAGAATTTCTGAGACAATTGTCTACTTAAGTCTATGGCTATATTAATTTTTTCATAGAATGGAGTAAGTTTTGGCCTGCATGTGCCCATTCATGTGGAACAACTATGTTTTAAATTAATATGGTTTCCTTTTAGTTTTTAAGGTTTCATTAATTTTCCAAAGGATGCTCTATTATTTAAATACAAGTATATTTTTCATTAAGGAAGGGTGATCAGGTATTTAAATGAATATATTAAGTATGCTTCTTTAAAAGAATTTTTAAAATGTGAAAGTGTCTGTGTCTGTGCATGTGTGCATGTGTGTATGTGTGTGCACATGCATATGCAGGTGCCTGCATAGGCCAGAAGAGGGCATCTGATCCCCTGGAACAGGAGTCACAGACAGTTCTGAGCTGCCTGATGTAGGACCTTTGCAAGAACAGCAAGTGCTTTTAACCACTGAGCTGTCTCTCTAGTCCCATGACTTAAATACTCTTTCAACACTTCTAAATGTAAAATATTCCTGGGTGGTGTTTACCACACATTTTCCCTGCATTCTAAGATTCCTTTCTTTGAAAATCAAGTTTCCCACTAGCTTTCTTAGTTCTGAATCTTCCTGTTCTTCTATCTCTATGAACATAACACTGAACCTGATTTATCACATAAGCCAGGGAAGGTTTAATTATGACCATATTTCCAAATTACTAAAGAAACATTTTTAAAAAGATACAAAATGCTATAAGCCTTCTATTTTAAGAGAACATAGCTTCCCTGGTTCTTAAAATACTGCAGAAGTTTTCAGTATAGTCTTTAGAAAGCTGGACTTCACCCTGTAACTCTGAAAAATCCAACAGAGAAAAATAAGGCTGTCTGTGTTGGGTGGGGAGGAGGAAGGATTTAGTCACCAAACTTCCTGCTCCAATGGCACCCCCTTTCCCTTTGGTGGTGCAGCTGGCAAGGCTAGGGTATAATTACAGGGCTGGGAATGTGAGAGAAAAAAGTACAAGAAAATAGGAGGAGAAAAATGTTTGCTTAGACAGTGCAAGATCTTGGGGAGGGTCTGCGCTTAGGCCTATTTGCTGTTAAGTGGGGGACCCAGGGCAAGTGATAAGATGCCATTTAGAGTGACAAATGTTGATTCTGTACCTTTATGGACTTACCATGAGATATTGGTTTTTATGTTGAAGGGGTCTGGGTTTGCATCTGGGCTTCTAAATCTCAGCTTGCACAGGGTCACCTGGAGCCCTCCTTCCAGCCTTGTGTTCCCAGGGCCTAACCATATGATCCTGATGGCCATTTGCCATAAAGCAGAGGGCCCAGAGAATCTCCAGGTGACCCTGGCTTGTAGTCACCATTTGGGACAAGTTGTTTCAAAAGAGGAATTCCTTGGTCAGCAGCAGCAGCAACATTCAGGAGGCTGGGGAATTTGTAGGCTCCCTGCTCTTGAAGCAGAACCTCTGGGGTCAGGGCCCAGCATTCTGTTAGAACAAGCTCTCCAGGGAATTCTGATATCTGGAAATCTGAGAAGGACTGCTGTAAAAGAACCTGCATTATCAGACTCCCTTGACAGGAGCTGAAAGAGAACCAGGGCTAAAAATATAATGGACATTCACTCCCCTCTCACCCTCCTGATTGACACCAGGAAGATTCCAGAACTGGGTGTGATTGTGCTGTAACTTGTAGCTGAGACCACCAGAGCAATACTTTAGATAGCAGGCTTACCTGGGGAAGTTGCTAGGTCCAGCCAGTTCAGAGCTAAAGTACAGAAAGATTCTTATTTTTATGAAACGTAAAGTTCGAATTGTGCTGTAATGTTCAACCATTAGAAATCTCTCTAAATTGGAAGTGTAGAGAAGATATTAATATTTGGTAGTCTTTTGTAAGAAGGATGAAACCTAATATGCTTATTAAAACAGTGCCCTTAATTCAAGTAAATATTTATTGACTGCTTGCTGTTTACAAGCCCCTTTAAGATTGGAGCAGATATGGAAGATGTGGTTGTTATACTTTAAAAAGTTGTTCAACTGTTTAGAACTTCAAATCTACTAAAATATAAAGAAACAGGGACTTTTTCAGGATAGACCTGGAAATTAATTCCTTTGAGAGCTGGGGTTTTAATGCAGAAATGGCAAACTTTCCTTTTGGAATTATCTCAACTTCCAAATAGAAAACAAAAGGTTTTCATTTTCTGTTTAAAACTCTGTGTGTCTGCAATTAGAGCCTAGTTTTCTCTTGGCTACAAAAGACAATCACTGCATCTCTGCCATTTAACACTCCAGGTAAAGGAAAGGGTTGTGTGCTGTTTAGTAGACTGGCTTGAATGCTCTGCCAGTCTTTCTTAGAAACAGTTACAGAGGGTTTGTCAGGATCCAGCCAGCCTCCTGTAGCCTCTTCCTTTGCTGCACTCTACCACTCATCACTAGATGTAGCTGAATCCCCAAGCCCACCTGCCTGAGTCAGGAAAGGCATCCTGGATTCATTCATTAACAGCCAAAGAAAGGGACAGTCATTAGCAGACCTCCATCAGCCTTGTATTATTATCTTCTAATTATTATAATAAAATTAAATTCTTCTGGGAAAGCTATCATTTCACTAGTGCTGTCTTAGACTTTAGTGTAACTTTGCACTGACCAAAGACATTTTCAGACTTCTACAATAATCTTAACTATTTTTCCTTTCTTTTAATTTAGCTTGTCTGATATGTTGCTCTAGTCTCTATAGAGAGGTGGAATTGACCAGTAGTATTTATTTGCAAACCAAGTAGTAGTTTTTGATAACCTCTGGACCATCTCATAGTAGACCAGGGAAAGTGATGCTGTGCAGTTTGGGGTAAGTATGGGGCAAGCTGTGGTCTGGCAGGCTGTGCTTCTATAAGCAGATTATATATGACATTGAAGGTTTAGATATGGAAGTCAGGAAGTCACTGAAACTTGCCTGGAAATCGGATCTAGCCATTTTTTCCTGCTTAACACTCAGAAAACTAACAAGTCATTCCAGACTTTTTATAGAAAGCACAGCAAGGGAAGAAGAAGGCTAAGGCTTCCTTAGAACTGGGGATCAGAGTGGGCGAGACAGCCTCACAGCTGGCATGAATAATGATTCCAGAGCTCCAGGAGAAATGACTGAGGGTGTAGGAGCCAGAGACCTGCCTGAACTGCCAGGGCCCCAGAATCCCCCTCTGAGGAACAGGCAGCTGCTTAATAATGATTTGCCACAGCCTAAAGGGAAACAAAGCATTTACTTTTATATAGGCTGCAAGGCATAAAAGCTTATAGAGCATCCGGTTGTTTTCAGATGGGCGAATACTCATTTTAATCTCTTGTTCAGTATGCAGAAAGCAAATTTATTGCACACAGTCAAAATGATTCATCTTAGTCTGGCTTCCTGTGGATGTCTGAGGCCTCCTGCTTCCTTGGCGTCCCTCTGTGGAATGGAGGTCAGTGCCCAGGTGGGTTTGCCAAGGAACGAGAGGGGACTGGACCACACTGCATTTGATGGGATCCTTATCATTGCGCTTCTCAGTTTGAGTGGTGTCATCTCATAAAAATCACATGCTTGAAATGGACCTGCAATATCCCTCTAGATAAACAATTTTAAGTTGTTATCTTTATTTAAAGATTTTATTAAAATATTTTTGTGATTTAAAAAATATTTATTTTATGTGTATGAATGTTTTGCCCACATGTGTGTAAGTATACTACAAGCATGCATGCCCATGAAGGCCAGAAGAGGGTGTCAGATCCCTGGAATTGGAGTTAGAGATGGTTGTTAGCTGTCATGTGGGTCTTGGGAACCAAACCTGGGTCCTCTGCAAGAGCAGCCAGTGCTCTTAACTGCTGAACCACCTCCCTAGCCCCTAATAAAGTAGTTTAAATCATTTCTTTAACATACATGCTGGTGATGTGAAGGGTCAGTGTTGGAACTGTATTTAATGTGTAAATATTTGTTGAAGAGCAAGTATGGTTGGATTTCTCTGGAGAAGAGACAGTTAAATCATTCAAGCTTACCTCTGGTCCCCCCCCCCTTTTTTTAATTCCTGTCAAGTTTGACTTTTAAAAAATTTATTACTTTAATTTTATGTGCATTAGTGTATTTCTGACACGTGTGTCAGTACACCCGTGTCATGCAAAGTTTGACTTTTTTAAGCCTTTGGAATAACCTTAGCAATAGAACCAGTTGTTGGTTTAGTACTTGATGTCATTATCAATTTATGAGTGTAAAGAGATTTTGGTCACTAAATAGAAAGTAAAAAGTGCTACCTTTTGGCAATTAAACTTGTGAAATTTTATCGCATGTAGTAACAAATTTATAAATCAGTTGTTGCTGTAAAGTAGAATTTTGGTATAATACTGATTAATAAAAATGAAATTTATCATGCAGTAGACTTATCATGATTCGGTTTCTAGGGGGATTTGATTTAGATGCTGGTATATTAAAAGAGCCATAGTGTAGGACTATGGAGATGGCTCAGTCAGGAAAGTACTTGCCTTGCAAGAACAAGGACCTGAGTTTGATCTCTGGAACTCCTGAAAAAAAGTTGGGCTTGGTGATGCACTTGTAATTTCAGTGCCAGGGAGACAGAGACACGAGGATCCCTGGGCCTCCATGGGTAACAAGTCTAGACAAACTGATGAGCTCCAGACAATGAGAGATTGTGTCTCAAAGGAAGTGTTCCTAGGAGGACACTTGAGATCATTCTCCAGCTTCCACACACACATGTATGTGTACATGTGCATCCTGCACACAAATATGCCCTGGCACACATATGTACATGCACATACAAGCATAAAAATAAAGAATCATGGCATCACCAGTTAGAAGGTGCCATTGCAGAGAACACTGTGCATTATCTCTACTCCTTTTATTTCAGATACAGGATGAAATTAATTTTGCCCCCACAAAACTTTCATTCTATCAGGATTACACCATGTTCAACTTCATGACAGCAGGCATGCCCTCGACCCGCTTCCTTCAGTGTCTTTTCCTCCCGTACGATTAAACCTCACAGACAGAGTCTATGTTGACAGACATCCCCGAAGCTGTGTTTTGTACTTTTTTGGCTTTTAAAAACTTGCAGGAAGCAGTTGGGGTAAAGACAATGATGTCAGTTCTGTTCCTTGGTGCTGAAAGATGGGCAGAAGGCCTTGGCACTGTCTAATATTGTTGGGTTTGAATTCTTCTTTTTGTAAGTTATCTATCTAAATTTTCACATTTATTTATTTAGTGTATGTATGAGTGTGGGCACATACTACCAAGGTGCGCATTGAAGGTCAGAGGACAACTTGTGTGAGTTGATCCTCTCTTTCCACAGTGTGGGTTCTGGGTATTGAACTCAGGTCATCGGAATTGGTGGCAAATGCCCTTACTCGAGCCCTGGGTTTGAATTCTCTTTTCATCTCTGGACAGGCAAGTGACCTAGGGCATGCTGCCTCCTGTTCCGGAAAAAAATCCTTGCAGGATTATTGTAAATATGATGCTGTATTGTGGGACCTCATGAGGGGCTGCGTGTGTGATGCTCAGGATGGGAGCATTGGCGTGGTCGTCTGTCTTCCGTGTATTTTGTGGATTTGCCACACAGAGTAGCTGTTTCTATGGGTCCAAAAGGATGGAACGTTGCTCATTGTTCTTTTGGCTCATGCTATGGGGTTCCCTCTCTAAGACTTTGGGATTCCAGGTGAGCATGTGAGTGTGCATGTATGGTTATAAACATACAACTAGTTACGTCTTCAAAGAAAACAAACTCCCTGAAATTAATATAATGATTATCCCAGAACAGTTACTGTGAAAAAACAGTATGCTTTGGAGTCACCCATAGCCCTTGTTAAGAATTCTGATTCCTGGTTCCCAAAGACTCACTAACTCGGGATCGCTGGAGCAGGACCACAGAGACTGGTAAAGAAACCACCCCAGGTGATTTTGATGCTCATTCATGATCAAAAGCTACCTGTTGGGGTTTAGCAGTGGCTAAGAGCCATTGTCCTTGTACAGAATTAACCAGCTTCTCTGCCTAATGTTAAGAAAGTCTCTGAGGTTCACTACATGAATTTAATATCCCAACCCCCTCTTCTTTCTCTCTCCCCCCTCTCTCTCTCTGTATATGCAGTAAAGTTCAGGCTTTCTGGTGTCCACAGAGGAAAATGAATTAAGAAGCAAGTTATTTTATAGAGACCTACCTACTTCATACAAGGCCTCCAAGTTGGTGACCTCTAATAACGTGCATCATTCTGGAATTTGGGGCATATAGTGGAAGAGAAAAGACAGTTCGTGGCAATCAGAACACCAGTGATTTTAGCTCTTTCAATTTCCAGATCAGAGCTGTGTTTTGAGATGACTCATGCAGTGGTGATCATGAGACAAGATAATCCATGAAGTATTTTGGGAAGATTACTTCCCAGCACATACTCCTTTATCTCCTGTCACTGAGACATATGGACGCTGTGGAATAATTTGCCTTAGGGGTCCCCTAAGCACAGGCAAATGCTTGACATTTTGAGTTCCTCCCTGGTCTGTTCAAGCACTTGAAATTTCTATTTTCTCATTATTTTGGTCAAGGAATAAAGGTGCTTATCAAAATGTAGTCTCTCACCAAGAAGGCTTATTAAGTATCTTTCATATGCCATCCCTAACAGACTGTCACCTTGATTTGTCGATGCCTTTGCATTCAGATTCCTCCTCCATAATATGAAGTTATTTGATTCAAGGACCCGAAAGGTCTCTCCAGTCACTTCAAGAGTATGAAGATAGCTAGGTACTTAAATCTTAGTTCATATTAGTTCCTCAGGAAATGGAGCACAAGAGAATGACATCTGGGACAGTGGTCATTTTTGGTCACTAATGGGCAAAACATCAGAACCACTAGTACCCATCCAAAAAGTGTCTGGTGGAGCCCAAGGTGGCTGATGAAGAGAGAAGGTGCTGAGGGGCTGTGTGGAGTTTTTAATTAATTAAATAATTTTTATGTATATAAGTGTTTTTACCTGTGTGTATGTAAGTGCACCTATGTGTGTAATGTCCTCAGAGGCCAGAAGAGGGCAGTAGATCCCTGGAACTGGAGTTATAAATGGTTTCTAGCCACTATATGGATGTTGGAAACTGTACACAGGTCCTCTGTAAGAACAGCCGTGCTAATCTTAACTGCTGAACCATCTCTTCAGCTCTGTGGAGGAGTTTTGATTTGCACATCTGATATAGGCTGGTGCTATACCAGAAGGGCTTGTTCTTTCCCTCTGCATTTGACAGTACAGTTTCTATTCACCAGTGCCACTGGGGGGCAACTGCACAACTGGCCTGTGCAGGGTCCTGTTTTTCAGTGTAAAACTTGACAACATGCATCAGCTTTATTTCAGGGCTTTAGAATTGATGATAATGATTGGTTACCATATATTGAGCCTTGATTATGTACTATGTTCCATGCTGTTAGGAGATGATATTCTCAAACTTACTGCAACTCTGTTTCTAACAAAACCTTAGCTGGGAGAATCCATAGAGGCTTTGGAGGTCAAATTCGTCTCTACCGCTGACCAACACAGATGTAGTCAGCTGAGAGTACTCATGTCTATCTACTTGCCACCCCATGTGAACAGTTATCATTTCCTAAGTATTTGTGCTCTAACAAAAGGTGTTTCAAATCTAGTGTTGCTCACATGATGCTGAGTGACATTGTGTTATGTGATTTAAAATCTGTATGACCTTTTAGGGAGATTTTCTTCTGGACTTTAGTTCCAAGAGAAGATGTGATTCCCTTGAACAGTTAGTTTCTTCTTGGCCAGGCTATAAATGATACAACCCCAATTTCCCTTCTATTGACTGTTAGAAAGCCAAATTCAAATGTCTTCTGCTTTAGTTAGACATTTTTAAATTGAACATCAAACCTCAACCAAAGCTTAACTACATCAGTAACAAATAAGGGGGTCTTGTTGGTTCTTGTGACAGAGTGGGCTATGGTGGGCAGGGCTGCTCCCAAGAGCTCAATACTGCTTTCTGATCCGAAGTCTTCTTAAAACATTTTTTCTCTCTGTGGTGTTCCTAAGGACTTAGAGGCAAAGTCCCTCCAACTCTAAGCCGAATGGGAAGACAGATTCCACTCCTTAGTGGTACAGATTGGTCCTGGGATTGGACGCCAAAGAAAAATAGACTGAGAGTGGGCAGTGTGCAAGCAAAGGGCGGCTGAACACATGACCTGTCTTCTGTCTATTGATCTGGTTTGTGGATCCTTGGCCTGATTCCTAGTCTTCTCTTATTTTCTCACCTCATTTTAATGTACTTTCCTATATTTTATATCTTATTATACTCATTATAAATGCACTAAATCATTTGGGAACTGAGTGGAGGTGGTAGAAAACGAGTTTTAAACCTTATCATTTATTTGAGTCATTATTCTAAATGCGCGCCCTGGGATGTGTGTGTGTGTGTGTGTGTGTGTGTGTGTGTGTGTGTGTATGTGTATGTGTGTGTATGTGTGTAATGTGTGTGTATGTGTGTGTGTGCGCACATGTGTGTATGTGTGTGTATGTATGTGTATGTGTGTGTGTTTATACATGCACATGCATGTGTATGTTTCTTTTACTTTTTTTTCTGTTGTTCTTTTAATCTTTTTGAGACAAAGTCTTACTCTGTAGCCACAGTTAGTATATTGCTATGTAGATCAGGCTGGCTGTGAACTTGGGGCAATTCTTCTGTCTCTGCATCTCAAGTGCACATTAATAGCTCACAGAAGTGGGCACAGAAGGCATCATAGCCTTGGTAGTTCCCATACTCATTACTTAACATAGAATCTTGGACTGCGTATGTAGCTCAATGGTAGAGAACTTGACTAATATGTACAAGACCCTGGTTTGATCCTCAGCATTGAAAAGAAAGTATTGAAACTTTTGGTTCAATCTACATGGGTAAAAAGGCATAGAACTCTTCTAGTTAACATTTTATATGGACATATTAAAACAAAGACTTCCCAAATTGGGAAATAAGGTCCGTTGATTAACTATCACTATATAATAAACCACCCCCAAACTTACTGGCATAGAATAGTTGCCATTTGCTACTTTTCCTGATCCAGAGGTGGTTCCTCTGCTGACCTAAGCTGGGTTTGGTCTACTTCGTGTACATGTCTTTACTCAGTTTACCTTGGCTGCACTCTCTTGAAATTCTGGGGTTGACTGGATAGGATGGCTTTGGTTGGAGCAGGGTTTGAGTCTCTGTGGTCTTTCCTTCTCCAGCAGGTGGTTTCCAAATATAGAGCAGAAGTGCCCAGGGCCACTTGGCTCATGCCTGGAAAGGGCATCTTCTCACTCTCTTCTTATTCTTTTGGCTAGAACTAGCCCCAAGGCCAGAACATGTGGGAAATTAATGATAGCATTAATAAAAGGAAATTGGGGTTGAAAGACCTGAATTGAATGGCCCAACCCTGCCACTTACTGTCATTTGAAGGAAGCTCTTGACCTCAGTGAACCCCATTGCCAATCTGCAAATAGGGTCATCTAGTGTCATTGTGATTCATGAGTTTTCTTCTGGGACCAAATGTCAGGACTTAAAAGCCTTGTTTCTGGAGGCATAAGAGAAGTGTAATAGCCTGGTGAAAACGCCAGTAGAACTCCAGTGAGTTCTTGTACTGGCTGTGCCAGTCACACTTCCCCTCTAGGCTAGGTTGTTCATATGTGGAGGGGTGAGATGCTCCTGTGTAGAACATAGTGCAGGTCTGAATAGCTGCTAATTTTGAAGTCCTGTGCACACACACACACACACACACACACATTCTAGTATGTCAACTGTAATGTATTTTAAGACTTCACTCCAGGCTGAGGTGAGTAGTCTTTGGGTGGCTGATGACGCATCTTTTCAAGTATAGTGTATGTTGTACTTTGGTAAATAAGAATACAGATCCATATTTGAAAGATTTAAAACAATCCAATACTTAGTGTCTGTGTTCTCCATGGAAAAGAATTATTTGCTATGAGTCTACAAAGATTATGTACCTTGTTCACTTAAATCACTTGTATGCAGAATTATTGTGGAGAATTACATCAAAATAAACCATGCATTAACAAAACTGAAGAACGTGAATAGTAAGTGTTTTGTCATGGTGAATTTAAAAGTTTTTATTCACACATCTTAATTGGACATATTAATGGGGTTTGGTGTAATACTTCCATACATGCACATGCCTTGTATTGGTTAATTCCAGACTGAGTTTTTCAAAATGATGAATTTAGACTTTTTACTAACATCATTAAGACATTATGATCACCTTTAACCAATACACATTTATTGGTAATTATTTTGAAAAAGATCCCTGAGCCAGTGGAGATTAAAGGAAGTCTTTTCTCCTTGCAAGATGATGGCACCAGGACTAGCACTTAGGAGATGGATTCCCCATGCTTATTTTGCTACTACAAACCACTTGGTATGCGTCAGATCTTCTAATTGTGGCTCAAGTCATAGCAGAGTAAAGTGGATTATATAATACTTGGACTCCCTAAACATGTTATGAAGATCAGGTGAGGTACTCTGAAAAGTTGCTTTCCAAGCTGTCCAGCCTGGCCAGGTGTGGCCACAGCAGACATCACCATCTCTCACTGTGCTTGTTGCTTAGGGTTTCAATGTTGAGTCACATCTGTGCCCCTCATTTTGTCCCTTCCACCATCTTCCTAGGCCTGCATTGAATTCAACTAGATAAGCCACTGGCCACACAACTATTGTTCTCTATTTATTTATAATGAGAAATTGCTGTTCCGTTGGGGTATTTGATTTGGGGGATGGATTTGAATGCTTATTGTTTGTTATATTCTGGGTAACTCCTTCTGCCCTACAATCATTCTTTCCTGTCTTAGTTTAATACTCTAAAACTGAGCGGGAAGAGCTGAGCACACTGAGGAGTGAGGGGAAGACTCTTTGAGAGCATTTCAGAATTGTTTGCAATAGTCTTTTCCAAAAGCAGTAGTTATTCAGGATTGAGAATGCAGTGACACAGGATGATGGCTGCCTGCCACCCAGCCATGGTGCCTTCTGAGGCAAGGGCTGATTTAGAAATTCTCTGCTGAGGCCTACAGTTGGCCTCTGCTCTGCATTGAGGTTCCAAGTGTGTCCTAGATGAGGTTTGCCCAAGGAGTACATAGAAAAGCTTGAGGGACACATAGGTTACCCGACCCTTCAATAGTGAGGAAACTACAGAGGAAGAGACCAGGCAGCTTCCACCCCAGTGATGGACCAGTACAGGAGCTTGCAGAAGCTCCTAGAAAAGAAGGGAGGTACCTTTGTGGTCAGTCATGGAGCTTGGAGAGTAGCCAGTGAGGCCTGCAGGCATGTTCAGCACTGTTCACAGAAGGGACAGAATAAATCCTTAGCTATTCTCTTTAATTTTTTCCTTTCTTAAAATGAAATGCTTCCTAAGCTAGTGAGTTTTTGAAAGTGATGGCCTTTCACTTAGAGTAGATGCCAGAAGGGAAAGCCCCAGGAAATGAAAGGACAGAACATACTTTGAATAGTATTTTATTTTCGTTTTTAAAAGTAGATGGTTTTGTCAGTGTATTGGCGTCTTTCTTTCTGAGTCCTTTTAAAAGACACACCCTCAACTCAGATGCTCTTTTGTCCTGAAAGTTCAACAAAGATCCAAGACAGGCATCCTTGCTGCTGTATTGAAGAATGGTTTTGTGAGGAACTGGAACTTGATCAGAAGTTGGAAAAGTGTGGTCTGGTTTTGTCAAAGGTTCCTCAGTCAAAATCTTGGCTGCTTTCTTATTCTCGTGCTTGAGGTCAAGATCCTAGACTTTTACTTTTATTTCGTATCTTCATTTTTATCTCCTTCTTCCATCTCCTTGTATGATGAGTAAATTTTAAGAGAGAGTGTTGGCCACACTCGTATTGTAACCCACAGCCAGTGCCAGTCCTCTTGGAGTGAGATTATCTGTGAACTTGACACTTGTGCTCCTCTGTAGGGTGTAGATGGCATGGTGGGTGTTGATCTAGATGGGAGACCTGGTAAATGAAGAGCTCAGAGTACTGTGTCTGGTCAAGGACAAGCCAGTGCTCTGTTCACTTTGTTTCTAATCAACACAGAAGCACTTAAGTGTTAACAGTAGACTATATCTGAGGACTAACTGACGCTCATGGAATGCTTAACATTTCTAGGCCTTGGCTAAAGTGCCTTCGTATTGTTTAATTTAATACTCAATAACTCAAGTTACTCCCATTTCAGAAGCCTGCGTATAACTCAGACACTAGCAACTGACCAACATCAGGCAAATTGCAAGGGGCATAAAATGAGGTTTGAAATTGATCAACCTGACTCTGATGTCACAAAATACAGTATAGGTTGAGCATCCCTGATCCAAATGCCCCAAACCTGAAATGCTTCAAGTCTTAGCTTTCTTTTAGCACCATGTTGAATCTACAAGTGAACAGCTCCACACCAGACTTCATGTGTAGGCAGCAGTCAGAACGCAGGTGAACTAATAAAGTATAAAATTACATATAGGATCTTTGCACAAGGTGTTTATGAAACATTAGTGCGTTTCTTGTTTAGATTTAGGTCTAATCCCAAAGGTATCTCATTTTATATATGTATATACATATATACTATATATAATATGCAAATAATATTCCAAAATCTGAAAATATTTGAATATTGGACAGAGCACTGTTCTGCATGTACTATGAGTTTGACTTGCTTCTGTTTGGGATCTAGATCTTTCTGCACATTTTCCCTTTGGTTGGTTGGTCAAAGGTCTTGTAAAGGCATACAGAGGGTTTAGATAGAGTGTTGTCACCAGAATAGTGTGGCTAATGACCTGAGGGGAATCAGTTCTCAGAATGCTTAGGGTGCTCTCTCCATTTCGGATGGTGACCTTCAGAGTCAGTGTCAGGTTTGCTGATGCTGGAGACTGTAGAGACTATAGCCAAGAAACTTGTGATGGTTGGGAGAAAAGTAGAGCAGACATTGCTGGATGGGATCTTGCTCTGGTGAGATGGTTTGTCCCGAGCAGGGAGTGCTATGCTCAGTTCTGAGCTCTGTGGTGCAGTGACTCACAGAACTCTGGTACAGTCTCGTGATATTTATGTCTGTGCATTCAATCAAGGAACTTTTAAAACCTAGGCACTCCCTTGAACACTGATAAATTCACATCCAAAATTTTCACTGTATTTGTATAATCCAGAAAAAAAGACTATATGCGCTGTGGTAAATACTGGCATTAAAGATTTTACAAAGGTCTTTCAAAGACATCCATCAGAAACAGAAGCCAGTTACCAAAGGGTCTGATACACTCTATTGCCCATTTAAAATGCATGAAGAAGCTTCTATTTAACTAATATAAAATATACCTCATTAAGTTTTCTCCTTGAATTGGTATTTCTCCAGAGTTGTATTCTGTTGTAAAATAGTTAAGTTTCAAAGTCTTTTTTTCTGATCACTTATCAAATTTCTCTTGCAGCAGAAAAACATATAATATTAACATTTTAATTCCATCTTTAATTTTATGGATGCATAAAGCTTTAAGTGCTAAATTTTAATCCAGATGAATTATCTCTAAATTTATTAATATACAATTGAATCAGTGTTAAAATTTATTAGAAAAGTATTTGAGAAATCAATTGAGCTTTGAAGGAATTAGTTTATCTATCTGTGGATGATATTATTTACTGCTGGAGTTAAACTGGGTTTAGCATCAATTTTATTTCCATTTTCATTTTTATGACTACATACTGAGAAACTTTGCTCACAAAAGTAGGTAGACAGAATCAAACGACTTCTTTTAGGCCATTATCACTTCTTTGAATTCTTTGCAAGTTACATATCAAGATTCACATCTTGATTGAGCATCAAGAATTATGTTCTTTTTTTGGTCTTTATTTTGTATATGTTCACATATGTATGTACATGTGGTATATTTGTGTGTATGTATGCATGCGGGAGTGTGCTTGCCCATTTGTGTGTCCAGAGGTGGAAGGGACTGGAGGTAGATTCTGGGTGTCTTCCTCTATTGCCCTCCACCTTATTTTTGTGACAGAGTCTCTCACTGAACCCGGAGCTCTATTTCTGCTAGATTGGCTGGCCACTGAGCTCCCGAGTATCCACTTGTCTTCAACCCCCCGCCCCCAGGTTAAAGGTATCTGTCTCCACACCTGGATGCTAGGGATCCAAACTCAGGTCCTCATGCACTTTACCCCCTGAGTCACCTTGCCAGTCCAGAGAATTATTTTCAATGGCCCATAAGCTGACCTTTGATAAGGTTCATTCTCAAAATTGCTGAAAGGACTTGGAAACCAGCTAAGTCTCTTAAAAGATTTCTTGTCTAGACATGCATATTCTTCTCATTTGCAGGCAACCAGACCAGGAGCTTTGCCAAGATCCACCCAGGACTATTAATTACACCTGCTATGTTTTAACTTAGTATACTTTACTGAACCCAGAGATAGCTAGGAGTTGTGAAAACAGAAACAATGTTAATTTCTTTAGTCAATGCGTGCTTTAAATATACATATGCAATATGTATGTGTTATTCTGTACTATTTATATTGTATACATAAAGAGAAAATTTAGGCTAATCAATGAAGAACTGTCACATGATCTGATGAGAAAAGCAGCTTGCACTGAAGCTGTCAGTCAAATCCATCTTACTTTCTACTGGGAAAAGCCTAACTTAGCTTTTAATTACAAATAATTTCAATTTGCATTTTGAGGAAAAAATTTTAAATGTTAAAAAGAAATGACAGATAGTTGAAGCAATTTAGTCTGTTTTAAAATGGTGTAGATTTAAAAGAACTATATTCTTTAGTGATTTATAAAACTCTGGCAAATCCACCCTCTTTCTCATTAGCTTGTATGAATGTGGCATAATGGGCTCCTAAACTTCTAAGTTGTTATGAAGTCAGTGGAAAATATGCTGTTTTTTTTTTTGATAAATATATGTGAACGTGTGTCGTAGACTCTGATGTCTGACATAAGGGAATAATTACTAAACCTGGTCATGGGCCAGGGAGACAGGCCAGTGGGTGAAGGCTCTTGTCTCCAAGCTTGATGACCTGTTTGATTCCTGGAATCCATGTGGTAGAAGGAAAAACCTGACTCCTGAAAGTTGTCTTCTGACCTGCACAAGTGTACTGTACCATGCGTGTATAAATAAATGTAACAAAAGATTATAAAAAGAATCATGCTCATAATTTCAGAAAAAACCACATTAACTTTTGAAGACAAAGATCAAATTGTATGTGTTAAGTCACATATATATATATTTTGTTTGTGTGTGTGTATATATATATATATATTTGTGTGTATATGTACGTGTGAATATGCACATGTGTGGGCATGTATTTGGAGGCCAGTGGTTGACGCTGAGATTTCTCCTCAATCATATCCAATTTATTTTACTTATTTCTTTATTCGAGATAGAGTCTTACTATGTATCCCTGCAACACTCTATGTAGACTAGGTTGGCCATGAATTCATAGAAATCCTGCCTCTGCCCCCTGAGAACTGGGATAAAGGTGTGTGACACCACTCTCAGCTTTCCATTTTATTTTGGGGGATAGAGTCTTTCACTGAACCTGGAGCAGGTGGATCGGCTGGACTGACTGGTCAGTAAGCCCTGGGATCCTCCTAGCACTGGGATTATAGATATGTGCTGCCAAGCCACCTGCTTTTTAGATGGGTGCTGGAGATCCGAACTAAGGTCCTCATGCTTGTCTGGCAAGCACACTTTACTGACTAATCCATCTATCTCCTCAGCCCCTAAGTCCTATATATTTGATAAGAAGAGGTATATGCCACTGAAAAATTGCCATAGCACCTAGCATATTTTGGTTAATAAGAAGTAAAAAATATTAAACATTTTATGAATGGACTAACCACTGGAAAAATTCCTTAATATTTGAAAAAATAATATTCTAGCTATCTTTTGGGTGATATACACTGAATTTGTATCATTTTACTGAGTTTTTCTTGGGTTATTTGAACACTTTAGAAAGCATTTTAGTCAGAGTTAGCATTAGGAATTTTCACCATCTCAGTTGTTGGAAGGTTCTGTTTTCTTTAGATAATGGAGAGTGAGAAGCTATGTTCACAGAAAAGAACAATTGTATTTACATACATTTAAAATGTTTGTGTTTAATATTTACTAATCTTCTTGCCTTTGTTGTTAGCAGTTCTACTGTGGAATGTACCCTTTGACCTTGATCATGGCAAAGATAGTGGTTCTCACACTGTGTAATATATCTCATTTTATGACATCCAGTGGGAGTTAAAATGCTCAATATAATGTCCTACCCTTCACTGAACTGTGGATATGGCAGGGAAAGGCAAGGCAGCCTTCTGCAAGCATCTGGCATGGGCTTCATCATTACCAGGCTTCTGGGAGGGCATTGCACAGTGTTTCTTGGACAGAACACATGGAAGTGTTTTGCTAGGGGGATGAAGCTTCTTTATGGAAGATGTGAGCTCCATTGAGAAGGCGTGGATGGGAATGATGTGCTGGTGCCCTTTGATCTTTCAGTGCTGTGTACCCAGGAATGTTCCTGCACCTGGCTCTGTGGGGACTCTTCCACTCACACAGGAAGTGACAGAGCAGGCCTTATGATTATGAGGTCAGTGACCTTGATCATTTTATCCGGAGTCCTCAGTATTTGAAAGTGTGGCTCAAAGAAGCAGAAGTCAAGGTGAACTTTGGTTTACAGTAACTCAATTCTGGGCTTCGTCTGGGGCCCTGGCAGCTCTGCCTCAACTACCCCTTCTAAAATCAGAACAGGCAATTAATTATGGCTTAAAACTATTTTAGATGTCAGACTTTAGCTTGTAGATAATCCAATAGTTCCTCAGTATCCTTAGGGGATTGACTCCAGGACTCTTATGAATACCAAGTCTGTTGATGGTCAAGTACCTTTCATGAATTGGAATATCATTTACATATTGCATGATTTGCATCATCTCTAAATTACTTATAATCCCTAATGCAAACCACATTCTATATTAAGGGCTATATTATTGCTTTTTCTGCATATTTATGATCCGAGGTTGTTTGGAACCATGGATACAGAACCCTCGGATGTGGGGAACTAGGTATGGGTAGGTGAACACTAAATAGTGTAAAGTTCTCATTGGACTAGTTTTCCATTTTGTAAGTAAATCCTTGGGTCAAATTGACAATTTCTAATTGAATTCTCAGCTTGTTCCAGGAAGCAGAACATGGAGAGAGCAAGAAGCACAAGAGCTGTGGAGTGACTGAGATGCTGAGTATCACCTTTATTTGAGATTTGCCTTTTCACCGCAGGGATCTTCCTGATGTTTCACTGGTGCAAAATGGAACTGTTGGGGTTCACTGCTAAGAGAAATGGTGACGCTGCTCCTTTCTACTGATGGGAAGTCACGTTTCTCCTTTGTCTTTCAGGAAACACAAGGATAGCATCTAGTTAATATTTTAGTATATTTTGTATATAAGAATATTCTGATGTGCTTTGAGTGACCCAAAGAAGACAGCGAGGTGGCAGATCATTAAGGTCAGTCCATCGAGCAGCTGCTGTTTCCAAGATGATGGGTCATCTCCAATAGAGGTTCTCAGAGTACACATACCTGGAGGGTAGAAAGATGACCCATTGGGATGCTTGAAGAGCATAGTTGGATTTGACTCAAACAAGCATGATAAATTCGTTTTAAGGAAATAGGATAGATATATACAGTGAATGGCCCAGAGGCATCTTCATCAAGACATTATTTACTGAGGCAAGAGTTAGCAAGCTAATTTCTGATAGTAGAAAGCAGGCTACTCTATGGCATAGTTATGCAATAGGCTGTCATACAGCCACTGATGAAGACAAAGAGGAGTGTGTGAAGATGTAAGATGATTCAGTACCGTAACATAAGGTAGAACGTAGTGATGGAAGATGTATATTAGGATAATTCCACTTTAATAGGCTAGAAGGTTACTGACAAATGTGTGGAAATGGATAGACTATAAACATATATATATATGTATACATATATGTAATTTTTGTGTGTGCTATATGCAATGTGTTGCTTGTATTTGTGGTTGTGTGGGCCTGTGTGCATGAGTGCAGAGGCCAGGGGAAGATGTTGGGTCTTTATCTATCACCCTCCGGCTTATTCCCTTGAGACAGAATCTTTCACTGAATCTGGAACTCTGTTTTTTTTGGGTAGGCTAGTGGCCAGCAAGACCCTAGGATCCTCCTGTGCTTCCCACTACCAGACCTGGGGTTACAGGTGTGCATGACCATGCCTGGCCATTTACTTGGGTGCTGGGGATAAAAACTGAGGTCGTCATGCTAGTGCAGCAAGCACTCTTACCCACTGAGTCATCCCCAGATCGTAAACCAAAGTATTAGTGGTGGCTATTTCAGAATAGTATCTTTCAGAGTATTTTTGCTTTCTTTCTCCTTTTCTGTGTTTAGTAAGCTTCCTTCAATGTTTATGTCTGTCTCATAATATAAGAAAGTTACTTAAAGTAGGTATTAAAAAATTAAAAAATATAGCTATTAGGTGAGAGTTGAATTTGTAAGCATTTAGTAAGGAAAGAGAAGTTATGGTCTTGTGCTTATGAACAGATTAAAAAATAATGTTTTCTCTCCATGTTTAGAAGCTGAATGGTGAAAAAAGATTTTCCAATGTCAAAACGTACCTGTATTCTTCTTTGCTCTGAAACACATAAAGCACAAAGCTTACCAATGTGGCATGGCACACAGCACTGTGATGTCTGAAGAACAGATCGCATCCTTACCCAGATGTCTTCCTAGCTTCATTCCATTGGTGTTTTGTCTGGAATTGTTGCTTTGCAGGAGTGCTAATGGATTGGTTAATTTGTGAACAACACTCCTAATTGTATTAAATCTCTACAACCTTATTAAGCATTCGCACAGAATTAGATCTGAGAGCCGAGGAAAGCACTGTGCCAGTGGTTTGAGGGAGAGAAGGAGGGGAGGCAGGGGATCTTGAGAATAACAGTGAGCCTGGGCACTAATTAAGACCCTCCATACCATAGCCCCCCAAATAAAACAACCCAGATTGGAAACCCCATGGTCATAGGTTCACAAGTATTCTAAAGTGCACACAGCAGCTCCCTAAATGCTGCTAAGGAGAGAGAACATGCAAGCCAGCTTGCTCTTTTATGATCTGTTTGGATTTACTTTTATTTGGGGGAAAAGAAATAAGCAAGAATTAACAATGTCTCAAGAGTGCTCAATTTTTTCTTCTGGTTGCTTGTGATTATATTTTAGGCACTAGGCTAGAGGTACTCTGTGCTTAGAGACACACAGAGAGAGCTAGAGAAACAAGTGCAGAGAATATAATTGGTCCATGTCTATTTTGAAAACTAAAGATAATAGCCTGGGATATATTGAGGTTTAAAAACCCTGGTTGACAGCTGCTTTCTTCTGCAAGTAAGAGAGACGAGTTCAGCCTCTGAGGATGTTTACTGTGCCTTTGCGCAGTGGGGACAGGAAGGGGTGATGAGATACTCATGCCCACCCGAGGGTTCCCTGCCTCTGTCCTCACAGCTTACCTGTACGTCCCTATTCCTCTCCCCCTAAACTGTAAAGTGGTTGTGGAACTGGTCCGAATAAAATGTGAAGCAACTTGCTTGCTTGACTTAAAGCTGTTTATACATTACATTATGTATTTGACCATTTCTAAAGTAAGAAATGCTGAAGGATGGAAACCAGTTCAAACCCCAGAGGAATCAGACTTTCTTCTTTCTTGGCAACTCTCACTGAATTTCACCTAGAATATTCTTCTTGTCATTATTGTTTTAGAAGAGGTTAATGTAGATCTTAAGGGACCTGGTTATATCTTGAGAGTATGGATTATAATAAGCAGTAGCTTGGCTCCTGATTCTGTCTTCTTTTTTACCACGTGACCATTCTGTTATATACTTCCCTTCTCACTCCTCTGCCATGTTGTGAGACAGTTAGGGCTTCCTCCTGAGAGCTGAACAAATGAGGCCACCTGATTTTGTCCTTTTAGTCTCCACAACTGTGAGCTAAATAAATCCCTTTCTTTATAAAGTGTCCAACTGCAGGCACTTTATTATAGCAACAGAAAATGGACTGATACAGAGGATACAACAAAGGAAGTAGAACAAAAGAAGAAAGAGGGGAGCAGATGACTTTGTCCTCTAGGAGCGCTGACCTATCACATACCCACTTACAGGGTTAGGAGATGGCTAGGAATACCCCATGGCTGTCCCCAGTTACGTTCTTCTCCTCTGCCATAGAGGGCCTGATGTTTCCTCTGTCTCTAATCCAGCTGTCCAGGCTTACTATCAACACTGGCCCAGCTGCCATATCCCACTTTTGTCTAGACTTTCCCTGCTCCTGAACTCTGGCCACTGCTTGCCTGCAGGTCCCTGACATGGAGCTCCTGGTTCTGTCTCAAGGCAATAGAAGTGGCTCCTTGTGTCACTCTCCCGTTGGTCTGAGGTTGTGATTCAAGTAATGAAACTTCTGAGCACGCGGTTCTAGAATTGGGAGTTAAAAGATTGAACGTGTAATAAATACAAAGTGATACCAATGACGTGTTTAAGCAAAAGCAGCACTACTAAGATTTAATCCATAAAGTGTGTGCCTGTTGGTTTTCTGTTACTGTACTAGCATACTGAAGATAATCCAATTAAAACAAGAAAAGGTTTGTTTTGGTTCATGATGTCAGAGGTTTCAGTGCATGGCTGGGTTTGTCTTTTTTTTTTTGCCTATGATGAGGCAGCCCATCATAACAGAAGCATCTGGCAAAGCTTTTCACTACATAACTTGGACACAAAGGAGAAAGATGTGGGCTGGATTCCCCTTTAAGGATACATTACCAATGGTATAGCACCTCTACTAAGGGTGCATTGCCAGTGATACGACACCTCCTGCCAGGCTCTTCCTCTTCAAGGTTCTGCCACCTCCTCATAGCGCTAGGACTGGGAACCTCATCTTCAACAGCTAGGCCTTTGGGAGACACCTACCCAAAACATAGGTGGAAACTGAACAGAGACACACCGTTTGCTTCAGACGCCTTCTGCAGAGGGTTGGAAGGAGCCTCCACAGGCTCTTTCTGTGCTTCTGAGAGGACCTAAGGCACATTTCAGTCATGTCAATTTTCAGGGCTAGGGAGAGGGCTGGGTGGGAAAAAGCACTTGCTGTTCAAGCATGAGGGCGTGAGTCTGAATTCCCAGAAACCACATAAAAGTTGGCTATGGCCAGCTGTGTACATGTCTGTATCACCAGTGTTGTGGGGGGGAGGGGGGAGGGCAGGAGGAGGATCCCTGGGGCTTACAGTCAGTTCCACTGTAACTTGGATTTGGAACATTTCCAGGCCTGTGTGGCAGGTTCCTTCTGTTCCCTTTAGTTTTTCTAGATCTCTGTAACAGTCTAAACACATTTCACATTGCTTTCCAGTCAGTTAAATATATAGGATGCTTCCTTGAATAAAATCTGTGGCAAGGAAAGTGTGCAAATGGTCGGCTTAGTTAATAATTGCTGGTGTGGCCTGTTCTCTTCTTTGCCTGCCCTCCTCTTAATTGGTTGAGTATTAATAAACTCATGGTTTGTTTCAAGGGCACAGCTAGTTTTTAATGGTCTTACAGAAATTTCAGGAAGAAAGCTTAAGAATTAGCATAATAAATAATTATTGCTTGCAGGGTTTTTTGTTGTTAAGATAATAAAATGTTAAAAAGCAAGCCACTTGAGCAGAAAGTAATTGCCCTGACAAGCACCACACAGGCAGCGTTCATAATACTGCAGCCCTCCACTCCGTGGTGGCTAGATCTGCATCCCACATACATGCTTCCCCCATCATGGAAATGTTCTTTTCCTATCAACAGGGTAGAACAGAACTCTAGGCTTCTAATTAATCTTAGCTGATGTTTGATTTCATCCCCGAGTTCAAGGCGAGAGGTGGTGCAGCGTCCCCAACCTCATGCACATGACCACAGGCAAATCTCTCCATTAATGTCACTTGGCATCTGTGTGTCTCTGGTGGCAGCCACATGCCAGTCATTAGTGCCTGAGCGATTCATGTCCACTCTCTACCTATTGCTTCCCTGCTTGGGAAGACAGCGTGGTAGGGATTTTACTTTGCAAGCCGTTAACCTTGAACCTCTGGATTAATGACGTAAGAGCTTACCCAGAATGTTTTGCAGATTTTAAACTTGCCTTCCCTTACTTTGCCTGGTGTGACTCTCAGCACCTTGCTGAGGAAGGCCATATACTCAGTTTCCTGGAGTGGCCACCAAGATGCAGAAAACCTATGGAGCTCATTTAAGGATTTATGGCAAGTAAGTGGTTGAGCTAGGATTTGAACCCAAAACTTCTTAAAGATGTGTTCCTAGACATTTTCCCAAATGAGGGAGTTCTTTGAGGACAGAATTAAACAACTTTATGTCTATTCCGCTCTCTTCTCCATTGTAGTACTAGGTGTTAGGGAAGTAGCAAGTATTTTTGATTGATCAAAGAGTAAAAATCCTTGGATTTATAGAAGAAATAGTGGTGTCAGTTCCATTTAGCATCCTTAGATGTCAGTTTTCAGGGCTGGGGAGACGGCTCAGTGGGCAAGAGCACTTGCTGTGCAAGCATGAAGATGTGAGTTTGAATCCCCAGAAACCATGTAAAAGTTGGGTATGGCCAGCTGTATATATGCCTGTAATCCCAGTGCTTTGGGGTTTGTGTGTGAGTGTGTGTGTGTGTGTGTGTGTGTGTGTGTGTGTGTGCGTGCAGCTAGGAAGATCCCTGGGGCTTACTGACCAGCAGTTTAGCTCCAGATTTAAGGACAGACCCTACCTCAGGGGAATAAGGCAGGATAGAGTAGGACACTGGTGTTCTCCTCTGTCCTCCATGCTCACGCCTGCACACATACCACACACACAGCTCTCTGGAGATTGCACAAAATTGAAATGTAGGAAGTCTTGAGAGAAAAATGAGAAAGAAATGGTGCTCCAGTTGCCTCTCTGAGGTCACTCAAGGTGCTGGGGGAACGGTGGCCTCATTCATTCGTGCTTCTGCGAGAGTGTGTGGCAACCTTTTAAAAAAAATGGAAAGCAATTGTATAGGAGGTGAAGATGCTTCACCTTAGGGATCAAAACCCACATATGAAACAAGGTAAAAAAGAGCCTCTTTCCAATGACCATCTTCAGTGATCACTCCTCTTCAGTGACTTCCAAGGGTGGGACAACATAGTAAGCAGGGTCACAGCACACGGAGTAGGCTGACGCAAGGGGCAACTCCGAGCTCTGTGCTGTTGACTTCATTCTTTGAATGGCTCATTCATTGATGGCTGCCAGGTCATTCAAAGCTCAGACAGAGCTTGGTTGTGATCCCAGAGTTCCTGGGAACTGTAGACGATGACACGGATGCGTTTTGCCTGGAGTATTGGAACAGGTATGGCCTGGGGAGTCACCATGCCCATAAAACCTCAGGAAGGCATTGAACTTCAGCCATTTCCCCATGTGCTTCTGAGAAGAAATGGACTATAAAATGCCCCTCTAGGCAGTGACACAGGTTCACTCTAGGAGCAAATGACATTTCTAAACCTCTTTATTTTAGGTATTGGGGAATGCCTGTCAAGCAGTAATTTTGTTATAGTACAATGTTCAGCAATTTGGGAGAGTGAATAATTAGATGGTGGTAGTTTGAGATTATGGTATCATGATAATGCCGTCCTAGGAGGCTCAGCATTCCAAAAGGTGACTAATGGGCAGCATGCATCCTGTGGTGAAGCCTCAGGTGTCTGCATTAAAAGAGGAAGTGGAGTCCACAGATTCTAATAGGTCCATCTGCACTGTAATAACTTTAATGTCAGTAATAGATGATGATTTTTTCATTAATTATATAAGCAATATCTGGCCTCACTTTGGGGTCTTTTCTCTGTTAACTGTGAATGTTTGAGTTTGTTCACATTTTCTGTGCTAAAACCAGTTGAGGCCTTACTTATGATGAAAATAAAACTTAACATTTATGTAGCCTTTTGATTTTTATTTTGTCCTATCTCAATAAGTTATTTTGTTCTCAAGTAATCCCTTGAGTTTGGTAGTAGTTCCCACATTTTAGAAACAGGACCATACCTTGGGCTTGGAATGGCTCGTGGATAACAGGGCCCTGGGTGTGAACACTACCAGCCATTGGGATCCATACCCTGGATTGTCCCCAGGGCACTGAGGCACCTCTAGTCTGGAACAGGCTAGGCAATATAA
The DNA here is from genome assembly GCF_000622305.1 of Nannospalax galili. Taxonomy (NCBI): domain Eukaryota; kingdom Metazoa; phylum Chordata; class Mammalia; order Rodentia; family Spalacidae; genus Nannospalax; species Nannospalax galili. The sequence goes on from NW_008339923.1 coordinate 6,086,953, forward strand.
ACACCTCTGCCCCCTGGACTGTAGCAACTGGGCTGCGTGTTTCAGTGAATGGAGCAAAACTAACCCTGGAGAGAATTGCTATCTAATTAGCCTGAGGTTCTAATAAGCTGCATTTGTGTCTTTTTATGCCCAGAATACCGCAGCTTTTACTTACCTGATTGTTTAGTCCATAAGTGCTAATTTTCTGCAAGATAATGGGATAGAGGAGTGAGCCAAACAGGCCCAGCTCCTGTCTTCAGAGTTCACATGTTAGTGGGAGAGGCACATATGTACACATCTAATGACAATCAAAGGGGTGCTCCTACGGCGTAACATCACGCCCCGAAAAGCAGGGATAATGACTCGCTACAACCAAAGAAGGAGTCCCCCTACCCTGTTTTTTATTTTTCTATGTTTGCATGGTACTGGGGTCTGTACTCAGTGCCAGACTCTGCTCTACCACTGAGTTATCCCCGTAACCATCTTTCGATCGTTCTTAGTGCAACAAGGAGAAAGTGCCTAAGAAAATAACGTAGAAAAAGTGTGCCATGTTCAAGTTTGCAAAAGCTAGGAGAACAGATATTTAGGTGTTAAATGTCAGATGCAGCTGTTTAACTTCCAAAGGATTAAAGAAGTTGCAACAGAGACCTCAAAGTGAAGCAAGCATGGTGAAGTGCCTACATCTCCTATTTTCTATGTTTCTAATTATTGAAAAAATTCCACTGAGTGTGTGTGTGTGTGTGTGTGTGTGTGTGTGTGTGTGTGTATTGTAACTCAAACGGGCTTAACTATATACACTGAGGTGGGCAAGCTTATTAAAAATGATCAGTGATGATTTCTCTGTGAAAAGCCCATTTGCATTCTTTTCAGAAGAGAATCTAATTTATTGTCCCTCTTATTTGGAGGTAAACACTTTGTTTTTATTTTTGAGACAAGGTCTCTTGGTAGCTCCAGCTGTATAAACCAGGCTGGCCTTGATTTTCAGAGATCTGCCTGCCTCTGCCTCCAGAGCATTGGGATTAAAGCTGTGCGCCACCACGCCTGCCTGGCAAGATAAACACGTTTGTTTGTTTGTTTGTTGTTTTCTTTCCAGCTATACTTCCCAAAGTGGTGCATCCACTCACCAAATAAATGCTCTGTGCTGGGTGTGGTGTTGCTTTGCTGTAATCCCAGTACTTGGGGAGTTGAGGCAGAAGGACTGTGAGGCTAGCCTGGGCTAATTCCTGGTTTAATCAAATTCAACCTGAACTTCTTGCCTGGCTTGTTTAGAATGGTGTGCATACACAACAGACACTCATTTCTTCATTAGAGGAATGAGTTCCACAGATTATAGCTTAGACGTGACCTTTACCCTGCACAGTCAGTAGCAATAATTTCCTTATGTGGCTAACTGTTTAGAAAGGGGGTTGTCCATATATTTTGCATTCAAATGTTTTAAGCATTCAAATGTTTTAGAGATATTTTAGGAAAAATATTGCTTTTCATTTAATCCCTTCTTACATTATGTAATTTCTTTCCCTATGAATTCTCTTTATTAACAAATAATGTTATTTTTGATAACTAATTCTCTTATGTAATTTCTTTCCCTATGAATTCTCTTTATTAACGAATAATGTTATTTTTGATAACTAACTCTCTTATGTAATTTCTTTCCCTATGAATTATCTTTATTAACAAATAATGTTATTTTGATAGCTAGCTCTCCCACTCAGTGTTAGTACTAATAGTTCCAAATGTTTCCTCCACGATTGGTTTCTATTTATATGTTAAAAATTAGAATAATAAAATTCTGTATCCTTTTGTTCGTTTAGCCATAAGTCATGATCTTACATTAAATTAATTATAAACTATACTGTTGTATGTCTTTAAAATTAAGGAAATCTCTGATAGCTTGCTTTCTGTGATTTCAGAAATAGTCTTTGTATAATGATTGCAAGTTTAAAACCCATTTTTTTAAATAGGGTGTGTTAGCACATGCCTTTAATCCCAGCACTCAGGAGGCAGAGGCAGGCAGATCTCTATGAGATAGGGGACAGCTTGATCTACACAGCAAGTTCTAGGTCAGCTGGTGCAACAGGGAAGCCCGGTCTCAAAAAAAAACAAAAAAAACAAAATTTTTGATTGATTTATTTTTCTTTTACATTTATGAGTGTTTTGACTGCATGCATGTAAGTGTACCATATGTGCGAGATCAGAAGGTGTCAGATCCTCTGGAACTGGAATTACGAACGGTTGTTAGCTGCTATGTGGGTGCTGGGAGCCGAGCCCGAGTCCTCTGCAAGAGCAGCCAGTGTTTTTGAACTGTTGCCCTGCCATCTCTTCAACCCCACAAGTACAAGCTTTTATTCAGCTTTCTCTTAGGCTGCATATTGGTGGTTGCCAAATCGAATGCTAAGTTGTGCTATTATGAGTATCTTTTTCATGTATCCAACGTTTGGCACAATTGTGATTTATTTACATAGTATAAAAGCACCATTAATGTCTTATAGGGTAAATACCCTGAATTGAAGATCTACGTGAAATACTCCAAAACTTGAAACTCTTTGAGGGTCATATTGGTCTTCAAAGAGTTTTGAATTGTCCTGTTAGGGGTCCTCAGCTGATGAGGTTTATGTACACATGCCCGAATCCTTGAAACTTTCAAATCTAACAGAAGGCATTCAAGTCCTAAGGGCACCACACAGTGAAGTGCGTTTCCATAAACTGACCCCTGAAAAGCTGTACCTATTTATAGTAACACCCTAAGACACAGCAGAAATATTTCAATATTTTCCTCATTGTTAGACGAAAAGAAGATTTGTTTGGAAGTATATTGAAAAGTATCAGCGGCTTTTTTTTTTGCTTGTCGTATTTATTGACTGATTTGTCTTTTCATTTTTCCTACTGGAGCCGTCATCTTATTTTTTGTTCATTAGAACTCTTTGTGGAAATGTCACTAAGCTTTTTCCTTCTCTTCAAAATTTTTTCCTTTACCTTTATTGGAATTTTTGTTTGTTTGTTTGTTCTGACCACACAGCATTTTTTTTAACATAGACAAGTTTATCTGTGAGTGCAAAGTGTGTGACTAACTGCTTCTGTGATCAGAGGCAGAGCCTCGAGAGTTGCTGATGGAGAGGCGCAAAGCAGGCCCGGAATGAAGCTGTTCTCTTCCCTCCTTGTCTACCTGCCCAGTCTCAGGCTTGGATTCTCCACTTTTGCTGTAATTGAAAGCCATTCTTCCTCAAATGGATACTCAGTAATGTCCTGTTCTCTCTGGCCTGGGGGTTTGTGTCTTCTGGGAATGAATGTAGGGCGAAATTAGACTTAGGTATCTAGCCACTTCTCCTTTTGAGATCATTGTTTTTTTAAAGTTATTTTTGTAGTACACTCTTCTCACCTCATGCTTGTCCACTCAGCTGCAGTAAGTCCATTATGCTGGAGGAAAGACATGGGGTCAAAGCTGAAGCATCCTTGGGTCCACAAGATATGTAACTCAAGTATTCACGGATAGCCTGTAAGACCTGTTTGATGTAAAGTGCAAGACTGGATGTATATAAGTATTAGATTTTCCGCAAAGATTTTGATACACATGCTATTTAAAAGAGAATGTAAATGTGTAAAGAGAAGAAAAATGAAAATGGCAGGTGGGCAGCGTCTTCCTCAAAGCTGTGTAGATAGGAGCATTTAGGATCATGTATCAGAGACCTTGTAGTTAACTCATCTTCGCTTCAGTGGATATGAACTATCCCAGACCTAGAGCAGTCCATTTGAAAATGCATTGTACCAAGGCGCACTTGTAATCCCAGCACTTGGGAAGCCAAGGCAGTAGGATCATGAGGTCGTGACCAGCCTGGGTTACCGAGAGAGACTCTGTCTTAAAAAAACAGAAAACAAAAATAAACAAACCCCCTAAAGTACCATATTTCCCAAAATAGGGTACTGTGCATTTTCTTTTTCCTTTTAAAATTTTTTTATTATTTTTATTTTATTTGTATGAGTATATTGCCTGTGTGTATGTAAGTGCACCTGTGTCATGCAATGCTCGTGGAGATCAGAAGAAGGTGTCCAGTCCTCTGGAACTGGAGTTATGGAGAGTTGTTAGCTGCCATGTGGGTGCTGGTACTCGAACCCAGGTTTTTAAGAGCAGCCAGTGAAAATCTGTTTTCCTCAATCTGAACATGTTTATTGGCTGCAGCTGGTTACCTTCCAGTAAGCAGCTTGCCCCCGGGTTGTGATCCTGTGTGTATGGAATAGCAATCTGAATACATATGTGTGCATGTATTTGAATTTACATATCTTTTCACACAAATGAACAGAGTAGGATTCTGAGGTCAGGATAAACATGTTTAGTACTTATTAAACTATCACTCATATCTACCCGTCTGCATATGGATCGCATCAGGGCTCAGTGCTTTGGCCTTTTTTCTCCTTTGCTTGGATGTGGGCACAGGGCCTGAGCATACTGGTCAAACACTTTACCGTTGAGCTATCCTCCTAGCCCAAATACTCAACTCTTTGCAGTGAAGACAGGTAGAAATTAGGTATTTCAAGAGAATTTCCCAGGAGTAGCATTCTGTTTAAAATAGTGCTAATATGACGTCTTTTTATAACAGAGTTTCAGCCCATAGAGCATTGCTGGATTAATTCTATTGTTGATGTCAGCACTTTTCTTGGGAGAAGTGTTTCTGTTTTTTGCTTATTTAACTTTTGCCTCGTGTTCGATTTTTTTTTTCTTTCTTTCTGGTAAACATTGATGTTATCTTAGCTCTTTATTTATTTTAATATTTTATTTATTATTTTTATTTTATGTGTATGAGTGATGCATGTAGGTAAGTGCACCCGTGTCATCCAATGCCTGTTGAGGACAGAAGAAGCTGTCAGATCCCCTGGAATTGGAAATATGGACAATTGTTAGCTGCCATGTGGGTGCTGCAATGAGAACCTGGGTCTTCTGCAAGGACAGCCAGTGTTCGAATACTTT
>NW_008339923.1:6092005-6126339 GCF_000622305.1 Nannospalax galili
TATATATATATATACACGCCCAGAGTAAGACAGCAACTGTATACCCTTTGGTACAGTAGCCAGTTTAAGATGATTTGTGCTCATCTACTTAACAGAAGTTTCATTCCTGAAGAATAGCCATAAGGGGCCAGAGCTCCACCAATGTCAGAGTGCTGATACCAAGTCTTAGAATAAAGGTATTCTATCTTATTCCAAATTTTGCCATTTCCAAACAGTTTAGTCAAATGTTTATGATTTCTTGTTTCAGATTCAAAGAGTTTTCCCCACTATCACTGACAAGGAATGACTCTTAGGTTTCATAAGTAGATAATAGTTAAGAGATACTAACAATCACAAAAAGAACCCATAACTTTGGTACCTTCATTAGGAAAGATACACTCCATATGGTCTTTTTTGAGGTATACAGAAAATGTTTAAAAATTGCTATGGTGTGGCTTTGAAGCTTCCCTTCCCCACAAAAAAAAAAAATGGCTTAAGTAGGCTGAGGAGATGGTTCAGTGGGTAAACAGACTTGCTGCACAAGGATGAAGATCTGAGTTCACATCCCCAGTAGGTACCCATGTAAAAGTGGGGGTATGGCTGCCTGTGCTTGTAGCCCCAACTGTTAGGAGACTGAGACAGGCAGATCCTGGGAGCTCGCTGGCCCATCAGCCCAGCCAAAACAGAGTTTCAGGTGTAGTGAGAGACCCTGTCTCTAGGGAATAAGACTGAGCGGTCTTATTAGAATCAGACACCTGTTATATTCCTCTGGCTTCTATCCACCTCTACACACATGTGTAGAGCATGCACACAAAATAATGAATAGATAAATAATAAATGGCTCAGAACCCCTAGACAAGTTGAATTTGTCATTAACTGCTGATCTGCTGAAGTTAGGATACTGATTTTACTAAGAGAATGAGTGCAAGTATAGCCTTACACAAGCCTTCCATTTACCTGTATGATTTCAAGTTTATTAAGAAGTACTCCATGAAAATACCACGGTCCAGTCAGGGTGCACCCCATGTTCTGTGCAGACCATGGCTGCACCTCTAATCTGTAGTCAGGCTTGAATCTCTGAATGTTCAGTTGGCAGTCCCAGAGCCCATCCCTCAGGGATTTATAGTACTAAACCAGGCAGGGGTGGGTTGCTGAAATGCAGCACATCGAACAGTTTTGATTCAGGAGGCTGGCACATGGCCCGGGAGTGCCTGTGATTTATAAAAGCCACCCAGGTGATGTAGAGCCCTCTTGAGGGGGAAACAAAGGCTTTTTCGTGATCAAAGCTGCTTTGGGCTCCGTTCCCATGGCACCCACTCCCACAACTCCCCTGCCAAGCACTGGCTGCTTTAGAAAAACACTTGACCTTCCCTAGTCACCCTGTTCTCTTGCCCACATGCTGGGGTGAGACCCATCCCTGCTCCCTCCTGGAATCTCATCTTTTGCTGTCCTTCACGCAATCACTGTAGTGTCCTCTAATGTTTGTTCTCTTATCTGCTCTCCTGATGTTCTACCTGGCTTTCTTATTTCTTCTTACCCTTTATTATAGTGGTTAGGAACATGGCCCTAAGGTCCAGCTGTCTGGATTGGAAATTTGGTCCTTGTTCTCGAAGCTGTTTGACCAAGATTAAGTTACTTAACCTCCCTGGGCTACTGATGGCTTTTGTGAAAAGTAGATTATGCAGTGACTACCTCATGGTCTGTGGAGAGGACCAAATGAGGTGGTAAACGGATAGAGCTTGGAACAGTGACTGTCCTGCAGTCAGCATGAGGCAAAGATTGGCATTGCCTTCATTGTGATCCGTCTGCTGCCTGTGTCTTTGTCAGCATCCCGCAGAGCTCCCCTTTATCCATAGGCAGGGAGGGCAGCAGCTCTGTCCCACCTCATTCCCAGCATGAACACACCACACACCAGATCCTCCTCCCTGAGCTGACCTTTGTAAATCCGTTTCCTGATGTGTCACCAGACGTTTGTAGTCTATGACTCTAAATTACATGTTGGCTTCAGTGAGTCAAGGTCATGTCCCTGTGGCTACCACTTTGTGCTCTGTTCACTATCCCTCTTGGAACCTTCAGGAAGGCTTTACCTATTTTGTTGGTATTAGTTACTTTTGCTTGTGGAATAATACCTAACAGAAAAGAGAGGGGATGGCAAGGAAGACATGAAGGTAGAGGATCTGAGATGTCCCTTGCTCAGTGGCCAACCAGAAAGCAGAGAGTTTGGCAAGAGGTGGGCTGGCTTACCACCCTTAAGTCCTGCTCCTCTGACCCTACCTCTGCCAGCTAGGTCCCATGTCCAAAAGGTTCCACAACCCAAATAGCACTGGGAGCTGGAGACCATGTGTTCAAACACCCGAGCCTGTGGGAACATTTCATACTCAGGGTACAACATCCACGAAACACTGTCCATGCAGCCCATGTCCTTCCTGGGCCTCCTCTTGATAGCCACAGCAAGGAGCAATGTACTGTAGCTTTCACTAGGGACCCAGGGTCCACCACCACTCTCTGCACTCCAGGGTTAACTCTTAATTCACTCTGGGCTGTTCTGTCTGCAAGGTATGTGAGGAGGGCACATGCCCCCCAGCTCCCTGGTGGTGCTCTCGGCTCTACCTGGGCCTCCAGGAGATGGTTCCTCTATCAATACCCTGCTCACCTTTTATAAAGCACATAAAATCCCCATGTGGAGGAGACACCAGCCCTCCAGAGGAGTAAGCCTGTGAGGGTCACTTCTGCCAGACTTGGCACCCAGGAATCTCTTGGTAAGAGTCTGTTCAGGACTGACTTGCTGGCCCAGTGGCATGTGTGGCTTTCCCAGAACTAAAGGAACATACCCGAAGGGGGAACACGTATCCATGTTGTGATGGGTTGTGATGTCCAGGTAACCGTTTTTCAGATGGAACAGTTTATAAACAATGTCACAGAACTTTTCTTCCCCAAAGTAGTTTCTGGGAGAACATCAGTTCCAGCTATGGAAACTTCTTGTCAGCTTTTGACTTCTTAGCTTACCAATCACTCCTTTCCCCTGGTGAGTTAGTTTCCTAGGGACTACTGTTAGCAGATGACTACAAATTTGCTGGTGTAAAACAAGAGAAGTTTATTCCCTTCAGTTCTGCAGGCTGAAGCCTGAGATTGAAGGAAATCTTTCATATAAACAGGCATGACTGCAGAGATAATTTGGGGGGTCTACTCTGTCAAGTACTGTGACATACAGTTTACGGTGGTGTATTGGATAGCTTTAGTTGTCAACTTGGTACACCTGCTTAGGAAATTGTCTCCATTGGATGTGACCATGTCTGTGGGACATTTTCTTGATTGTTGAGTGATGTGGGAGGGCCCAGTCCTCTATGGGCGGCGTCACCCCTGAGCAGGTGGTCTTGTATAAGAAAGTATGATCCAGGGGAGTAAGCCACTAAGCAGCTCTCCTCCATGGCCTCTGCTCCAGGTTCCTGCCTTAACTTCCCTTGATACTGGACTGTGCTGTAAACGCAATAACGCTTTCTTCCCCAAGTTGGTTTTGGTCAGTGTTTATTGTCACAACAATAGAAAGCAAACTAAGACAGGTGGCCACTGTATGGCTGGTGTGGCCAAGGCACTTTTATCCTATGCAGTTCTGCAGTGAAATCCTGGTAGCACCTTTAATGTGTGCTCTTAGACAGGACCACCTGGAGGGAGCCTGGATCCAGGCTGGGCAGGAGGCTGGGCAGGAGGCTTTGGTGTTTCCGACACTAACTTGGTGATAAAACTGTAGGCAACTTAGTTCTCTTCGATGAACTTTGACTCAATCTAGCAGAGCAAAAAGACTGTGGAGAGTGAACAGAGGGGAAAATCACTAAGTCAATAAGCTTTGGACAAAGATTTGGTTGTTTTGATAAAATTTAACATTTATGTTCAGGATATATGGAAGCTTGTTTTATAAAAACCCATGTGTAGACTATAATGCATTATATAAATGTAAAATGTTACTATTAGTTTACTAGTTCACTTTCCTTTGTAGTATAATCATGTACCTCAAAATATGCTTGCTAGAATAAAAAATAATTGTCAGGGGACTGGAGAGATGACTCAGTTGGTAAAGTGCTTGTCATGTAAGGATGGGGGCTGAATGTGGTATCCAGCACCCACATAAAAATGCTGAACATGGTTGTTCAGGCCTGTAATCTCAGCCTGTGGGAAGTAGAGACTTGGGGCTTGTTGGCCATCCAGTTTAGCTGAATCCATGACTCCAGGTTCAGAGAGAGACCCTGTCTCTAAAACAAGGTGGAGAGGGATTGAGGAGAAAACCCAGTATCCACCTCTGGCCTCCTCACACATCTACCCTCAAGGACATGTGAATGAATACATGTGCACACATGAACACATAAACATACATGTACACATGAACACACAAGCACATACATACACATAAACACGATTCTTATTAGTGGTTCAGTGAGCTTATATATGTTTCAGTGCTTACCATTAAAGGTATTAGGAGAAAAAGAGGTTTTGTTAAGTATATTAAGATCTATTTCATTGAAATCATTTTCCTTCATGCTGACATTTAATTATATAGTAACTTTTAACTTTGTTAACTTTGAAATAATTAGAATTTTCATCATCTGAAGAATTTGTTGAGTTCATTGTAACACTTTGAGAGTCCCTTCCTGCAACTCCATTTTCTGAGAGTCTTTCGGAGTGTTTGACTTGGATGCTGAGTGAACATCTGCATACTGAGCCATCCAGCAACCTCTGCCTGGCCTTGTCCTGACTGGACTGGCTTCGACCATTCCATTGACCTGGTCTGGGACCTTTAGGATCTGGGTAAGGCTAGTGGCTTTTCAAAAAGAGGATCTCTTTCCGCTTCCCTCCCCACTCTGTTTTGCTGGCAGAATTATGTGTTTGTCAGAAGCCTGCTGATTTCTGGAACTGCCAGTTGGTAGCTTTGGCTTTCAAATCAGGTGAACCTCCTGCTTTCTGGATCAGAACTGGTGACTATTATCCTTTCAGAGATCTTGCTGTGGCACACACAGTAGCCTGTAGAGTCTGCTAAGCCTGTACTTCACAATGGAGCATTGATCCTTCTGGCCCTGTGGCACCCGGCTTGTGTAGTGAACACGTGCTCAGGCCAGATCGAGTTTTCAGTGGGGTTTTAGAGGTGACACATAGTCTGTAGTTTGTGGCTGAACCAGAGGCTTACTTCCTATGAACGTCATTCTTTACAAAGGGGTGTTCAGCAGCCTTATAGACTTTTGATGACGACATAATTATTAATGAAATCATCACATTATATCAGATATGCTATTCCTCCCCTTATATAAGAAATTATGTCAGTTGATGTATTGATCTCTCTAGTTACTGGGCAGTAAGCCTGATCCATTTCTTCTTTTATTTGAGATTTACTAAAATTGCCTCTCTCTTTGTGAGACCAGAAAAAATAAATCAGGTTGTGAATGAGTTGTTCCAGCTCTTTTCATGCCCGGCAGGGCTTCAGGCTAATTCGGGGACCTCTAGAGACAGATGTAGGATCAGAAGGATAAGAGAGAGATGCAGGGGCTGCTTGGCCCCATGCCAGATACAGGAAGTGTGGCTGGGAGAGGGTGGTTATGATTGTGTTGAGACATAGCTGCTGTTCTGCCAAAGAATAATGTCAGCAAACACTCTGTGGGGAAAATGTGCATAGATTCTGTGTGTAGAAAGTCCGGGAGACTTCGCTTTTGTGATTGCACCTGGAAATACTCATTTCAATTCCAGTGAATTTGACGGGGGCTCTGGAGAGGCTGCATGGGGATATGTGCAAGTGTTGGTTGCTTTGGCAAAGTTCAGTGTCTGTGATGCTAAGTTTATGAATATGGAGTGTGTACACTGAAGAGAAGGAAGCCAATGGATTTAAAGTTTTATTTTGATATCACCCTATGAACTATGTGGTTGAACCTTCATTGCTTGCAAAGAGTCATAGAAGATTTGGTTCCTAAAGCACGTAAGGAGGGGCCCTGTTCATCTGGTGGTATCCACCTCTCACAGTGGGTCAAGCAAGTCTCCTCAGTGACAGTGAGGACTAGTTCCTGGTTACTCTGCAGTCAGTTGGAGTGAGTTCATGGGACAATGCCTAGTCCATTCATCCTGTTATCTATCCAGGACAGCATGGGACTACAGGTGTGTCATAGCCTGGCTTTGGGTTCCAAGCTTGACTTCATGCTTTTTGGTGTGACACTGTGACTTTCCCTCTCTGTAGCTCTCTGTTCATGATAGTTATTAAGTAAATCATTGAAGTATAATGAATTGTGTATATATGTGTGTATACCTGTGTGTACATGTTTGTGTGTTAGTGCATGTGTGAGTAGGCATGTATGAGTATGTACATGCATACATGTGGAGGCCAGAGGTTGACATTAGGTGTCTTTCTCAGTTGCTTTTCACTTTATTACTTTGAAAACTTTTTATTACTTGTTATGTGTATTATGTGTTTATATGTTTATGGCCTCAGAGGCCAAAGATGGTGTCAGATCACCCAGAGCTGAAGTTATAGGCAGTTGTGAGCTGCTTGATGTGGCACTGGGACTAGAACTCAGTCTTGTGCAAGATCAGCAAGTACTCTTAACTTCTAAGCCACCTCTCCAGTCCCTTCTTCACCTTATTTTTTTAAATTTAATTAATTAAATTTTGTTTTTACATGTGAGTAAAACATGTAAACATGCCTGTATGTATGTAAGTGCACCTGTGCATGCAGTGCTTGTGGAGGCCAGAAGAGGGCATCAGATCCCCTAGAACTGGAGTCACAGATGGTTGTTAGCTGCCATGTGGGTGCTGGGAACCAAACTCAAGTCATCTGAAAGAGCAGTCCGTGCTTGTAATTCCGAGGCATCTCTCCAGCCCCCTCTTCACGGTACTTTTTGAGACAGGATTCTCTTATTGAACCTGCAGCTTGGGATTTGATTAGACTGGCTGGCCAGCAAGTTCCAGGAATTCTCCTGTGTCCTTCTCCCCAGTGTTAGGACTACAGGTATGATCTACAGCCTGCCTTTTCTTTTTGGGTTCTGGGGATTCTAACTCAGATCCTCATGCTTGTACATAAAGTCCCTAGGCCATGAAGTATAGTTTTAATAAAGGGATTACACTGTCCTCTGCCAACCTGATCTGGTGGAGATCAGGACTGCTAGTGGGGCTCTTCCATGATAATCTCTCAGCTATTTGGTTTCAAGTTGCGGCTGCTGCTGTCCACTAAGATGTCAGTGTCCAAAAATAAACTTCCTGGATGCTCATGTCTCACTCTGCCTTCTTCAGTGTACCAATCACTCTCTCCACATCTACCGAAGCCCCGGGCACCATGGTGATTTCCTTCTGCTGTGCCGCCTGCCATTTAATCCTGAGTGGTGCAGGGTGGAGGACTAGGGCAGCTCAGCTACTTACTGTTGTTCTCACCTAACAGCTGCCAGCTTAAGGCATTTTAGGGGAATGGGAGGACCCTCTTGCTTGACTGGCTCTTTGCCACCTGTTGCCTTTAGTGAGTGAAACTTTCATGCCTTCCCATCCCTGATTGGAGAAGACACTGGAAAGGCAGAAGCTGCTGGGTGGGGCATCACATGAACTGAAATGCACATCGAAGAGGCATTTGGTTTCCTTTACTCCAAATAGGCTCCACCCCCCACATCTTTTATTTAGAAGCAACTGGCTAGAAGTTGAGCATGCTGAGGTGGCTTGGGAAAGGATGGCATGGATGATCTGGAGACATAAAATGTGACTCTTCCACACTTGAATCAGTTTTGTGCTGGGTTAGCATACCTCAACCCATTCCTGACTTCATATGGCACTTTCTGGGACAAGGAAGGTTTCTACTAATTTTTTAGCACTGCATTTTTATGAAAAATTCTGTTATCTATATTTTAGACAGGGTAGCCCCAACTGGCCCTGGAATTCACTGTGTAGACCAGGCTGGCTTCAGTCTCACAGAGATCTACCTGCCTCTACCTTCTGAGTGCTGACAGCTATCAGGGATGAACAAGCTGGGATGCCCTTCATCATTGCCGTGTGCATGCCCAGGCTATTATTAAATGATTATGCATATGTGTTCATTCCTTCCTACTCTTTGCTTTCTAGCTAATGTCATTTGAAGCTAAAAATAATCCTCTTGTCCTTAAATTTTCTTGCCCTACTCTCTTTGAAAGTTTGGTCTTCTGTCACTGTAGTCTTTCTGTGTGTGCTGTTGTAAATGATGGGAGGCTTCTGATGAGAAGACAGGGTTCTCCATGCACTGAACAGTGGTCACCTGTGTGGGAAGTCCAATACAACATAGGATGCATCACCCAGGGGAGTGGCTGTGGGTTTCTCTTTCTCTTGCTGCTGGTGGATGCCTGCCTGGTACCTGGGATGTCCCTTTGCCTGTCAGAGAATTGGAGTTCTCTTAAGTAATTTGGATCGTGAAATAGCAGTATAGTCACAAAATGCCCCCCTCCTTTTTAAAAGAGAGACCCCATATTCAGACAATTTATATGGGACCTCAGTTTAAAAGTGGACATTGGATTTAACACCCCTAGCTTGCTGTTGAGCACCCACCCCATCTCTGGATGTCGTCTTTAATTGAGGAAAAAACATTTCCTGTAGACAGAATTTGTGGATCCGCTGAACCCTGTCCATTTTCGGTTTCTGATTGTGGCCAAGGCCAAAGTATGGTTATTGTCCTGTATCCTTGGGATATTATATGGGAATATTTGCATGGAGGTTGGTCTGCAGCTACTGTAGATTTCTGATGGTTTATAGGGAACTGGCCTCAGCAAATGGTAAGAATTTTATGAGTGATGACTAATGAGGGACTCTAAGTTCTCTACATTGTTGGTGATAATAGTTACATTAATTATTTCCTGGGGAAGCTCCAAACAAAAGACCTGCAGGGAGGCATTTTTAGGAAAGTGGTAATCATGCTACAAACCACAGCAGGACTTCACCTGATTTAAACACTGTGCCATGTGGATATGTATTGAAACAGAACATGGCGCCTCATGAATAGAAAGTTTTTACATGTTTGATATATGAGTAATTTATACTTTTTCAAGAAAGCAAAGACACCCTCCCATCAAACAAATCACTTAGAAGACCCATTAGATGTACGACAAGGAAGACAAAAGACAAACTCTGTTGAGCAGTTGGCAAACTTGGTAAAGCAGTTTGTCAGGTTAGGAAAGGTCTCAGAAATAGTCAAAACTAGAGACTCTTTACACTGACCTTAAATTGGCAAAACTGATAGATAGAGCTGGTTTGTGCACAGTACTTCTAGGATATCAAACTTGGCTTTCTGTGATTTTTATTAGGCAGCATGAGTTTTGGGTAATTTTTAAACTTTTTCATATGGATATCTCAAAGTGTTGAAGTCTTGCTTTTTTAAAGAAATTCTTTTTATAAGCTAGTGTTTCTCACACTGGGGTCTCCAAGAACCACTTAACATAGTAAGATACTCTTGGACTCTTTGGTACATTTTTAAACTTTTGTTTTCTGTGCAGGGTCTCACCATGCAGCCTAGGCTGGCCTCAAAGTTCAGATGATTCGCCCAAGTAACTGGGATTACAAGAGTGTGCCACCACACCCAGCTAATAATTAGTTTTCTTCACAAGTTTTCTGAAATTTGAAGGCCATCCTGGTCTCCATAGTGATTTCCAGGCCAGCTGGGGCTACAGGGAGACCCTGTCTCAAAAGACAAAAAAAAAAGTGTTTTCTGAGATTTATTCTGGTTTCAGAATTATAGAGATATCAAGGTAAATAGGACTGGTAGTTATATGAATCTCTCCCACATGGGCTATGACTAACAAGTTTCTCTCTTTCAAGAAGGGACAATAGCAAAGTGAGTTGATGTGCACTGAGTGTGCATTTGTGTTTGTACCTGTATGGTTAATGAACATGCGTGAGTATATGTGCATATGTCTTGCTAGGTGGGGGGTAAATGTGTGTGTACACACTGTGTGGTTACTTGAGCATACCTGTGTGTATGTCCATATGGGGTTAGGATCTGCTGTTTTGCCTAGATTTGCTTTTGCTTTGTGTTCTGAGTAGATGTCCAAAGTGTACATGAGACCTGCTGAGGTGTTAGTTGAATCTCAAGTGCCTTTAAGGAGCAGTGATTCTTATTCTGCTTGGAAAATCTGTACTGGCTTTCTCTAAACTGCATCAGATCATTTAAGCCAGGTTCTGGGCTTTCTTCCTAATGTTTTTTGTTTTTTGTTTTTTCTTTTTTCCTTTACTCGTTACTGAATTTTCTACTCTCCGCCCTCTTTTTACACGTGCTATCCAGGGCTGTCTCCTGACTGCTCACCAAACTCACTTTGATTCCATCTACTTTGGACCTTAAACTCCTCATTTAAAATGTCGTTTCCTTCGTGTATGTAAACCTCAGCTTACTGTTTTGACCATCCTAGCTTTTCTTGAGTTGGAGAGAAACTGTAAAGAAATTGTAAATTCTAGCAGGCCCTCCAGAATCCATGTGTGAGGTAGAGCTACAGATACATCTCTTCTCCCTGTGTTTCTCATTCATTTCCAATTCCCCTTCCCCCTGGGCCTTCAGTGATGTAAATTTCATCTAGCATTGTGTAGGTGGGACTGGGACACTGTAAGAAGTCTTTGCAAACACCATGCAGCATGGGCTTCAAAGTAGACCTCACACAGCTCCAGAAGGAAGGGCGTGTATGCATGTATGTGTGTGTGTGTGTGTGTGTGTGTGTGTGTGTGTGTGTGTGTGTGAGTGTTCTATATATGTGTGTGGGTATTAAAGATTGTTGAGTTTACTTATTTGTGTATGTAGTGGTGTGTATATGTATATATATATGCAGGTGTATGTGGGTGTGTGCTTGTTTTGTGTGTACCTGTGTAAGCATGGAAGCCAAAGGAAGGTATTGGGTGCCTGTTCTGTCCCTTTCCACCTATTCCTTTGAGATAGGGTCTCTCACTGAACTTGGGGCTAAGCTGGTAGCCAGAAAGCCCCAGTGATCCTTCTGTTCTTGCCCCCAGAGTACTGGTGTTACAGGCATGTGTAACCATGGCCGGCTTTTCATGTGGGTTCTGGGATCTGAACTCAGGTCCTCAGGCTTTTGCAGCAATCGTTCTTACCTACTGAGCCATATCTCCAGACCTGACTGAGTTAAAAACCTTCCTGATTACTCGCTTCACTGAAGTACTCTGGACAGTGTAAACCTTGTATTGTGTTAGCCAGTGCTGTTTCACATGGTAGGCGCTCAATAAGTCATGCTGGCAGCGGATGCTGATCTGGTTACCTTGTTTCTTCAAGGTCATTGAAAATATTCTGAGAAACAGGATGATGTTGCCCAAGCATTTAACAATCAGTAAACAAATACTTGGTTAATTCTTGTGCAAGTGACCCTTTTGGGTTAATATCCTAGGCTAGCAGATTCCTACAGCCTACTTCAAAAGGTTTCACTCAGATACATATTTTTTACTTGAAAGAGTCCCAAGTACTTTATAGGTAGATACATTATAATGTTACCTGCATGCAAAAGATCCTATGGAATGGAAATCTTGTGTTTTCCCTGGTGAAACTTATAACTTTATTTGGGCTGCACAATAGTTACTAGAAAAAGGGTGACACGTTGGTGATTTAGTGGGAGATGCTGACTTGGTTCATTAAGCATCAACGTCTACAGTTGGCAAACACATCACAGGTAGGAGAATACATTTGCTTCTACCCCACTCCCCACCCCCAGAAGAGTTGAAGGTAAGAAGTAGAACCAGAGAACACATGATCAACAGAATCCAAACCAAGTCAGCTAATTGTGCAGATGATTTCAGGGTTACTGTGGAAATTTCTGTCAACTGCCAGCTCAGCATAAACAGCAGAGACGCTCAGCTACACTTGTGTTGCCATAGCAATCAAGTACACAGGGCAGTGGCCTGTGGTCCATGGGAGGCAGTAGTCAGGCTACATCTGGACTGGGAACTTCAAAAGCTGGGAATGAGGCTGGGAGTTTGATTCTGTGTGATCAAAGATCATTTAGAAGCCGAGGAACTGAAGGGATATTAATGGGCCCTGGAATGTTTGTGTTTGAGGTGATTAGAGCTTCGTGTAAGCTTAGACGTAGGGAGGGATGATAAAGGATCATAAAAGAACAAAACGATTGTTTTAAGTAAAGGGATGTCTCTTTCTTTAGAGAAAATTGAATCACGACTAGGCAGCTGGTCCAGTAAATAATCTGAATGTTATCAGTCCCAGCCAAATGTCTGTCTGAGTTTTTTGTCCTGACATGAAATAACTTTCAGTGTTGCTCTCATTTTTCATTAGGACATTGTCAGCTGCTATTGATAATAGGTAATGGATTTGACTTTGACAAGGGATCAATATACCATCAGTCTTTAATACAGCCATATGTGCATCCTGTAACATGACTTCTTAATGCAGGGGTTCAGTATAAAGTGCTGTTTTCTCCTCCAGGGAACTTATAAAAAAACAAACTTTATTGTAGAAATTACTTTAACAAGTTTCCTCAAAGTTTTAAAAGGTATAATCAGTTTTCTTCTGGGTGTGTTTGGAGCTAAGAACCTAGCTTGTTGCTCAATTCCTTGTGTAGCTCCATTCTTGAACACACATTATAATTCAGTTTAACAAGCTAGATCTTTCTGTCGTTTAGAATTCTAAGTCAGTGTTCCAAGAGATTTTGAGGATTTTCAGGAAAATTTTCTCCCTAATTTTTGGTTATTTTTTTGTTTGTTTTTTTGTTGCTTTTTTGGAGACAGGGTCTCACTGTGGCCTCAGCTGGTCTGGATCTCACAGAATGCTTCTGGAATGCTGGGATTAAATCCATGCACTATCATACCCGGCCTTTGTTATTTAATCTTGATAATTTTTCAATTTGCTGAACTTGTTTGATTTTGGAAAAGAAAACCTTCCTCATTTAAGTACAGTTAATAAAAATTATACCTTTAATATAATGAGGTAAAATCTGGAAGAGAAATTCCCCAGGGTCTTCTCACTACTAAGAGCATTGTGGTCATCAGTGTGTTTCCATCCTGGGTTCTTTTAGAAGCAACTGTTTGGTATCATGTGTTCCTCAGCTTGTTCTGAGTGTACTATCAGACCTTCAGCAGCAGGATATAGTGTAGAGAGGGCTGGATCCCTGGCCCTGTGGATTATCTGTGACTACCTTTCACACATTGTGTGGAAGGTGATGGCTTGTTAATGAGGACCAGGACATGGCTCAGGTGGAGAAAAGGCTGCTCTTCCCTCATTATTGAAGGATTATGGTGCAAATAACAGCATAGCATAAAATAATTTCATAAATAAATAGGACTGCAGAGATGGCTCAGTAGTGACAAGTGCTTGCTATTCTTCCAGAGGACCAGAGATTGGTTCCCAGCACCACCTGTAACCACAGCTCTAGGAGATCCAATGTCTTCTTCTGCCTCTGTGGACACCTACATGTACATGGTATGCAGAGAGAGAGAGAGAGAGAGAGAGAGAGAGAGAGAGAGAGAGAGAAGCAACATGGGGCACTGAGATAGCAAAGAGCTGACATTCCATGAGACTGTCACTCTCTGCGCCCTAGAAGGTTGTATATTTTAGGGCAATACACTGTAGGAAATACCGTTCTTAAGTTATTGATTTTTGACCTTTATGTTCTGTCTATTCATAATTGCTTTTAATGTATTTTCTTCTAGTGCCACGGAACTGCATGACCTAACTGGCAAAGGTTGTCCTTGCCATCCAACCAAGTAGCCAAGTCAGGCTGAATCTCTTTCAGCAAGCCTCTGACTTCATGTTGCAAATCACAGATCTCAGTTCATAGGCATTTCTCTAACAGCCAATTCACATCTCCATTTTAATTCTGAAGCTGAAAATGAGGTGCAGGGCCTGGTAGGAGTCTTTTACCCTTGTCCTGGTATGGTTCTGAATTCTCCTTCCTGTGCTCTCCGGTGGTGAGGTCTGCAGAAGGGCTGCACTTCAGGTTTTCATGAGGAATGGGAAGGGATGGGGTCCTGACACTGTTGTGAGATCAGGGCCTTTGTTGGTAGGATGGTGGGGGTCG
This sequence comes from Nannospalax galili, assembly GCF_000622305.1. Classification (NCBI taxonomy): domain Eukaryota; kingdom Metazoa; phylum Chordata; class Mammalia; order Rodentia; family Spalacidae; genus Nannospalax; species Nannospalax galili. Next base: position 6,105,979 of record NW_008339923.1, read on the forward strand.
GTGGTGGGTTGCTGGGGAAAATGTGGGGAAGAGGTGGCTTCCAGCAGGTCCTTTCCAGAGTCTATCGTCTGTGCTTGGGTAAAATATGGAAGCCGATGAAAGATTTCATATAGTCAAAAGTAAAATACTTTGGGCCAGGGCCCAGAGGATTTTATTTTTCCCTCTTTTTGCATCTTCTATCTTGTTTACCTCAGTGACCTTTTCCCTTGGTAGAGCATCAGGCTTTCTTTTGGCCCAGAGGAGCTCTCTTTGTTCTAGGAGAGGCCTTCACCTGTCTGTTCTAGTATGGAATCACCAGGGTGGGGGGAATGAGGGTCACTTTTGTCTGTTTTGGGGGTTCTTCATCAGAGCCCTTTACCGCCTTCATGTAAGGAAGCTCTACTTGGATTCCTGTCACTATTTCAGAGAAGGGTTAGATTGGTAATAAGACCTGATCCTGAGAAGCAGCCCCAGGCCTGGGACTTGGTCCCAGTGTGGTGGTGTTGAAGTGGCTGAACCTTTAAAGGGAAAAGCCTGCTACCTGGTGATTAGGGCATGAAAGGATGATTGCTGGTTTCTTAGAGTTGGTTGTTTTAAGGGGAGGCCAGGCACATGCTGAGTCGTCTGTGTGTGACTGAGTCCCTCTCTGTTCTTTGTCTAATTGTAAGGCAGCCAAGGTGCCCTACCAGGATGCTAGCACCATGCTCTTTGAAGCCTCCAATCACCAGAATCATAAGCCAAAGAAACAACTTTATTTTCTAAAATGACTAGCCTTGGGTATTTTGTTAGCACAAGAGGAAAATAGACCAATACAGCTGTGTTTTGAACTACTTCTCAGAAAGGCCATGCATGAGTTCAGGCACTGGGTATCAGCCTGGGCATCCCTTACACCATGGGTTCCATTCCTCTTTGTTTCCCATTCAAGGTTGATTTCTTAGAGGAAGGCCTCATAAGAGGTGGCAGCTAGTTTGTGCTTCTGAGGAGCACATGGCATCAGGGTGTCCTCTTTGTCTTCTTCTGCCTGCCTTCCCAGAAGAGTTCAACTGGTGCTGACTACTCAGAGGAGGCTTTCCTAGTAGGAGGCCTTCAGAAGTCTGCCTGTGCTCAGTCACATGGCCAAGCCATCCGGGTGTCCCCCATTTGTGAGGCCTGCCTTCCTGGCCTGTACCCAAGGTCAAGTTTTTAGTGTTTCCTCATGTGGGTGGCTGGACTCTGCTGGGTCATTTGATATTATCCTCACTGTCAGCACCTCTGATCAAAAGAGGCCAGAGGTGGAGGGTCATATTCACAGAACACAGGCAAGTATTAAAACAGCTATAGTTGACTAGATGCTTTAGAAACTGAGTTCATGCCTGATGGCCTCTTCTAACACATTTTTGGCTACTGAGGTGTGGGGAGCAGGTGGAAAGATGCCTATTCCACTGTCTGGAAGTGCTGACTTCATTATGCTGAACACAGGACTCTCTTTTAAGGGAATGTTATATTTATAAAGGGTGTATATGTATGCATGTATGAGAGAGATAAATGAGATTTAGGAAGCTGGAAGTGATAGCAGACACTTCTGTTTGTAGATCGAATACTCAGAGTCTTCACTGACATTGAAGTTGAAGGCACCCAAGTAGTCCCTCTTCTCTGAAACCTCCCTGGTTCATTCCAACAAAAACTGATAATGCTATGCTCAGTGGTTTTGTTGTCCACAGTGTAGGACCATTATATATTGCAGAACTCACAGTTATTTATTTAAGTGATTTTCTCCTCTATTTATCTGTAAGTTCTTTGAAGGCCTAACATTCCCCTTTTCCATTTTATTCCTGGAGTGCATATTACATACTCAATAAAGATTTATGGAGTTGAGTCCATTTTAATTATAGATTTTTATGAATGTTTGTCTATTTGTTTCCATAGTGCTGAAGATGGAACCCAGGGCTGTACTAGGCATGTAGCCTACCGCTGAGCTAACCCCCAAACCTTCAGTTTAAAGTGGGGTTGCATTCAGCATGGACACAGACGATCTGAGCTATAGCTGCAGACATGCCCATCCCCACTCAGCACAAGCCTTTGGTGAGAAGTGAGTCTGAGTTCACCCCAGGAGTAGAAGGGTGGAATGTCTGGGAAGTGGGAGGCTCAGGAATGCTGTGCTGTTGAGCGTGCTGAGAGCTCTTCTGGTTTCAATTCGGTTTACCTTCCCCATGTCTGGAAGATCTGGATTGCTGCCTGGGCTTTCAGGGGTTCTGTGTACGTTGGCTCGCAGGAGGAGAAGGAATGCTGGAAGTGACTCTGGAGCTAGGAGCTGCAAGGCTGGGCTCCCGAGAAGTGAGAGAACTGGAATGTTCCAAAATGCTGCTGACTACAGCCCTGTGTTGCAGATTGTATTCCATGGCAAGTGTACATGCTTCAGTTTCACATGCAAATTCTTCATCAAGTAGCCCAGAATCCTGAGATGCACCCCCCCCAAATTCCTCTGGATATGATTCTTTAATAGGGCACATTTCATAGACAGCTGAATAAAACTCTGTGATGGAGACAATGTTGTCTTTCTTTCCCCAAGGGATGCACCAGCATCTACAGACACAGCTGTCCCCAGGTTTCCAAGCCCCTTTTCCCTTCTCTTCCTCTTCCTTACTTCCACTTCATTTATTCTGCTGTGCTGATTATTTATTCTTCTTAAATTGTACATTTTAAAAGAGTGTTTATTTCCCTCACCTGCGCTCAAATTTATCACATTTTAGAATGTCTGTTTAATGTATTAATAAAATTACCTCCAGTGGGAGCAGTAAATTGGAGATGTGACAAGCTGTAAGTCGCTGAAGGCTCAAGGCAAGATACAAAGCTGGAAAGAGCCCCCCCCCCCAAGCTTTTATGCCCCATATCACTATCTTTGAAATCCTAATAAGAATTTCTGTTCTGTGACACCTGTCCACATTCTATTTTTTTCTAACTTGCTGGAACCTTTGATTGCTGTTGCCTTTCCCTTCACCCTGGTGACATTTAAGATGTGTGCAGCACAAGACAAAGCTCCTGGCTCCGCAGCTCCATCACCCTCTTTAAGCCTTTCCCATTTTGCAGAGGCATTCACTCTGAAATGTACAAGCAGTGGCATTAAATCCTCGGCTGGCAATTTTGTGTGGGATTGGGTATTGAAATGCAGCAAAGCAAATAATGAAGGCATATGTTTACCTATAATTCTTTTTACCTTGGGAAAAGGATTAAATAGGAACAGTTTGGTTGTTGTCAAATTCTTAACAGTTGCTTTCAAGCATGAAACAGTCCCCGGGCTCTCGGAGGATTTACTTAGCAGTTTGAATAGAGAGGTCTTTGCTGCTAATGGAACCGAGATGGCAGGCTTAAGCAACGGGGTGCTTTACAGCCTCTTTAGCCACTTGAGATGATGCAACATCAAATCACTTCAAACCGTCCCAGCCTCCATTGGTGTTTTGGAAGTTGTGAAAAGATGGACGGATAAATAATTCAGGGTTGTGCAAATGTCTGGATGCCAAGAGTGTTGAGTATCTAAAAGCTTGAATCATGGGAGGTTTCATTCTGGAAGATACTCTGGAAGCTTTCTTGAACTTGTCCCCAGGGAGCATTTACAGAGGATGACATTTTTGAAGAAAGAAGGAGCTTGCACTTGGGACTAGCTGAGCATCATGAAGAAGCATTCCACCAGGGATGCCAATCCCAGAAATGTGTGACTCATAAAACAAAGAATATTGTCTCCTCACTACAGATGGTTGGCACTTTTTGCTTATGTGTATGTGTTTAGATATAGGATGGTGATGTTCTCTTATGGTTTTATGTAACCAGTTCAGCTCTGTAGAAATTAATGGTTGAGCTTTAAGACAAGCACTTGAAGATGCAGGGGAGATGCTTACAATCTGTCTGAGGGTAGCCAGTTGGAACTTTTCTCACCTTTTCTTGTCATCTGTTTCAGACTTTATTTAGTGAAGACTTTTTCCAAAGGTGTTCTGTGTGTATGTGTGCTCATGTGCATGAGCATCTGTGTGTGATGTATGTGTGTACATGTTTGTGTGTATACACATGTATGTACATATCTGTGTGTGTGCAAGTATAGGCCAGAGGTTGATTTCCATGTCTTCCTCAATCACTCTTCACCTTGTTTTCTGAGGCAGGATCTCTCATTGAGCCTGGAGCTCACTGACACAGTTAGGCTAGCTGGCAAGCAAGCTCAGGGATCTGCTTCTTTTCTCCTTTCTAGCACTGAGATTATTAGTTAGTGTCTGCTGCCATGCCTGGGTTTTTACATGGCTACTGTGGATCTGAACTCAAGTCTTCATACTTGTGTGACGATCACTTATCGACTGAACTATCTCGCTGCCTTGCCAAGTGTCCTGTCATGAACAGGTGGGAAGCAGGTCTTGGAGGCCTACCTGTCCAATGTATGAGATTTCATGGCTATTCTGACCTCCTTCTGGGCATACGTGGGATTGTATTTCCCTGCTCATTTAGACAGAGATATGACCATACAGCAAGCTTTGACCAATTATATGTCACACCTGGACAGCAGCATTGAGCACTGTTGTGTACGTCACATCTTAGAATGACTTAGGAAAGAACGCCCAGCTGATGGGCAGGGGACATGTGAAGTGTCCTATTCCTTGATAGCTGGTACTTGTTAGCCTACCCTGACTGATAGAATCTCTGAGGTGCTAAGTTCTCTTTCAGGAGAGGAAACACACTGAGGAGGCCCCCTTGGCATCTCCCCAGCGTAGACCACATGGAGGAATTCTGCACTATTGAATAAAATACCAAAGCTTGTTGTATCTGAGACTTTTGTCATCACTGCAGCAGAATACCTCACTGAAACAACTTAAGTGAAAAAGGATTTATTTTGGGTTATGGTTGAAAGGGAGTAGCCCATCATGGTAGGGAAGGCATGGTAGCTGGATGGGCTCAGCCATGGTGGTGAGAGCTTGAGAGAGCTGCTTGTCACATGCATGGTGCAGATTTGGAAGCCAAGAGCTCTTCTGGGAAGCAGGGCTGGGCTGTAACCCTCAAGGCCAGGCCCTCGGTGACCCACTACCTCCAGCTCTTCCCCACCTCCACCAGTTGGTGAGAAACTGTTCAAACTTGGCAGTATGTGGAGAGCATTTTGCATTCAAATTGCAACAACTGTAACTCCTAGACTATATAGAAAGAGGAAGTTTTTTTTTTCAGGAAACTACAAGCAGCTGTCTTCCACAGTAGCTGTGCCACTTCTGTGTCTCAGCAGCAGTGAGGAGCATTCCTGTGCCTCCCTGTCCCCCTTAGCATTTGATGCTGTCAGTGACATGCATTGGGGCCTTTCTAGATACATGAAGAGAATATTCTTAAATTGAATTTTCATAAATAATTCATGGCCTACGTGTTCTTTGTATAGCTCTTTTTGGTTGTTTAAAAACCATAAAATATATTCTGTGTGTATTCCATAGTGCTTCATTTTTCAAGCAGCTAGCCATTGTTCCTTCTCTCCCACAACTCACCCTTCTAGCCCATGGCTTACCTATGGTGTGAGGCCTGTCACATATTACTGTCATGAGTTGATGCTGGAATCATAGTGGTCTGTTCCCGTTCCTATATACTGGCTTTCTTGGGGTCTATATTAGATACCCAGGGGCCTGTACTTGGGACCCAATGGTCTATACTGGGTTGGCTGTGGTCTGTGCCAGGCTCCCTAATTTATTGGCTTTGTCTTTCTCAAAAGAGCTGGGTTATAGCTTGCTCAGTGGTAGAGGACTTGCCTAGCAGGTGCAATGCCAGGACTCAGTTCTTAGCATTGCAATGGAAAAAAAATCTATTATGTGGCTGTGGGAAGAAGGGCATTAGAGGCAGGTTGGCCAGCTGTTTGGAGACCTGATCAAGATCTGCCAGTCCTCAGAGGTGCCACTCCATGGAGACTGAAGGGGCACAAATGCAGCTGAGGCAGGCTTGCCATATCTCTGTGCTGTGGGAAGGCCCCAGGGAAGTAGGGTGGTGAGGAAAGGCAAGAGCCAAGCTGGCCCGAGGCCTGTGTGGCATGGAGGCTTCATGGAGATGGTGACAGGAGAAAAGGTCCAGGGCAGCTGTGGCACATGGGGCAGCAAGATGACCCGGAGGGAAGCAAAACTCTTTCTCTCTTTCTTCCATTCTTCCTCCCTTTCTCCCTTCCCCTCTCCCTTCCTCCCTTCCTCCCTCCTTCCTTCTCTCACTTTCCTTCCTCTCTCTCTCTCTCTCCCCTCTCTCTCTCTCTCTCTCTCTCTCTCTCTCTCTCTCTCTCTTATAGAGAATTGAAAGTGAAATAGTTATCAGGCCTGACTTGTGGGGTGTGTGTAACTGTGTGTGTGTGTAACTGTGTGTGTTAAGAGCAAAAGGGAACAAAAACTTGGTATGTTGAAACAAACGTTCAGCCAAGTTCTCATCTAAACCATAATCTTTCCAACATTTCTCTTCCAGGCTCAAGAGGGAAAATCATTTTCTAAAGCTTTCCATTTCTGATTTTTCTGTTATTCTGGGCAGTCAAACTTGTATATGAGTTTTCTGTTACTTTTCTCACTTATAATCCTTGGTGTATTAAACTTCTATATTTTAATGCTATTTTGCTTTTTGGAAATTCTCATTAAGAAAAATAAATTCTCATTTTTCTTCTTTGTATAAGGTAATTTCTTATTGGGTGATATTTTATAACTTGGTTACAGGAAGTAAATTTACTTTTATCAAAAGTATTACCTTTTTTGAAAAATGTGTTTATTCTTAGTCAAAAACAATTCTGTTCCTAGCCTTCTTTTATGAGTGTAAGAATTCTATATCATCATTGTAGGAACAAAAGCTAGAAAATACCAGAACACATTGAAAGGAAAACTGAGCATAATCCAGTTACTCAAAGAAGCACTATTAAGGTTTTTTTTGTGATTTTCTAGATTTCCATGTATATGTAGTACATATTGCACATATATACTTACTAGTATGCATAATATTATTTTACACCTGACATTTTTTTAGTGATCAAGCCTGTCATCTTTCCATGCTGGATGTTTCAGATAAAGCAGGTGTAGACAGGAAATGATCCTATAGATTCCCATTCCCCAGCATCTTGTATTTTAGATTAAAAAATGTATTTTTATTTTGTGTGTATGAGTGTTATGCATGCATGTATGGAGGTGCACCCATGTCATGCAGTGCCTGAGGAGGCCAGAAGAGGATGTCAAATCCCTTGGAACTGGAGTTACAGATGGTTGTTAGCTGCCATATGGTGCTGGGGTTTGAATCCCGGTCTTCTGCAAGTGTTTTTAACCACTGATCCATCTCTCCATCCCCTTGGTATTTTAGATTTTAAAATAAAATGTCTTGCCCAAGAACAAGAGTGAACCCTAAGCACAGCAAATTGGCCTTCTGTATTCTTCCTTCTGGACTAGACCCTGATGAACCTCTTGAAGAATGTGAAGTCCCATCTTCACTCAACATTCCTGAGTCTTGTTAGAGAGACTTCCCTACTGAGCTAGTTTGAATCAGTATCTGCTGAACTGTAAATATGGCAGTGTGACTAGATTTGAATCCTGGCTTTCTTCCTAGCTGCATAACCTGGATGAGTTACTTAACTTGTCTGTGTTCCATGCCCTCTCTGTAAGATGGAGACCATGGTAGGTAGTATATACTGCTCTGGAGTGAGCAAGTGCAGAGCCCTGAATGGTGCTGGCTGCTCTGTGCAGTGTGCCTGTGAACTATGGCTGTTTGAGGAACCACACACAATTCCCACGCTAGCTCTAGCCATTAGCAGCAATGTTCAAAGACCTTGAAGGAATTATTTTTACCACTAACAAATTTTACAAGCTCTAAAAGAGCCTGAGATGCACCTGTAGCTGCCATTGGAGAGGATAGATTTAGGGAGACAGTAATAAGATAAAAGCTTTGGTGAAAAAAAGCTTTTAGAAGAATAAGAAAACTCTAGCTCAGAAGGCTTAAGCAGGCACTGAAATACCACCTTTCATACTTCCTTTGTTCCCTGATATGAAAGTAGTTAAAACAAAACAAAACAACTTAATAGCTTATCAATAAGTCAGAGGTTTCCAGATTTCCTGATTTGGTTTGACTTATTAGTAATTTCCCAGCTCTTATCATATTGAATGCAATCAGATGTTTGTAAAAGTCCAGTTTCCCACACTATTTGATTCCGTTTGCTATTTTTGGCTTAAGAATGAAGAACTAGGGCCTAATCTTTGCCCTGTGGTGAAACTGTATTGCAAGGTAAGAGAGGAGACAATAAAGCTTTCCCTTCTAATCCCTTAATACCTGCAGGGAAAGGTTGGGTTAGCAGAGTTTTGGGGAGTCAGGATTCTCTTTCTGTGTACTTCTTTAAGCACCTGCCCGCAATGCCTGCTGAAGAGACCAGTTATGAAGGGTCAGTGTGGGATAGTCAAAGTCAGAAGCCTGAGTTTGAAAAGGGAGCACAGTATGTGACAGAAGCAGGTCACTCACCCTGGCTGCTTCATTTTGCTGTAAAGCAGTGATGCTTCCTTCCCACTGTGAGGACTGAATGAGTTGACGTTTGTGAGAGCGTCCAGTGCAGGGCTCTTGTGATTTGGTCATCTTTCCCTCTCATGGTGTTGATTACTGGGGAAAGAAAAAGCTGCACAGACTGATCCTCAGAACTTCATTCTCCAAGCAGGCCTTCCTTGGAGGCTTCTAACATAGATTTTTGGCACTGAGAAAATTTTCCGTTTCACAGTCTTCTTTATACAGACGTAAAGGACTTTTTTTGATGACTCCAGCTAATAGCTTGGCAGTAGAGGACTAGAAGGATGTGTCTAGAGGGTAGAAGATGGATAACTTCTGCATCTCCCCTCTTGAAGGAACGTAGCCAGTGGTGCTGTGAACAGAGAGACCAGGCTGGGTGCAACCCCAGTACCCCAGCTCAGAGGCTAAGCCTGAGCATGACGGAGTTCTAGCTGTGAGCTTTCTGGCATGCTTCTTTTCCTGTCATATCACCTGACTGGGAATTCATCATGTTCAGGGCTCTGCGCCTTCCACCTAAGCAGAGGGACTTCCCTGGTTTCCTCCCTCTTCTCCAGGTTCTGGGATGACTCACACTAAAATACGGGTGGAATTAGGATTCCTTCTGGAAGCTGCTTTTCCACCCTCCTCTGGTTCCGACTGACATGACTAGCCTCTCTACCACCATTCTTGGCAAGATATTTATGTCCTTTTAGTTTTTGTCCATCAAACATTCTAATCTCTCTAGGCCCCACATAAAGGCTCTCCCTTTTCAGGGTTGCAGCTTCCTTCCTTAAGGGTCATGAAGCCCAGAAGCTGGGTTGGAAAGCAGTTTTATTAGCACAGGGCATGTATCCTGAAACTATCTTGTCTCTGGTCTCCCGGGCTTTCTGCACGAGGCCCTGGCTTCTGGGAGTGCTGTTCTTTCCCAGTGACTGCCATCTTTTTGGAAAAGTCTTCATCCTGGTGTTTCATGGTGGTACTGTGAGCTTTGGAATGCAGAATGCCCAGTGACCTGTAGTGAGGCTCAGTTCATTCTAAAAGGCTCTTTGAGAAGCATCGTGCAGGCACAATGTTAGATTCTGAAGGGCCATGGGATGAGACCTTTGGGTGCACACCAGAAGTGCTATATTTGGTTGTTAAGCTTTGCTTACTAACAGTTTCCATAAGTATTTCAGACAGGGAGGTTTCATGGAAGAAAGTAGAAATGAACTTTGACCCAGCAATTTTCACTGACTAATGACCTCTTTGTGAAACAGCAGGATACCAGTGCTAGAGGTCAGTTAGAACTAGGTTGTTTGCTATAGCAACTAGAGTCAAATACAGGCTCATTTATTCCAAAGCAGAAATCCCGTGCAGGGGTGGGGTGTGGCTCAGTTGTAGAGCTTGAGATTAATTTGTGAGGGGCCCTGGGTTTCATTCCCAGGTACCACACATGTGTGAATGCACACACACACACACATACACACACACACACACAGAACACAGAATATACATACAAATACAGAGAAAGAGAATATATATATACAGAGAGAATACACACACATATATATATACACACACACAAAGAGAGAGTGAGAGGGAGAGAGAACAGAGAGATACAGAGAGAATACACACACACACATATATATACACACACACAAAGAGAGAGTGAGAGGGAGAGAGAACAGAGAGAGAGAGAGAGAGAATAGACACACACACACATACACACACACACACAGATCAGATCCTGGGCTCCTGGGATTCTGAGTGAAGTGACTATATTTGTACATCTGTTTGAAAGCAAGCAAACACAAAAGCCACCTTCATTTTGAAAAAAAGAATTTGAGGAATTTTAAGTTGGCTGCATGAGAAATATTAATCAGAAATATAAAAATATATAGGGGCTGGGGCAATGGTTCAGTGGTTAAGAGTGTGTACTGTTCTTATAAAGGATTTGAATTCAGTTCCCAACACTAATATTGGGTGGCTCACAACCGCCTGTAACTCCAGCTCCAGGGGATCTGATGCATTCTTCTGGCCTCCACAAGCATCTGTACTTATACATACCCATCCATACACATAATTATAAATAAAATAAATCTTAAAAATATTGTCAGGATACATATTCACATGCCAGCATGAGTATGCATATACCAGATTGGAGTTTTTAAAGTGTCTGAAACATTCACTGCGTTTTCCCTTTAATATCAAAGCATTAACGTAATTCAGAAATATAAAAAATGAGAAGTGGTTTAATGATTCTACTTAAAATTAGTGCAACTAATTTAATGTATTTCTGTTATTCCCCTGTGTGTTGTTACTGCACAGCAGTTATTGTCTTTGAAATGAGAGTTTAAAAAGATAATATGACTTTCTGAAAATTGCAGTTATGGTACAGAAACTTGATTGCAAACCACACATCTTATGCTATTTTATTTAAAAGAATGAGATATTTAAATCACTGAATAATCTGTCAAAACCATTAGTTGGCATTTTGAGTCACTTAAAGACTATGCTTTAATTTTAAGTAAAAGGAATATTCAACTCAATTCTTTCCTGTCTTCTGCTGTTTCATAACTACATTTAAAATGGTAAAGTTCCTAAGCTCTGGTATTGTCTGTGGCTGTTACCAATTTGGCCATAGTTGTTGCTGTGATGTCAGGGGATGCTGGCAGTGCTGAACAATAGGGACAAGAAGGCCTGCCTTCAGAGAGCCCGCACTCTGTTCACATGCACTTCCATGTCCTGTGCCTTCTCTGTGCAGGATATGTCCTCATCCTTAGACCTAAGGGTTAGGAAGAGGAAGCTGAGGCTTGGTTAGGTTTGCTATCTCAAGCCTCAGAAGTGACTGGCTAGGTTTCCCTCTGTGCTGATTCTGGTTTGTGGTTTTGAACCAGAGTTAGCCTCAATGAGGAATTGTGGAGCTACTCAACTTGGCCCTGGGAACTGTACTTAAAAAGAATGGAGGATCCATGAAAGTATCACAGAAGAAAGCTGCCCAGATGGCGGGGTCACTGGTCACATGCAGTAAGAGTCCATGTAGAGAATTACTGAACTGGGATCAGTGCATAGGCAATACAGGAGACAGGATTTGGTCCATATAAGGAAGAGCTGTCTAATCTGTGAACAGGAGGGATGTATGGCCTCATTAAAAGCTGAGTTATGACTGGAGGTCTTGGGCTTATGGATGTGGTGGAGAGAATTTAAGAGCTAGACAGAAGATTGTTTGTATCAAGTTCCCAAGCTTGCTCATCAAAACAATCAGCTGCTTGTTGGAAGGGTGTGCTCAGCTACCCTGGATGCTTGATTCATTCAGTTCAGGGGGGCCCTTAAATGTCTGAAAGTTCAGCCTAATATTGCCTGGTAGGAGCTTCAATAGAAGTCACAAAAAAACAAAAACAAAAACAAAAACACCTATTTATTTTTGAAGAGTGATGGAATGCTTTAGAATTCCATCTTGCCCATTTCTGGCTGTCTTGGAGACACAGAAGGGGGGCTCATATTAGGGAATTGTGGACATATATGTGTGGACCAGTATTCACAGATTCTGCCAAGCCACATTAAAGAGCTATGTACAATTGGAAAACATTTGAGCCTTGAGCAAGATCGTGTGTGTGCAAATGTATACATTTGCACACACACACGTATACATATTTGAAAATATTTTGTTATCTTTATCATTTATGCATATGAGTGTATTGCCTGCATGTGTGTAAGTGCATCTGTGTCGTGCAGTGCCCGCAGAGGCCAAAGAGGGGGTTGTATCCCCTGGAACTGGAGTTACAGTTAGCTACCATGTGGGTGCTGGGAATGGAACCCAGGTCCTCTGCAAGAGTAGGCAGTACTCTTAAAACTGAGCCATCTCTCCAGCCCACATGTGTTTATTGACAGTTAGCTATACAGAGGCACAACACAGTGCTGAGAGAGAGAAGAATAAACAGGATCATGGAATCCAAAGGTGGCACTAATACTTGCTGGAGTGTCAGGTTATTAAGCACTGTAAAGACTGCCGAGCCGTGTAAATGCAGGCCGGAATGGGGCTGCCATGTAAGTGTCAAAAGCAGACCCAACCAACAATAAAAGAATTACAAGTGCATCTGTGTCGTGCAGTGCCCATGGTGTCAGAAGAGGGCATAAATCCCCTGGAACTGGAGTTACAGATTGTTGATAGCTGCCATGTGGGTGCTGGGAAACAGAACCCAGGTCCTCTGCCAAAGCAGCTAGTGCTCTCAACTGCTGAGCCATCTGTCCAGCCCTGCAAAGTACAACTATCTTAAAAATCACATAGGAAGAGACTGAATTTGAAAATATTGGTGGAAAGAGGCAGGGATGGATAGCAATAGAGGGACTGAGGGATAGTGTCAGGTTGGTGAATGACGATGGGGTAAAGGAGGTATCTGGAGGCTGGTATGAGCTGGACTCAGGGTTGATTGGAAAGTGGGCAAGAGCAAGGGAACATGGAGAGGAGGCTGAAGCCACTGCTTACCTCTCTGGGAAAGGGAGCAGCACAGCAGGCTTTGAGGAATGTTGTGAATGGAAACACTTGCTGCTGCCACTTTGAGATGTAGTGGGTGTCTGGAGACATGGCTGTGAGCTCAGGAACAGTCAGACAGTTGAAGCCAAGCAGGTAAGTGTAACTGCCAACATGCACTAAGAATACTGGGGGAGATTCAGGGAGTTTAAAAAATGCTGTAATTTTTTTTTGGTTTTAAATTTGAATGTTTCTATGTATGCATGTGTATGTATACACACACACACACATACACACACACATTGTTTTGCTGGGGTGGAACAAAAGGCCTTGTGCATGCTAGGCAAATGCTCTATCCCCAACTCTTAAAACACTTTTTAAAAGATAGAACAAACTTTTAGTCTATTTGCAGTTTTATTTGAAAATTGGTAAGTGGAAGAATTTTAAAAAAACTTTGGAGCAATGCTTTTAAAAATTCCTCTTTGTTGTTTTAAAATGTTTTCTATCAGGGACCCTGAAGAATCTTCTGGAGTGGATGATGGATTTGCATCAGCAGTCTTATACAGTGAGCCCTTGTGAAGTAGTTCTTTGAAACTAAGGCTTTGTTTTTCTCTCCTTGAGATAAGAGGAATACACCCACCATTAACGCCACATTTCGCCTGGGTGTCTAAGAAGTGGGATAGATCCAGATATGTATTAAAGTATTTAAGAGCCAGTGGCTTTGCATTCAGGGGACCTTTTAGGTCAGCTACCTTTACATGGATATAAGAACCTATGCTTGGGATTTGATTCTTCTGAGTATCACATTAAATTCAGGAGCCTCAAGGACCGCTGTTCAGAAATATTTCTCCCTATCGTGATTTGCTTTTCTGTTCTACAAATCTCTGTCCTGTTTTATTTAAAACACATGAGTCCTTAATTAAGGAAGTTTTAAAGTCATAAGATTACAAAGTAATCTTAAATCCAATCCTCTGGAATTTTAGCTAAATCACCCAATATCTTTAAACTCAGTGTCCTTTCAGCTTTACATTGAAACTGAATCCTACTGAGAAGATATTACCCAGTCTTGAAGCCCATGTTAATTCCTTTCTTTGTTTTCACACTTCCTTCTTCAGAAATCAATAAGCTTGATTTTATTCCGCAGTAATTCTCAACCTTGGTCACTGATAGGGTGTATTTCTTCCCATTAGCTTTGCTGCAATAACACATCTGTATACAGAATGAAAAGCAGTTAACAAACACAAGCCTGACTGTTTAATCTTACCAAACTCTAGGGAATAAGTTGGAGGATGCTCCTGAGGACCACAGAGTCCAGTTAAGGAGTTAGGTAATGGTATAAAGGTACAGAACATTTTTCCAGATAATAAGCAGTATCCCTAACACTGTCTCTTCCCCTGGGTCTGGGATATTTCCAGTACTTATTTGTGAACTGAAGATCCATTAGCAGTAGCTCAGTTATGCTAACTATGGATGTTAGAAAATTTGCTGAGCAGTATATCCTATATATATGAGCCCATCATGACTCATTCAAGTTAAACAAAACCAGAAGGTAAAGATGAACAAAAATGCAATATAAGCATCACAGAGAACCTTTACATGAGAAGGTGGAGTGTGACATCAGCACAAGGGGACTTGGGTGGATCATGTCAATGACCAGTAGCCATCAGATGTGCTCAGTGTATTGATAGTCCTTGTAGTTAACACAGCTGTCAGGTGAGACAGACAAGGCATTTTCTGCGTTGGTAGCTGTACTTCATTTCTAGTGGCACTCTCTTAGACGTGTCGCAGGCAAAGAAGTGAGACGGTTTGCTCATTTTATAGATGAGGAAAGTAGAGCTTGGAGATTTCATGTCACTGGCCCAAAAGTTACCTAGATAATAAGGGCCAAGCTGGAAGGGGAGGCTATATGTGTCTGCCTATCCATGGTGATTTACTGTTAAGATGTGGATTAGCCATAGTTGTGCTTAATATTGTCAACTTGACAAGATCTAGAATCACCTAGCAGACAAATTTCCGGGCATATTTGTGAGGGAGTTTCCAGACTGTGTTAACTGAGGTGGAAAGACCTTCTTTAATTGTGGGAAACACCAGTCCATGAGCTGTGATCCTGGACCGAATCAAAGGAGAAAGGGAGCTGAGCACCAGCGTTCCTCTCTCTCTGCTTCTTGGCTGCAGATATAGTATGAACATACACCTCAAGTGCCTGCCACCATCCTTCCCTGACCCAGCAATGAGATAAGTAACTAATACTAAAAAGTAATTAGTCCATTGGTCTCAGCGACATAGCTCCTGCTTGAGAAACCTTCGGGCCTCTTTGTTTGGTGTCATTTTCATGAGCTTCCTGGTTCAGTTCATGGAGACACTGTCCCAGGAGTTGAGTTGGCTGAGAAAGGCTCCCTGGCTGGCACATCTGCTCTCACTAGAGAAGTGAAAACAGCAGCTCTCAGCTCTGCTTGAAGTCTGGCTAGAATACCTGTAAGTGATGTAAGCAAATTATGTGAATAGAGGGGTAGTCTTAAAAAGAAGACGCAGAGATGAAATGATGGAGGGTTCTCATGGTCTGTACCCAAAACTCTCTGCTGTTTACTGTAGGAATTAGCATGACTGTTAAGTACACTGCTCTGAGAAGCTGCGAAAATGTCTAAAAAAATTCAGTGATTGCCTCAATGCCCTAAATAGTCTTATGTCAGCAATTAGCGGTAACAGTCTTTCATTAATCCATCAGTTTTCTGAGACTGCACGTCCTGTGGGAGATAGTAGAGAATCCTTAGGATTAGCCAGGCAGCATCCTTTGCGATGAACCAGAGCAGCAGCAGTGTTGAGGAAGCACAACGAGGCAGGAAAACAGTAGAAGGATGATTATCAGCTGCCATGTGTTCCTTGAATTCTAAGTGGGTGCAGTGGACACATTACTAGCAACACTTACGGATCGTGAAGTCTTCTACTCTCCTGAGGCATGTCAGTGGGCTTTTTAACTGTTTTATTATTGAGGTGCTGTTGTAAAACCAGGATCTTCTAAGTGCTCTTTGCAAAGAAATACTGCTGTTAAGTTCAAAGTCCAGGCTGTGTATCAATTGCTTGATGAGATGGACCTGCGTCCACCCCAGATCTTGTTATTCAATCTTAGCAGCAAGGTTTTATGTTCTAGCTTTTCCTCAAAGTCATCTGTGGTTAGTTTTGCATCAGAAGCACTGAGAAAATATTCCATACCTTTTCTGATATGTTTTGAGTCCCCAAGCACCTCTCCTTAATCCTGGCAGGGAGCCTCACCCTCCATTCCATGTCCACATTCTTAGGTTTCAAGCCAACTCTCCCAACTTCTGGTCGCTCATCTCAGAATCCTTCCTGTTCTCACACATTTGCAGCATGGGTGGGCACTTGAAAGATCTGGCCTAGAACCGAACCTGATCTATATGTCATCCTGGCAGATGACCAGACACCACTGCCCGGGGACCCTCGAGTCCCATTATTTTTTTCTAAGTGCTCTATGACATTCTCCCCATCTAGGGTTTTCAGACAGAAATAGTTGGAGTCATCTTTGTGCACTTAAATTTCTCTCATGTCACATCCAACCTGTTGGCACACCATATTGATTCTAGCTTGTGAATACTTCCATTCACCCTCCTGCCCTCGTGCAAGTCTTCCTTGGCATGACTCCTCCTTCAGATAACCACACTTCATACTGGTCCTCCTGCTGTGTCCATTACCCCATGTGGTCTGCTCCAATACGTGCAAAACAGGAACAAATCATTCAATTTCCAGTGACTTCCCATTTCACCAGGAAAAATACAGAGCCAGAGCACTTGTCTTGAGCTGCGTGACCAACTCCCAACCCCTCTCTGAGCTCATCTCTTGCTTTAATTGTAAACGTCCATGCTTCTTGAAGACTTCTCTTCAGTACTTTCAGGTCACATGGCATCTTTATTAAGTAAACACCTGTATTTGTACATCCACATGCCATGGTGGTGGTGGGCTTGTTTCCATTGTCTGTATTCTCTATAAGAATTTGTGCTGGTAAACGAAAGGAGCCATGGGCTCCTCCCAAGCCCATGTGACCCCCGAGGAACAGATCCTCAAACGACCTTAAGAGTAAAAACATATTGGTTTATCTGGGCCAACTGTATGTCCTTAAACACCCAAACGTAAAGTATAACCAAAGATTAAAGGGACCAATAAAATTTCTTAAGAGTCCAAATGCACCCGGGGTGGCCAAAGGGACTCCCAGATAGTAACCCAGCATAGAACTGGAAAAATGAACAGCAGACCCCAATCTTATCTAAAGGAATATTGACAACTGATTGCTGCTAGATGAGGAACAGCTGACCCTCCTAAAACAAAGACTCTAGATAGGCTGACTAGATTCACCAGAAGGGCAAGTAGTGGGGAATGGCGATGGGTGCTGACAACACAGCAGACCATAGCAGGGATATCAGAGTGTAAGGGCTCTAGTGGGGGGAGGGAGGCTATGGGAGGCTGCTACCTGGGAAATGGGTGTATAGTCGAATAAGATGGTTTGGGATGTTCTATGTGATACACACACTAATTTGGTCAGAGGAACATAAAGGACAGTTTTTGCTCCTTGCCCTCCTAGGTCGACTAGTTCCCGGGGATTATGAGCATCTCTCAAAATGTCCTGTAATTGTGGTGGGTCACCTCTCCTCTTGATCATGTATTATATTTCAGGAGGAAGCATGGAAATTTATGTCATGCTAATTAGTAGAGGTGATAAACAATGCCATTGAAATCTACCCAATGACTTTATAGACATACACAGGCACAAAGGATCCAAGTGCAACCAATTATGACTAGTAATAATCAGATGCACACAGTAGAGATGCATACGCCAACATCTCTGTGTTAGTAGCAAAAACAATGAGTCTTTCTGCAAGGAAAAATATATTCTAAAATGAAATCGTGATCTTTTTTAAAGGTAAAAAACTCATTCAATTTTACATCTTACAGGGCTTATACTGAGTTCAATATTGTGTAACTATTAACTCAATTGTGAACCTAGAAACTTGTACCCACTTGTGAAAGAGATGTACTCTTGCTCTGGGGTATGTTACTGAATATGTTAAATCTGTAGTGAAATGCTTCCTCTAGTCATGAAGTTATTAAAAATTTAAAAAAAAGATTAAAAAATAATAATAATTAACAGATGTGAAAAACATTACCATTGAAATCTACCTGATGACTTTATACCCATGCTTGGATGCCAAGGAGCTCAGAAAGTAACGGACTGTGACTAGTATAATCAGATACAGAGAGATTTGACTTCTCAGTCAAGATCTAGCATGCTGTCGCCTGTACTATGGGGTTTTCTGTATGAAATAATATATTTTAAAATGAAGTGGAGATCTTTTTTAAAGGTTAAAACCTCATTCAATTTTATGTCTTAAAGGCTTTATACTGAGTACAATGTTGTATAACTGTATTAATTCAACTGTAAACCTAAAAATTTATAGCCAATCTTGAAACAGGTGTATCTTAGGTCTGGAAATTGTTATTGAATATGTCAATGCTGTTGTCATGAAATGCTTCTTCTAAGTATGTGGTTATTAAATAAATAATTAAAAAAAATAATTTGTGTTTATAAATAACAGTATTTTTCCTTATTGTGCTGAGTGTTATATATGCTCTTTTTCCTTCTGTCTTTTCTTCTGTCTTCCTTCTGTCCCCTTTTCTGTTTGAGTAATACAGACCTATGAAATAAAATTCAACACCGCCCCCATCATGGCTTCTCGATTGTTCCGGTTTGGTTTTCTGTTGTTGTGATAAAACATACTGATAAAGAGCAGTATGGAGGAGGAGAGGGTTTGTGTGACATATGGAGGAGGAGAGGGTTTGTGTGACATATGGAGGAGGAGAGGGTTTGTGTGACATATGGAGGAGGAGAGGGTTTGTGTGACATATGGAGGAGGAGAGGGTTTGTGTGACATACAGGATACAGTTTGCCATCCAGGTAGGATCTCAAGGTAGAAGCCTGAGATGGAAACCATGGAGGAATGTTGCTGACTGGCTTGCTTCCAAACTCACATTCAGCTATGTTTTTATGCAGCTCAGGCCCACCTCCCCAGGGATGGCACTACCCACAGTGGATTTCACCTCCCTACATCAATTAGCAATCATGAAAATGCCCCACAGATATACCCATAGGCCAGTATGATTGATTGAGACAATTTTTCAACTGATTTTCCTTCTTCCGTGGATGCCAAGTTGACAACAAATCTAATCAGGACATCCACAATACCCAGAAACTCTCTCAGATAGCTGAAATGGCAAAACTAACTTCATTTTGTTCTGATTTTGCTTTACCCTGTGTTTTTGCCCAGCTATTCCCACAGCAGCCAGCCAGGCAGAAGGTCTCATGCAGGTAGGTGGTTTTGAGGAATGCATTGTTTTTACAGTACTGGGAAACTTACAAGTAGCCAGGTAGCATGTCCAGATAGCATGCCCTCCCTCCCAGCTATACCCACATCTCCAAGTTCTGAGAAACTTGTTTTTTTCCTAATCAAAAAATTTTGTTAACTGAAAACCTCTTTGTTAACTAACCTGCCCCTGATCTGGTGTAACTATGGTGATCTGATATAACTATCAATCTATGGTTATTGGCCTTGCCCCTGGCATGATGTTATTGTGGTTTTAAGCTTTATAAACCCTGCCCTGCTTCTCCTCGGGGTCGACGGTTCTTTTGGGTATTATCCCACTCTCTGGCCACCGGCTATTAAATAAAAGACTCTTAATTGGACCTTGGACCATTGACACTCCTCTGTGCATCCCGTTCAGTATTACAGTAGCAGTTTATACATTCAAAAGAGCCCTAGCCACACTTGACTGTACCTGACTCCAGGCAGGCCTGGGCCTTTGCCTTCCTCTTGCCTTGGAAGACCCATGAAGTTCTGTCCTCATCTTTATTTGCTAAGAGTCTGGTGCTGGTCTAATGCTCAGATGTATGGCATCCACGGAAAACAATCTCAGTGCCTTCCAACGAAATCTATCCCTCTCTTCTTTGATATTTTCTACCAATTATGTAGAATTTGCTACTCTTAGCCGTATGTAACTTACTTGCTGGCATCTTTTCCCTATATGATTCTGGTAAAACCTTGAGGATAGACTTCTTTTCATTTCAGTTTGACTGCTCTATCCTTAGTTATTACTTGGGACATTTTGTCTACTCAATTAATTAACTGATAGAAACAGCTCCTCAAAGTTCATATTTCAAATGATCTCAATTAGTATGAAAAGCTTTGATTATTTTCACTTGTATGAATTATTTACATGAACAAGAAATAACACGCATATATAACAAATTAGGATGTGCTGTATTCATGTTAAATGTCCCTAAGATAATAAAGAATGCATTATTAATGTATCAGTCAGGCATGAATTTATTTCTTTCTGTTTTACAATGGAAAAACTGAAACAAAATCCTACTGAAAGCTCATTGGCTGGATTTTAGTTTTCAG
>NW_008339923.1:6127042-6141891 GCF_000622305.1 Nannospalax galili
AAAAAAACAGAGGGAACCATATTAGGCACTAATATTTTTATGAAGTGCTTAGTATATAGTGAGCACTCACTGAGTTTTAGATTTTATTATTTCTCTTTTATCATACCTTGATTTGAATTATCTTTATTTTCTAAGTTCTTCCTAGCTAAGTATCCTTTAAGACTGTAGAGAATTTTGTACATTGTGAGAGATTAATAAATTATTTATCTACTAAATAAATAATGAATGTGTAAACATTCTCATAAAATTTAAACAACTTTGATTATTTGAAGTTCCATAATACTGAGTCCAAACACGGTGGAAACTTCTGAGCACAGACACGTTAATGCCCGAAATAATCCCAGAAAAGCCACTGGAGACAGGAGTTGTCCTCAGGGACTAACCAGAAGTCACATTTGCCTGTCTGCTTCCTTGTAGAGGCACTTCTACTAAATGAACAGGGAATATATTACAGACTCAGAGACCTCTAAGGCACCATAAAACCCCTACAGTGCCCCAGTTCAACTAAATTAGATGGAGTTCCCCATTTGGTTGAGATTAGTTACTAGGTTTATTTATGGTTCATGATTCATTTGGCTTCTATTTGTTTGCGACAGGGAGGAAGAGCAACAGAAGTGAGATGCTGCAGGCACATAACTACTTCTGCTTCCTGACTATAGGATAGGAAATGAAGGAGTCTTTTCAGAAAGAATTTGTGGGGCTGGGGGTGCCTCACTTTAAAGTGAAGTGTTCATTTGAGATGACTGTTAGAGCTTCTCTTGTCTACCCATGGACCATTGCAGTGCTTGAATTCTAGTAGGAATCTAGGAGTAATTGGATGGATAGATGATGTGGTGGCCTAGCTTGGTTGCTAACTTGACACACCTGGGAAGAGGACTCCTCAATTGGGGAATCACCTCCATTAGGTGCCCCTGTGGTCATATCTGTGCTGCATTTTCTTGATTGCTGATTGATATGGGAGGCTCTGCCCACTTGCACAAGCTATGTCTTCCCTGGGCAGGTGGGCCTGGGCTGTATAGGAAAAGTAGTTGAGCAAGCCAGGGAGATTCAGCGTTCCTCTACTGTCTCTGCTTCAGGTCCTGCTCCAGGTTCCAGTCTTGGCTTTCCTTGATGACTGACTATAACCTGTAAGCTGAAATAAATTCCTTTCTCCCCAAGTTGCTTTTGGTCATGGTGTTTATCACAGCAACAGAAAGTAAAATCAAACAAAGAACAACCTGCAGGAGACCATATTCCAGGTGAAAAGATATAGTCTCACTTTGCAGAGGTGGCTTGGTGCCAAGTCTCCTTTGAGTCCCCCAAGGCTCAGTGTTTTGTTTGAAGGTTAAGTCATTTTCAGATCAAGGAAGGGAATGAATGGATTGTTTTGTCAATATTATGTTGTGTCATTGGCTTCTAAGCAAAAAATAGTCTTCCAGGTCATGATTCTTTTAATTTTCTTGGTCCCATATAGATTACAAAGGATGCGTACTTCAGGGTTGTGAGGCTCACTTCTAGGTAGTAAAAAGGGCTAACATGTGAACATGATGGGTTTTCTGCAGGCATCTACAGCTTTGGAAGGACACAAAGTCTCCTACACAGTTATAAGTACAGGAAGGGGCTTACAAGGAGGGAAATATTGTATGTGGTTTGGTGAAATCCAAGAAACTGCAGAGACCAAGGTGCATTTAGACTAAGGCTTTAAAGAAAGTAATAGAGGAAAGAAATGGACTGCATTAGAGATTTGAAGTAAGGACATTGTAGTAAGACAGAGCAATAGGCAAAGTAATTGGTAACAACTGGTAACAAGGATCATACCAGTGATTTCTTATAAATTAAGAGTTTAATTATTTACGCATTTATATTTGTTTAAGTAAAAATGGTGCATTTTGTCAAATACATTTGATTTTTTCCCCTTTGTGTAGCACATAATTCAGCATAATATTTTGTTTGATTCAGGTTTTTATTTTTGAATTGCTTCATTTCTTTCACACATTATGATTCTTTATGATTAAATTTATAAAAAGATGCCATAATTGTATGTTGGATTTTCTTTTAAGTTATGTTGGATGAGGGTCTCCAGTAAAAGGTGGAAGTTTATAGGGTCATGTTTATACCTGCCCCTTACTCATTAGCATCAGCGCTCATTCAACAAATGTATACTACATGCCTACTACGTGCCAGATATTGTCCATGTCTTTATATTATTATGTTTGGATGCTTTATGTATATTTTATATTTTTGTTTCTGCTCTGTTAATTTCTTTGGAGGAAGGGGATATGTATGATACGTTCTTAATAATCCTAAAAAGACACATATTGAGAAATTTCAGAAGGGAATTCAAACATCACTGATGAGATGGCTTTATTAAAAGTGTTAGAGTTTGGGGCTAAAGTGCAAATACTAAATCCTATTTTGCCGAGAACTTTATCCAGAATAGAATGTATTTTGTTATTTTTGAAATTTTGCCAGTACTTTGCACTAATTTAGCAGATAATTTCACAGACAGACTAGGTCAGACAAGTTCAAGATTCTAACTTTGTGTTTTGATTACCTTACTGTCATATGGGCTTTGGGTATGGATTTAAACATGGGGATGATACTTAGCTTTCCTGAGGAAATAGATGTTCTTTATGCTATTACTGATGATAAAATTTCTTTTAGATCATTTTAGCTTTTAAAATGACTTGAGGTTGAGTGAAAAACCATTTAATCTACCAAAGAGAAAAACTAAAGATGAGTTAGTTTTATGATGAACACAGTCCCTGTGTCTAGTTTTCTGTTTGGTAGATTAAATGGTGACCCAGCATAGTCAATTACTAGATTTTCAGAGTAAACTCTGATAAAGAGCAGTGCATCTCAAAGAAATATTTTTATTAATATATATATATATATATTGTTTGAGAATGTCATACAGGTATGCAATGTGTTTTGATCAAATCCATAACCCCTTTTCTCCCATCCAACTCCTGCCATATCCCACAACCACTTCTCCCTGTCAATCATACGTATTATCTCTTTTTTCTTAAACCCACTGAGTCCACTTAGTGCTGAAGGTGTTTGCAGGAGCATAGGGCCATCCACTGGCACATGGGCAATCTATCAGGGTCTGTATCCCTAAGGAAAACTGACTCTCCCTCTTCCAGTAGCCTTCATTGACAATAGTTCCACAGCTAGGGCTGGGATTTCCTGGGTCCCTCCTCATTCATGCTGTAATTTTGGTTGGCTTGATCTTGTGCAGGTCTTGGGCATGCAGCCATAGCCACTGCGAATCCTTATGTGAAGCTTTTCTGTTATGTCCAGAAAATACTATTTGGCAGCAGTCCTATGAAACCTCTGGCTTTCTACCTTCTTTTTTACCATGATCTCATGATCCTTGGGAGGAAGCGGTGTGGTATAAATGTCCCATTTAGAGCTGAGAACTCCAATGTCTAAGAGGGGACTTTTGAAAGACTAAAGTTGAAGGTTCAAATTTTTGAGTTTATGCCATGAATCTAATTTTCTTTTCATTTAAACATGTGTACCACTTAATGTTTTGGCTTAGGCCTCAGGTTCTGAAGAAGGGCATTATGTGAACATGGTTTCAAACTCAAAAAAGAACCAGTCAATTTGTCTACTAGCCTACAGCATATTGTCTACTCTTACTTATATCCCATTTTCTATAAATCTCCTAGTGGCTACAGCTTCCTAAGTAGTTACATTTTGTGTGTACTACAAAGCTTTAATGATATTATGTTCATTTCTTTAAAAAAATTTTTTTGTGTATTTTATGTGTATGCTTGTATTGCCTGCATGTAGGTAAGTGCACCGTGTCGTGCAATGCCTGCAGGGGACAGAAGAGGCTGTCAGATCCCCTAGAACTGGAGTTATGGAGAGTTGTTAGCTGCCATGTGGGTGCTGGGATTCAAACCTAGGTCTTCTGTAAGAATAGTCAGTGTTCTTAACTGCTGAGCCATCTCTCCAGCCCCCGACATTCATTTCTTAAGCTTAGACTGCCTAGTAGACCATCTTCAGAGGCAAATCATGGAGTATTATCTTATCTTAGTGTTATTTAAATTAAGGTTACAGTTTAAAGGCATTTGTTAATTTAGCATCAGTAGGTTGATTCTTACATTAAATTAGATTTATTAAGAGAAGCAGTCAGAATTCTAATAATCTCTATTATCAGACTGCTTGAATTTGTGAGTTATTAATTTTCACTCTTGATTCCTTGATTCAAAAAGAATTTGTATAGTCAAAAGTGTAGCAGTATTTTTATGAATCTTTTAGAAAATGATTTTCTTTTGGTCTTAATCTTTTGGTCTAAGACACGTCATAATACTTCTTAACCTAATCAAATATTAAATTCTGCAGGTCATGATTATATGTTCTTTTCTTCTCAGTGGAAAAGTAGACTACCTTATATTACGGAACCATATCTTTTTTCTTAAAGCTATAATGTTTGCCTTCTAAATTTTCTCATTTCTGTGTGATTTTTATTAGGAACCCCCTTTCTGTTTTCAGCATTTGCTCTGATTTGGTTGATTTACATGCTTCTACATGTTCTCATTTCCGATATGTGTTGAGCAAGCAGATACTATCCTTATATTATAGCACATCCAGTTCTTGCTGCATTTCTATTGGCTCCTTTCCAGTGAGCAAATAAACTGTGCTTTTACATGAGCTTTAATTCTAGTTAGAATATATCTCTGCTTAGAATTTACCCAGAGAATGCAGCTACATCTTAACAAGTAGACAGAAAAGTAGGAACCAGCCCTGTCATCATGTTTTACTTGTAACTGATTGGGAATTCCTGTTTTATTCAAAGGAAGCCCATCACTGGGTTTTTCATAGGTGATTTATTTATTTGGTAAGAATAATAGGAGTAAAGAGGAACTGTCGTTAATGAAAAACAGTACCACAAAAAATGATTGGCAGTGACAGATATTGATGAAAGAGGGGGAATTATACTTAAAATGGATTTACCTTATCTTAGAAGGTCAATACAAATATTATAAGCATTATCATATAGCATTTGGGTTTTCCTTCCTGTGCCAGTAAAGATTGGCTGGAAAAAAAATCAGAATGTACTGCAGAAGGAAACTTCTAGTGTCCAACAATTGAAGGATTTAATTGATTTCAAATATATATGATATTCCAAATTATTTGAGAGTTATATTATTTGAAATGAATAATTGTATGGGAAGAGCTTTGGAGATGTTCTAATTGTGAGGACATTTGGTGATACTGAAGAGGCAGAGGTCCAAGGAAGCTTAGTGTTTGCATCCTTTCAGGTGTAAGCAATGGAATCCCCAGCAGAAACCAGTTTATGTAAATAAGAACAGCAGCAGTAACAGCAAAATACAGTTATAGCCCTATCCACAGAGGATACTTTTATTAATCAGGTATGAATTTGAAACCCAAACTATAACTGATAGATAAGTTTCAGCTCAAACTTTTGTCTTTCAATATTAAAATATGTTCAGTAAGTATATTTACATATTTAAGGTTTATGTTTTATTTACATTTTATTTTTCCTAACTATCCTCAGTAAGTTATTAGAAACATGATCATCCTATAGTACTAGGAAAGAAAGGAAGAGAAAAAGGTAACGCTTAGTCATAAGTTATATAATTTACTGATATGGAATTGCTGTCATGTGATAATAGAATGTTCACATTCCCTCATGAAGAAACACACATCTTTGGGATATTAATAATAAAATTGTGTATACTTCAATTATATCCTATAAACCAGAGGAATGACATGAATCCTAAGAAGTGGGCAACTGCCCAGAGCTGAGCTTCTGTTTCTGATAGATAAATGCATTGGATAATCTTTCTGGATTTGATATAATGCTGAGAACACTGTGATTAATCAAAGAAAATATTAGAGTGGAAGAGTTTTATTGATCAGTACTCTTATGATCAGAGAACAGCGTAATAGAGAAAAACAGACATTTCTTCACCGCTTACTCTTGGCCTAGCACTATGCTACCCATCCATTCTAATGACATTGCCAACATTACAGATCAGACTCAAGCCTCAGTTAATAGTGTGAGACAGATTCAAATGTGACTTCATACCCTTGGGTGCTGTAAAGGATGAGAGGACTTTTGTCTGCATGTCCTCATAAGGTGTAAAGACACCTTACTTAACCTCCCCATCTCCCCCGCATCCTGCAGGCCTCTCCTGCAGATCTTATCCCAGGTATCCAGGATGAAAAGCCAGTGGCTGTAGTAGGTTACTGACTCTATAAAGAGGAGAAAATTAAATATTTGTTTCTGAGAGAAATTGTTCCAAAGTAGAACATGCTCTTAAATTATATCAAGTTTCAAGAAGTGAGTTTTAGGTGAGAAGAGTTCCCATCCTTCACCCCTCTAAGGAAATGCTTGGTAGCAGTGTGTCCTGGAGGAACAAAATCTACATTAACCTCTGTCCAGAGAACTATTTGTTATGTTTTAGAGATGCAATTTGCTCTTAAAAGTTGGGCAGATTTCACATTTAATTCTTCTGCTGTCATTACAATTTCCTATCCTAATCCTAAACTTCATGGTGGAGGTTTTATTACATTGGTTGGTGGCATTAGCCTGTCAACATCTGGATGAGACAGAAGTTAGAAAATGGACTTTTTGAGGTCAGGAAGCTAAGCAGTCAGAAGAACAATTTGTCAACTTAAATCATCTGGGAATGGAAAAACAATATTCTTCAATGTGGGAAAATAAACACTGCTTCAGTCCTCTGTTGTTTCTCCTCTTCCTCCTCCTCCCTTCCTCCTTCTCCCCCCCTTCTCCCTCCCTTCCTCTTCCTCCCCTTCCTCCTCCATCTCCTCTTTCTACTCCTCCTCCTCTTCCTCCCCTCTTCCTTTCTTTTCCAGTTTGTGCTTCCAGTTTCATAGATCATGTGTGGGATGTCAGGCTGCTTGGAGCTGGCTTTCTTAATGAAAAGCTGTTGTGTTTCTTTGCTCATGATGCGTACTAGCTGCAGTGTTTATCATGGGTATTGTGAGTGGTTTTCACTCCTCTGACTTAAGAACCTCTGATCACATCAACTGAACACATGAGCAAGGTGAAGGATCTGAGATTTTAGTCCTAGCCTCTCTATCCTTACTTTATTACTTAAGAAAATTATTTTCGACTTTGTAATATTTATTGTTTAAACATGGGAGATCAATACAGTTTTCATAGTGTAAAAGTAGATAGAGGGTAAACTTCACTTCCTGGCTTTATAGAACTATAAATATAATTGTTAATGGGTGATATTTAGGAACAGATGTGCTCTATGGTATGCCATAAAATTAAAATACAGGCCGATTCCCCTGAAAGAGGTATTCTTATACTCTGCTATTCTAGGAAATACATAAGATTCTTTTGTGAAAAGGGGTACCACAGATGACAACATGTTTGTCCTCATGGGCCTTGGTTCACTTCACCCTTTCAGTTACTCATGTTTCTTTTTCCTAGAATAAGACTTTATGCAAATAAAACTTTATATGCTGACATAACACAAAAGTAAGGCCATTATTGGAAAATATCTTTCTCTTAATATGGTTTAAATCTACATTCCTTTATTTTTTTCTGGTTATTTCAATGGACTATAAAATCAAAATTACTACTTATTTAAATAGCAAAGCAAATAAGAAATTTATAATAATCTGGGTTGTTTTTAAAACCCATTCAAAGGAAAGTTAAGTTTCCTCAGAATATTTTTTTTCTCTTTTATGCCCATTACTTTTAGGCATAGCATAATCCAAGAAGTCTTTTAATTTCAAAACATTACATTATTGAAACACTGTCAATGAAATCAAGTTAAGAGTTAAAAGCAGTGGAACTTTTAATAACTAGACAGCAGATACTTAAACCTGATTGTTTCAAAGAGATGGTTTCTAACAAAATTGTTTGTATATTAGTACTATTTATTATAATGAGAATATATTTCTCTTCAAAGATATATATGAATTAAAATACCATAAATGGCATATTTTATAAATTTAGGAGATTTATACTTAATAAAGATGCTCTAATTATTTTCAAAATCGGAGAAAAGAGTTTTAAAAACAAATGCTGTTTTTTTGTCTATCACTCTTTTCATAGAGTAACTCCCAAAGGCCTGTATCTTAAAGACTTGGTCCTCAGCCTTTTGTGTTACTTGGAGGTAGTGAAACCTTTAGGAGGTGGGACTTGGTGAGAGGAAGTTGGGTCATTAAGGGCATGACCTTGAAAGGTACATGGAGACCCAGGCCTTCTTCTTCTCTCTTTGCTTCCCAGCTGCCATCAGGTGAGCAGTTTTCCTCCATCAGGCATTCCCCACTCTACCCTTCTGCTTTGCTATAGGCACAAAAACAAGGGAGACTGAAACTTCCAAGAACAAGAGAGATTGAAACTTCTAAGACATTGATTCAAAGAAACCTGTCCTTCTTTTAAATTATTTTAAGTATTTTATGACAGAGATGGAAGCTAATGTAGTTTTCACATTGGAAGCTCTTTTAAAACTGTGGTAACATTACAGATGGGGAAATGTTAGAGTAGTGAAAAGCCAAGGAAGGAAGGAAGGGAGGGAGGGAGGGACAGATATACAGACAGAAGGAAGGAGGGAAGGACAGAGGGATGGAGGGACAGAGAGAACAAAGGAAGGAAGGAAGGAAGGAAGGAAGGAAGGAAGGAAGGAAGGAAGGAAGGAGTACATGAAGTTGCCAGAAAAAAGCTATGGGGAGATATGGGAGGAGTTGGAAGAGAGGGAGTGGGCGTGGATTTAATAAAAACACCTTATATCCATGTAATTAAATTCTCAATAATTTTTTTTGAAGTTGAAAAAAACTGAGGTTAACACATTAAACTAGTACATTTGACAGACATTGCTGTAGAGCATGGTCAACACAGGCTAATCATATGTCTAGGAAAGTCAGTTGTGTATGTTCTCAACTCTGTTTATCCTGATGTGATGGGTTGTCAGTGTGTTGTCAGCTTGATGGAATCTAGAATCAGCTGGGAGAGGGGTCTTTGAGTATGCCTTTTGGGGTTGTCTTGACCATATTAATTGATGTGGGAAGATCTACCCACTGTGAATGGTATCCTCTGGATGGGATCCTGTCTAAGTGGAGAAAGGGAGCTGAGCAGCACCTCTCTGTTTACTGATTCTGGATGAACTATGACCATCTGCTTTAAACTCCTGCCACATTTACACACACACCCCTGCCCCCTGCCACCCCACATGAAGGACTGCAGGCCAGAATAAGTCCTTTCTCTCTTAAGTTCTTTTGTCAGAATGTATATCACAGCACAGGAAAAGAAACTAAGACACTTGAGTATATTTTTTAATGTAGTCAATTTGCAACATCATCATATAAAGAAAACTGAAGGAGTCTGAGTTGGGGATAGAGTTGTTCATGAGATCTAGGATGGGTCTTCTGGAAACACTAAAGGTAAACTGCTTAAAAAAATGAAGCACTAGTATAAGCAGTTCAGGAGAAAGCTAGAAAAGATGTAGAAGAACTGAAGCCCTGAGAAAGAGCAAGGATAGGTGGGGATGCCACAAAATCTCCCCTGGAGCCTCCCCAAAGTCCACAGCCACAAGAGAGTAGAGAACGTCATTTAAGTTAAAAAGCAAGTAGTTTTATTATGGCTCAATTCTCATTCTTTTTGAATATTTATTTTATTTCATGTGTATGAGTGTTTTGCCTTCATGTATGTATATATACTATGAGTGTTTTGCCTTCATGTATGTATATGTAGTATGTGTGTGCCTGTGGAGGCTAGAAGAGGACATCTCATCCCCTAGAACTGGAGTCACAACAGCTGAAGTGCTGGGAACTGAGCCTGAGTCCTTGACAAGAGCAGAAAGCGCTCTTAACCACTGAGCTGTCGCTCTAGCCCTTAACTCTCATTTTGAACAAGATACGTCTTTAATGGTTATTGTTAAATATTCAGTGCAGGATTGCTTCATAGATTTCATTTCTATTTGCATCTACATAGAACATTCGTCAGGTATTTCCAACAGTTGGGTACATTCTGTTACACTAAAGTAGTTAAATAGAAAATAATTTATTTTTTTTCTAAATGTCTACAAAACTAGGTGAGTAGATTTTAGCACAGATAGGCAGACATGTTTTGTGTATTATAGCACAGGAAATAGTTCATTAAGCATTAAAATGTTTAAATGGAATGAATGCAGGCTTTAATTACACATAAACTAATTTTAAATAACCCATTTTGTTTTACCTTATTTATTTGGGGACTAGTTCAAGATTAGGCACGTTTTTGTGTCTGTGATTTAATCCCATTTCCCGTTGAGTTATGCAATCATTTTCAACAATTCCAGGAAAATCCTTAGTATTTAGAAATTGATTCATGATTCACCTATTTTCTTAAAATGGGAACATTTGGTTTTCTGTTGTTTAGATCATTTCTGTTAAGGTTCTGTAAGGAGACATTGAATTTGTACAGAACACTTAGACTATGTCCAAGAGACCAAACCAATATGGAGCTTTTTCTTTGTTAAAGATTTATTTTATTTTTAATTATGTGTGTGTGTATGTATGTAGGTGTGTGTATGTAGGTATGTATATGTGAGTGCAGATGCCTGCAGAGGCCAGAAGAGAGTATCTGATCCCTTAGAGTTGGAGTTACAGTTGATTTTGTGCTGTCCAAAATAGTGCTGGGAACCAAACTCTGGTCCTCTGCAAGTGTGGTACCCACTCATAACTGCTGAGCCATCTCTCCGGCAGCCCTGATGTGGAGCTTAATCACAGTTTCCAGCTTTGGCTGATGGCAGAAGGCCCTCCATCCCGTGAGCTGATTAGGCTGTAAAGAGTTAATTAGTTAGGTGTAAGAAATTGACTGGTTGATTCAGTTTGATGCAACCAGTCTCCCCATAAATGCTGTCTGATCATGTTGCTGGTTGGAGTTCTCAATACTCTGGTTCTGATTGTCTGATCCATGAATCATTTTTGTTTTATGTGCTTTGCTCAGACAAACGCTGCTGAATTTAATTGAAGAGTTTTCCTTTTTAAACAACTTCTAATCACTAAAACACACGCACAAAGAAACAAAACCATCCTGAGGAGAGGTGTAGAAATGGCAGTGGCAGTAAGCAGAAACGAAGCTTGGGTCTTGCAACCCATTAAAAATACAAATGCTAACACAAACCATATCAACCCAGAGGCAATAAATGTGTGAGCAGTGTCCTCCACCACCGAGGAATGCTGCTCATTTGCCTGTCAGACCAGTCATAATTCAATATCCACTGCAGATAGAGACCAGCCCAGGAGACTGCTCTCTTAACACCTGTGGAAATTGCAAGAAAGAGCCCATCTAGTGAGTGGCATTGCAGAATAAGCCATTCTGCTGGCGAATCATCCATCCTTGGTGGGGTGTGACTCTCATAGGAATTTGCCTGAGTCTTATGAATAGAATCTGTTCCCTGGTATGTGGAAAGAGAACAGCAGGTATGTTATCCTGCCAGACCTGATCTCTATCCCCAACATAGCAGTTGGGATTTTATCGGGTTTTTTTTTATTATTATTGTTTTTGAGACAGTCTCTCTGTTGCCTAGGCAAGTCTTGAACTGTGGCTCAAGTGATGCTTACTAAGTGGATTACAGGCATGTGCCACCACCATACCCAGTTTATTGATTTATAGTGATAACAGACCTAAAGGGGCTGAGAGCACATAACTTTTAACCAGGACAGTCTCTTTCTGGCAAGCTCTGTGGGGTAACTGTTATAATAGGGTTATTTTTGGTGAGCCTGGAAACAGGGAATGGAATGTACTGGAAGATGTCAGCTTTCTTTTGTACACATGACAGAGCTCAAAATGGCCTGTTAACATGAGCAATAGCATGTTCTTGTCCCCATGAGCTGAGCCCTCATCAGTGTCTTCGACACCTGCCCCAGGCTCTCTGAAGCAAATAGGCTGGGGTTCTTGAGAACCTGACTGTCATCTGAGTTCAGAACCAGGATAAGGTTGAAAGCAGGGCAAGAAGGGAAACCCTGTGTATAGAAGCCTGTAATGAGGGCGTGTGGCTTTCCCGAGAGAGCAAGAGAGAGTGACTAGAGTTGCAAACCAAGGGAGATGGGTGGACTAGTGTCCAACAGGTGACACAAACAGCTAAGTCCCATTTTCCTGCCTGCTGGGACTTATTATAGGACATCTGCCTTACCACATTATATGAGGAGAGGATCCACCTAGAGATGGTGGTGGCCAGAGCTGCTGTTATGGGGGTCTTGGTTTTCTGTCTTGATCTTTCCCTCTTTAGAACACTTGTATATTTAGTGGGGCATTTGAATGGGGAGACATAGCCAAGTGGCTGCTGTGTAACTGAGTACTGAGGAGGGAGATGTTGTTATCTTCTTTGTTCAGCCTCTTCCTCCCCTGCTTAATGCAGGTGGATTTCTGGTGAGAGGCAGCCTGGCTTAGGTGGCACTTAGAGTCCTTGTTATGATGACTTTAGGTACCTCTTGCCAGAGTGGGACTCACCCCATATTGTTAACCTGGCTAGTTGGGCTAGTAGAAAGAATAACCTTCTCTTATGTGAGGGCTTTGATGGATGTGGCTCTTACTGTGTGCCTTCTAGAATCACCAGGAATTTCTTCACAACCTGATGAAATGTGTCTTTAAAATCCTGCATATCAGAGAATTCCGTTGAAAAAAACTCAGCCTCACAGGATAAATCACAATTATTCATCTAATATATAAAAATAAAATGTGGCATTTAGTTAATATTAATATTTTCTTATCAGTTGTAACAAACATACTGATGCAAGATCTTAATAGGGGAAATTACATGTATATGCAAGTCTGCACTTTTGCTTATGTTCTCTATAAACTTAAACCTGCCCTAGAAAGATAAATCAATTAAAAAAAGAGAAAGAGAAAGAAAAATATGACAACTTGGAAAACCAAATAAAGTGAATAAAATTGGAATAGTTTTTGAACTAATATCCAGAAACAACCTGGATAAAATGGTGGATTTGGGTAACAGCCATTAGTATGGGAATATTCATAAATATGAATATTTATGAATATATTCTCTCCATCTTGACCCTCCTGTCTCCTTCAGTTACCACATATGTGCACATGAAGAAAGTCAGCAATATGGAACAGAGTACAAAGGCTTAGGCAAATTTCCAGGCACTGGAACATCCCTGACAAACTTTCTTGGGGGTGATTGGGAGTTAGTTCCATCAATTTTAGGGTCCCATCATTCCCTGCCTATCTTCTAAGGGATGTTAGGCAGGACTGCAATGCTCCCCCTTCTCTAAGAGAACTAGGGAGCATGTTCATTGTTTTCTCTGAGAGATGAAGGCAGCTTCTAATAGCAACCACTTTTTCTCATGATGTCATTCTCTTATTTCCACTGTCTTTCTTGTCTCTTTTCCCCTTTCACCTAGTTAAGAGGCAGGAACAATAACTCCATTTCCCTTTGGAGTCTTTCTACTTCTTATTAGCCCTTCCACATTCAATGACTTTTTTTTGCTAAAACTGGATTTCCGATTGTGCCAGTAATTGAGAGAGGCTACTGTGGCCCTGTCTCACAACTGTTCTTTCAGGATTCTTCCCATCCACACTTAGCTGGAGTTTAATGTTGATGGAGTTGCAGTGTTTGAAGGCCAGCAGGTCCCTTGCCTGTCTATTTCTAGATCTGTCACTGACAGCAGTCTGATCAGAGCTCCTGGACTGACAGTTTTGGGCATGTGTGCTGTTGCCTTGGGCATTCAGAACTGGGCCCTCCATCCTCTCTGCCGACCGAGGACACTCATTTCCCCCAGGGTGGCTTGTCCAGCCTGATGATAGATTGAGGGAGACAAGCAGCACATGGGTAGACAAACAACTCGCTCAGGCGGCTGGTGCCATTTAACAGTTTCCTCCTGCAGTTGACATTCTCATTTCCTTCCCTCACCTCGCTCATCACAAACTGTTTGCATCTGATTTTCTGTACACAGCAGTAATGCAGAGTGACAGAAAACATACACAAGCTCCATTGCTCATTTTCTATGCTATCGCTAGGCAAATTACACTGTGGGTTTCGCAGGAGCTTAGCCATGGAAGGGGCATACAGTTTTAATTGTGCACTGGCCTTAGCAGGCTGGCATGTGAGATCGGCTGAAATTTTCATGAAGTGTTGCTGCTCGAAAAAAGCTACAGTGAGATGAAAAAAGGTGTTTCATTTGTGATCTGCCTGTGCTAGCTCAGGCTTGCCTTGTTTATCAGGGGGCCTCATTCATAGGGAACAATGTAGATTTTTACCCATAGTCCTATGGAAAGAATCTTCTATTATCACCTGTTCAAATCCCACCCCCTGATTTATTGAATTATAATTGAGAAATAAAAACCATCTATATAAGGTGTTCAAAAGGTTATCTTTCAATATACTATGAAATAGTTGCCACTCATCCCCTCCATCGTTATTCCTTTGCAGTGTTTGGGAAGGGCGTTGAAGACCTGTCTACCCAGTAACATGCAAGCAAGCACACAAGGCACTGTCATTCACTGTAGTCAGCATGCTATACACAGCATCACAGATCTTATGCATCCTCTGTGCCTCAGACTTCATACCTTTTGGCTACCATCTTTTCATTCTTAATTCTCTTCTGAGTTCCAAAATGACTTGAACAAGCAGCTGCTTAGAATTTCCCTTTTTATGGGGCTGGAGAGATGGCTCAGTGGTTAAAGGTACCCACAGCTTTTACAGAGGACTTGAGTTTGGTACCCTGCACCCATGCCAGACAGCTCAAAACCAGCTGTCACTTCCAGGGGGGATCTGATGCTTTCTTTTGGCCTCTGTGGGCACTGGCACTCATGAACATACCGTTTTCCATATATACATAATTTAAAAAATAAAATTTTCTTTTTATAGTACAAAAGGAAGCCAGAGAACACATTTAAAACATTATAT
>NW_008339923.1:6142396-6165269 GCF_000622305.1 Nannospalax galili
CTGTTGCTGATAGTTTTCATGGATTGCAGCTTCAGACTTGAATTGAATCAATTGGTCTCTGTCCTTCCTTATTTCTACTCTATCCAGGTATTGGTCATGTTGAAGATTGTGTCACTGAAGCCAGGTATTTTGCTTTGAAAGTGTTTGTTTTCCTGTCTGTAAGAGCTTTTTATAACCCATAAGACCATGACTCGTGGAATTCTTGCCAACGAATTTGCTGATCTCAGTTGGGGAAGGTTGGGAAGAGTCTTTGGGAAGGCAATGACTTCCCCAAGAGAGACTAAAGACAGTCTCATCAGCTTCCAGGCCAGTAAGTAAGTAGAAATATAATCATTGTTAGGTTGGAAGAATGTCCTCTACTCAGCTGTTCACAAAAATGTGAACTGGGGAGATGGCTGAGTTGATAAGCATGAAGACCAGAATTTGGATCCCCTGTACCCACTTAAAGAACTGGACTTTGGGCAGGCCAGATGGCTTAGTGGGTAAAAGTGTGTGTATTGTAACCCTGATGACCTCAGCTTGATCCCTGGAACCAATGGTAGAAAGAGAGAACCAACTCCTGCAAGTTGTTCTCTCACCTCCACACTAACACTGGTATACACATACATGGACGTACATACACACACACACACACAATAATAATAATAATAATAATAATAATTAACTGGGAATGACAGTGTGCACCTGTACTCCTATCACTTGGAAGGTGGAACCTGAAGGACCCATGGTACTCACTGCCCAGCGAGCCTAATTTGGTGAGTTCCACATTCAGTGAGAAAGTGTCTGAAAACAACAAAGTCAAGAAAGGATTGAAGAAGACACCTGATGCCAACCACTGGCCTCTTTATACACATATACACATGGTACACATACAAACACAATGTATGTACACACACAAACGATGATGTCATGGAGAAAAGCAACCTGGGTAATACAGGAAGACCAGTGACCCTGTGAAAGGTGATGAGCATATTCCTCTGCATACCTGCAGCTCCTGGGACATGGAAAACCACTTACCCTGCCAGCATATGATGTTCCCATAGACTCTTACTGTATATATACCTCCTTCATTCTAGCTGGGTAAAGACCAAGTGACAACTGAGAGTGAGGCATGGTGCAGATCATGGAAAGAAAACTGGAGGCCAGTGGTTGGCATCAGGTGTCTTCTTCAAGGCCCCCACATGATGAGGCCTTTGAGAGGGAACTGACACTGCTTCTAGCCACTCCAACAGCTATCAAAATGCTTGAAAACAAATCCTGAGTCCATCACTCTCAAGTCCAGCCTTGGAATACAAAAGAAAAATGAGGAGCAACCCAATAGAGGGATTTTTTTGGAAGCTCTTGTCACGAAATCCCAATGGACTCTGATATGAACATTTGGAATTTTCTCTGTTCTGACTTTTTTTCTGGCTTCCTGCCTAGATCTTGTAATGCTAACTACTCTTGCTTTTACTTTTCCTTCACATCCCCTATTCATCACTCAAGGACCTTCTTTTCTCCCTACAGATAAGAGTTATGCAATTTGGGAGTCTTTTAGATAGATCCACTGAAGTAGTACTCCAATTGCCTCACCCTGTGTCCCTGTTCAGCATAGAAGAAGCCAGAGCGGCCTGATTCCCATTCCCTATTTGGGTAACCTCTTCAGAGGAAGGAGTGATAAGAATAGGAGGTAGGAATTGGCTAGGCATTTAGAGTAGAAAGACTACAAAGAAAAGTCACTAGTTTCTTGGCTAAAAGTCAAAATGTCCTTGGGCCTCTTAGCAACATGCTCTGTTCCAAAGGCCAAAAATGTCAAAAGCATTTGGGAGCTCTTATCTAATTCCTAAAAGGTTTTAGGGTTACCTCTTCGGGGTGGGGGGAATGGGGCAACAAGCCCCATTAAAAAAAAGTACACAAAGTTGTCAGAAAAATATGATGGGGAGATATGGGAGGTGTTGGAGGGGAGGGAGTGGGTGTGGATTTGATCAGAACACCTTATATGCATGTATGAAATTCACAATAACATTTAAAAAAATTGGAACCAATAAGATATGGTAAGATTGAATTTATGAGTTATGAGGGAATGGGTCAGGGCAATTCTAGTGTTCTTGATCTAAGCAAGTGCATTGATGTTGATTTCCATTAATCAAGACATATAAATATGTGAGTGGAACAGGATTTAGAGAAGGGATAAGGTGGGGAGGACCAACGAAGATGTTAATTATGCAATTAGGTGATGGTCAGGGAAGAAGCCTGGGTTAGAAATAAAAATTTGATAGAAGTCACCATGAGATGAATAAGAAAGTGAATGTACTTTCAGGTGCAGTCCCCTCAGGCAGGCCGATAATTCGACATTGAAAGTGAGACTGTCCTTGTGGTTTAGACTAAAGGAGTGTCATTGTTATTATATTTATACAACATATGTACTTGGATAGAAATGCCTTGGTCCATCAACCCTTTTTCCTTTAAGGATGGAGAGAGAGAGAGAGAGAGAGAGAGAGAGAGAGAGAGAGAGGTTGCATCTGAGTCATAATCTTCCATTTGTAATATGTACAGTTGGTGGTTTTGTTTTAGATTATCTAGGTTTAAGATATTCATATTGTCACTTTACTAGGTATTTTATGTGCATCTTACATTTTAACATGTAAATTTATTACACTTGTAAACTCAAGTTTCCAGTTTAAACACTGCTTCAAAGATTAGGAGAACAAATTATGCTTTCCTCTGTCTTCCAGTGAGCTCATTCATTTTTGAAGGTACCGTAAATTTAAAGAGCATTTAAAATTAGAATATTCAGAGTTATTCTTTAGAGTGCACACCCTGCCTCTATTTGAATCAGGAATCTACAGAACAGATTTCAACTTTTGTTAATATTCCATGAATCATAATTGGCAAATATTCTATTAGCGTT
This sequence comes from Nannospalax galili, assembly GCF_000622305.1. Taxonomy (NCBI): domain Eukaryota; kingdom Metazoa; phylum Chordata; class Mammalia; order Rodentia; family Spalacidae; genus Nannospalax; species Nannospalax galili. The sequence goes on from NW_008339923.1 coordinate 6,145,287, forward strand.
AAAAATGAGATAAATTGATTGATGGCAAATGACAGGACATGTTCCATCTCAGAAGAAAGACATGCCATCATAAAATATTTTAGAGATAAGTCATTAACATATATTTCATTTAATTAAAAGTTTTCATTAAAAAACCTTTGTGAGCCAAAGCTATTGAAAAATGATGAAAAAACATTTTTATTCCTAGAGTCAACGTTTTCTTTTACTGGGGTGCTGCTTTTCCTCCATTAACTTTTCCCCTTTTTAATTTCTTGTTTATCTTTTCCTTTATCTCCTTCCTACCCATTTCCTTTCCTTTCCTCTGTTGCTTCTCTTCCTAGAGCAAAGATTTAGAGTATTGCATACAAAGAGATGACTGAATGGCAGATGAATGGATATGGTAGGAATCTTAGGTCAATACTCTGTTCTCCCACCTTCTACCTCAAGTGACTGAGCCTAAAGAGGACAGAGGTTTAGGATATCTTGTCAGAGGAACACTGGAGCAGCATCAAGCCTGGATAGATAGTTCTTAAGCTTAATTAAGAGAGGCTCAAAGGCCTGAGCAACCTTCATACCCTTTGATCCCCATCTTCAAGGCTTTTTAATAATGTGATTTCACCCTAGAAGTACTAGACTGTCTTGTGGAAACCCAGTGCTCCTTTTGCCCTAGCTTTATATTTCCAGTTCCATTTATCAGGAAGAGTATTTTCTGAAGAAAGCCTTGGTGGTTTTTAAAAACATTTTTATTAATTCTTTGAGAATTTCCATACAATGTATTTTAATAATATTTACCTCAACCCTTCCCCCTAAGTCCTCCCAGCTCCACCTTCATCTCCCTACCCAACTAACTTTGGTCCCTCTTTTTAATAATCTATGGACTCTACCCAAAGCAGCCTTGTTTTTATTTATCCTCAACTGAAGTTCTCCCACTATTTCTGGCATAATGCATTTCCATAGCATTTTACAAAAAGGGCTGGAAACCGTTTGTAATTGGAGATTCAGGAAAATGAGCAGTGTTTGGCAAAGAGGGGAGTAAGTCAGAGGCAGAGAATAATAACTTTGAGGGCTTGGCCTGCCTGGGTGTCTGCTGCTGGATATGAGTCTGTGGTTCAAGGCCATAGATCAGATGCACATTGCACATTAATTGTTTTGTACTGAAGCACATTTTTAGTAAATAATACCAGGCCCTAACTCTATTAACATGCCCAACTGAGAGGAAATTAAGCGCGGTTACTTGACTGATAACCATGCCAAGCAGTTTCAGGTGTTAGAATTTCATTAAGACTGCGTGTTGTCTCTCACAATAGCTGGTTACATTGTGTGTCAGGTGTTTCAAATTAATCATGAGCGTAATTAATAGTTGCGGTAATTAGATTACCATTTTATGATGATATGCAGCATAGCAGAGCAAAGAAGCAGCAAGAAAAATGAAGAGGACCAGTCGAGTCTAGATGATCCGTGTTCTGTGCTCAGTGAGACTTATCAAAACAGGTCAACTCCCAGGATTAATGGATCAATGCTTGAGTACACGTTGGCTTCTTATTACAGCAGCTAAAAATGGAGACAGTTTAATGGGAAGGGAGCTCCCTTAGGGTAGTTAGATCCCAATGCACCTACACTGAATTCTGTTGTAACAAAAGGATTCTTTTGTAATTGTGGTCCTTGTTGAGGAATAGGTTGCTTCAGCTAACTGAAGGGAACAAATACATTTTAGTACGTGGCTGCCTATTCTTGAAAAACTTCATTGACACGTGCATCTGTCTGCATAGTAAGCTAAGAAAAAGAGAGTTTGGCATGTTAGAACTTTAATGAATTATTGACCATATTTCAGAGAGAATATTTTAAAACTGCTTTCTGAATAGCTCTTGTTAAACCTAAAGAGACACTTAGTAAACTATCCATAGTCTCCTAGGAAAAGGACATTTGCATGGAAGTCACTTTGCAGCCAAGGTTTGCCCTGGAATGATTTCAAATGGTTGCATAATGAGGGCAGAACGTTGCAAGGCTACATATAAACTGCATGCTACTTAATAAATTATTCATGTTAGCCCAAAGGTATAATTATTCAGTGAAATGAGAACTAAGAAAATTAGTTCTGTATTAATGTTTATTTATACCAATGATACTTTTTCTTTGCATACTCACATTTTCCTGCTAAGGGGAGCAATCTAAAAGCAAACTGCATCTCTGCTACTGTTTCCTGACTCAGTATTGAACCTGTTAGCAAGGCCAGGTTAATTGTATTCACCCTTTTTTCTTTTTGTTGTTGTTGCTGTAATGTGTTTGCTTTTAGAGAAACAGGTTTTTTTTTTTCTTTTTTCTTTTTTGTGTATTGGGAAAGTCACACTTATTAATGTAATTGTCCTTCAAAAGACAGGTGCAGTGTCCAGATCCCATCCAATAGCACTTGTGTTCACTGGGGGACCATTGCCTGTGGACACTACCTGGGTCATGTGGATACTGCCCTGGGCCATGTGGACACTGCCCTGGGTGCTCCTTTACCCAGCATGCTAGAACTTGCTTATTTGGGTTGCTCTTACTATTTTCTTTTTTTGCTCAGCACTTATCACCTTCTAGAAGAGTAGGGACATATAATTTACTTTTCCATTATGTGTGTTGTTGTCTAATATTTTGCTTAAACATGGGACTTCTGTCTCCTTGGTTCAGTGATATGTACCAAAGGTAACAGCCTGGAACATATAAGGAGCTCTGGAAATAATTATTGAATGAATGAATGAGTGAATGAGTGCATATCCTGAAACTCCTCCATGAAAACTCTTTTGGCTTCCAGGTGTACAAAAGAACAGCCAAGCTCTGTGTTCTGACTGTTCAGTGACCAGCAAGAATTTCCAATCAACATTGAAGCCAAGGAAGGAAAGGACAGGAAAGGATCAGAAGATGCTAAGTAACTCGCTAAAATAGTCAAACTTTAGTAGCTTAGGGCAAGAATTCAGCAGAAGACCCTGCCACTCTTAGCACATAAGTTATCTCCCATCCCTTGTGGTCACCAGTCCTGTAGCAAATATGTCTTAGCTTAACAGAAGTGGCAACCTGGGGAGACCTGCATGGGTAGTCTTGGTTGTTGACTATTGAATGGATGGCCTGGTTTGTGTTGAGGTCAAATTGTGTTTGTCCTGACAGAAATTCATGGACTCCTGCAGGTGTATGCTCATTTGCACACCTGTGTGGATACACATCTCTTTTCTAGAGCAGTGATTACTGTAGCACAACCAGTTTGTACAGTGAGTGCATAGGTTGTGGGAGATTGGGGTCACATTTTGCTTGGAAACAATTCACAGCAGGATGCAGTGGAGCAGATGAAAATTTTGGAAGCATTGAATTCCACGGATGGGGCAAGAGGTAATGAACTGAATCTTTTCTCTCAGCAAGCTTCTTGATGGACTGTTCTGCCCCACCCCAAGGCGATGTGAAAGAGGAAAGAGTTAGGAAGAGAATACGTGCTATTATATACCTTCATTTTAATTTAATGGTTGGTTAAATGGACTCATAGATTATTTCAACATTAGTGTCTGAAACTATACTGTCCAGATGTAACTCTGTGGGAGAGTGTGGGAGACAGGGTTGAGCCTAGGGTGAAAGTCTTATTGACAGCCATACAGCAGGACGGAGGCAATGGCCTGACCGCTGGAGCCACAAGAAATGCCTTGTGACATTTGCTCCCATTGGCAGATCATGAGACTGATGCCTAGAGCTTGCCACTCCCTAATCACCACCCTTGAGATCCCAAATTGCAACACTAGATAGCCTGGGTCATGTGATTCCCAGGAAACCAGGCCCTATAAGGAAACGGGAACCTAACTAACATGAAACACATTATGCTAATGAGGTGCCTGACTTACGATATCATGATAGGACACAGCCCTGCCAAAGATCTAAGTTGTAACTTCTTGATTGGACCCCTACCCCTATATAAGCTTGTGCCCTTCTACAATAAACTGGATCTGCTTGGATGAATCTGGTCTCCTATGTCTGAATGCAGCTCTGCTGACACAGTCTCCTCACCAGCTCTGGGGTCTGGGACCAGACAGAAGTAGCGACCATCAGAGGCAGTGGCACAGCGAGTGGGAGAACGGCCTCAGCACCTGGCAAGCAGAAGAGCTGCCTCAGCGCCAAGCAAGTGGAAGAGCGACCGCAGCTTGCGGCTGCAGCGAGGACTGAAGGGAAGCTCCTGTGCTATCAGAGGCGGCGCCCAGGAGGCAGCGCCCGGTGCAATCAGCACCACGTGAATGGAGAGCCGCTGCAGGTGGTGCCCCTGAGAACAGAGGAGTGGTGCCCCGAGACAGCACCCAGCACCGGAAAAGTGGAGGGGCGGTTACAGCTGGCGGCAGCCGCAGTAGAGCAATTACCTTGTATGCTGTAGGCCCTGGTTTAAGTCCCCAGTACTGGGAAACCAAATCAAATAATCAAAACAGAACAGGAAACTCAGAAAAAGCCACAGAGTGTCCAACAGACATACACACTAGTGAGCTGCAATTAGAAGGTAACATTTTCCAGGAGCTTTAAAAAGTTTTAATATATTTAATATGCTATTTTATCTAATATATCTACAATATTATCATTTCAAACTTTCATCAAAGTAGAAGTTACTAACAAGGTATTTTTCTTAGGTTTAAATGTAAGCTTCAAGATTTGAGGTGTGTTTTACATTTGCTGGTCCGTATATGACTGGCCATGTTTTTGTTCTCGGTACCTGGTGCTGTGGCACTGGATGGGGCAGCTATAGGTAGGTTTGTGATACAGAGCTGACTGTGTATAGATTCTTTTCCTTTCTGACTTTGTTAAAAGCTAGTTTTCTTTGATTCAAATTGAATTTTAGATTCTAAATTATGCTGTAGTTTGTTCAGTGTCGTGAAGTCAGCCTATGAAACCCAGGAAGGGATAAACATAATTATTGTGACAATTCTAATTTTTATTTTAAAAACTGGGCTCAAACATCTATGAAGTGGTTGTCTTTTGGGTCCCTTTTACCCCAAAGGAATTCTGGAGGTAATCACCTAAGGTTGCTCATGGTATGACATGTTAGTTGATGATGTATGAAAGATGCTTGGAGGTTGTAATGCATGTAAGAATGACAAGATGGAGAGGGTTGCTTTTGAAATTAGGGATTAATAACATTCCTTTTTTTTTCTTAAACCACCACAGTAAAAGTCTAGAATTGAAAAAAAAAATGTTTCTTAAAGGTATTAAATAAATACTAAAATTTTAACGTTGGACCAGCTAAACAAATTTTGGCTCTCTTGCACATCAGGTGTTGAGTTTATTGCTATCTTTAAACCATATGCACATATCCTGGTAACTGCTTTCCACTCCACACTCCCAATTCTGAGAGACAAGTAATTATACACACGCCAACTAAATGTCTAGTAAAAACTCCAGGCAAAACTGAGTTGACTTGAGTGGAACTGAATTTAAAAATACTTGATAGAATCTCGCTGCAGACCCTGGGTCCTTGTCAGATTGCATTTATTACTGGTGCTCTCTTAACTGACGCATTGTTCCTTGGAGGCTGGATCCCTGCCTCTCCTCTCCTTCCTCCTCTCTGTGGAACCCCAGCCTCTAGGGGATTACAATCTAGCAGTTACTCAGTTTACTCTTCTCAGTGAGAAAAAAGAGCAATAGTTCAACTGGAATTTTTGTTTTATACCTACACTATTGTCTTTATCATGAAAACATTTACAGGAATGTTTCAGTAGTTATAGAAATAGAATATATAATAATGCAGAATATATGACAATGGTTATTTATAAATTATATTCCCACAGGCAATAATTGGTTTAGAAAGTTATATATTTGTAAGTCACTTAAATATATAATTAACTGTAGTCTACTGTGGTTTTACATTTTATGTTTTGATCAAATGAGGGGGGGACTACAGAAAAGAGAACAGTAGACCTTAGTTTTAAATTTTTTAATTGATTTCAGAAGAAAATTAGGACATAAATTGAGTCTAGATGTGAGTTTTATACAGTACTCCCACACACAGTGGTGAAGTCCTTGGGTTCAGTACCCAGTATTGGATTAGAAGAAACATTGTTTGCCGAGCTGGAATTCATTCAGGATTATGTAAATCGCGAAACAAGCCCATTACATTGTTAAAAACCACAATTTTCCAGATATGTCTTTTAATAATCTGTTTATAAAAATGAAGTTCCTAAGTTCAGCAAGTGTTGGGATCTATGGTCTCTGAAGTGGGTGGGTACTTCCTCCATCATCCCTGAAGTGGGTGGGCACTTCTTCCATAACTTCTGAAGTGAGTAAGCATTTTCTCATGGTTACTAATCAATAGAAAGTAAAGCTCCCATCTTTGATTTGCATATGGAGATCAGGAAAATTTCACAGCAATACTAATTTGCCTTATAAAATTTCTGTTTGTTTGTTTTAGAGAGACAGGGCCTCCCTTTACCCCCAGTTGGCCTGGAACTTGCTATGTAGACCAGGCTGGCCTTGATTCCAGAGATCTGCCTGCTTCTGCCTCCTGAGTGCTGGGATTAAAAGGATGTACTACCATACCTGGCTAATTTGCCTTTTAAAAGTAACTTCTGTTCTTGAAAATATTTACTCCAGCAAATTGCAGGTTAAGCATTTTTTTTTTTCATATTTTTAATCAACTTAAGAAGTCTTTTGGGATAGTTAGTGTTTTAGTGAATTTGCTAAGAGGAAACCAATAGTTTGACATCAAGATGTTTAAAATTAATAAAAGACTTAAAGACAGGGTATATCGCCACTTTTAATTTCACCTTTATTCCTGGAATCCCACAAAAATAACAAAAGAAAAGTGAAAAACGAAGAAGAAATTGCTGTCATCTACTAAATAGTTACAACCCAAACCACAAACTACAAAGAATATCTGTAAAATACAGTGAATTTGAATGAAAAGAGAGAGGACTATGTGAATTCTCAACAGCTCTCAGATTCTGGGCAGGATACAGTTTTCTGAAGCAGTCAGGACTCTAGCAAGTCAACATGATCATGAAGACCATGGTCTTGTTATAATCCAGAGAGCTGAAGGAGGGGTGCTGATGGAGAAGAAACACTGTGGCATTGGGTGTGCTGAGAAAAAAAGCAATGCTAGGATTCCTATGAATGTGAAGGTCTAAGTGAATGGAGTCCAGGAGCAGTGCCCAGTCTGAGTGTCCACCTCTCACTGCAGTGACCATGCACCAAAGTGCTGTCTGCTAAGTGTGGGTGACTCATCAAAGTGAAGTAGAAAGAGGGCCATATTGGTCTTTAGGACATCACCACACAGGATTTGTGACAAATGGTCTGCTTTGTAACCTATATCAAATCTGCTTAAGTAGAAGGGAAGGGTCACCCCAGAACCCTGAGAAAGAAATCGTTGCAGGATCCAAGGTTTCCAGAGGTGGGGAGAACACTGGCGGTCAGTGTTGAGCATGCATCCTTCCTGCCTCTACCTCGCTCTTCAGCCAGTGGCCAGCAGCCCTGTTCCTGGAAGTGTACATTCTGGCTACCCTGTGCCTGGCCATGGGCAGGGCACAGTCATGGAAGGAAGGAACATACTTCGTCAGTGAAGGCTAAGTCAGAAGGCAGGTATCTCACTCACTGAGAATTCTATTCTTCAAGGCCCTTAGGGCATGGAGATAGTTGGTTTTAGAAAAAGAGAGTTTAAAGAAATGATACATGTGATGTGATGAAAGAGAGAGAGAGAGAGAGAGAGAGAGAGAGAGAGGGAGAGAGAGAGAGAGAGTAAGATAAAAGTGACAGAAAGGGAGCTGATTCATGCCCGTAAAGAAAGAAAGAAAATCACTGCAGATGAAAACCACCTCAGAGGCCAGGAACAGAATAAACACATGAAAATTCAGGGACAGAGAAATCTAGGGAATTCTCTGAAGCTAATAAGCAGAGAAGCAAAGTGTGGCTCTTTGCACATTCGTTTGCTTTTCTAAAGGAAGAGCTGAAAAATGGGAACTACAAGAACAACAAAACCTTCAAAGAGGTCAGTGAAGAAACCATCCTGATAAAGAGATGAGTGTGCCCTCTGTGCTCAGGTTGAACGGCCACACTGTCTGCTGGAAGCAATGCTTTCTAAGGCCTGTGCTGCCAGGTAGTTAAGGACAGGAAGGGGCAGTTCCTGGGGGAGGGAGAGGGCACCAGACCAGCCCAAAGCTATTCCCATGAAACATCAGGGCATGTACAGGAAGGAATTTGCTGGCAGTGAGTGGTCAGGAAGCACAAAGGAATAAAGCTTTCTCCTAAATGAAATGAGGGAGAGGTGGACATGTCTGGAGTGGAGGGAGGTTCTGTGTGTGTGTGTGTGTGTGTGTGTATGTGTGTGTGTGTGTGTGTGTGTTCACTGACATATAATTATGTATATATCCTGGGGCAGAGCATGGTATTTCAATACATGTATGTAAAATGCAATGAGTAAATTAGTGTCATTAACATGTCAGCCACCTTCAACATTTATCATATTTCTGTGTTGGCAACAGCCAAAATTGTCTCTTCTAGCCGTGTTGAAGTGCACAGGAAGTTGTGAACTGCAGGAATCCTGTCATGCTATAGAACACACGAAAGTTTCTTTCACCTGTCCCAGTGCTTTTTGGTACTCACTCCTGGACTGTAATCTATCTTCCTCTTCACCCTTCTAGACTCTGGTGGCCTCTCTTCTGTTCCCCACTTCTATGCCATCAACAATTTTAGCTTCACCTAAGAGTCCGAACTTGCTGCGTTTTCCTTTCTTAAACTTTCTTCTTTCATTTAACGTCATGACCTCTAAACTTGTTTAAATTACTGCAAAGCGAGGATATGGATGTCAGGATTTCATTATTTTTTACAGCTGAATAGTATTCCCTTGTGTGTGTGCCACGTTTTCTTTATGTATCCAGTGAAGGACATGTCAGTTGTTTCCATTTGTAAATAGGGTTGTGATGAACATGGAAGCACAGATGTCTCCGTAACGTACTGATTTCCTTTCCTTTGTATATATTCCCAGAAGTGAGATAACAAGATCATATGGTAGATCTATTTCAGTCCTTTTTTTCTATGATGATTGGTTGTATTGGTTTACATTTCTACCAACAATGCATGAAAATTCTTCTTTCTCAACATTCAGTATCCTCGGCCATATGGATTCCATCATATATATGTGATGAAGCTATGCTTTATAAAAGGGGAAAGATTTGCAAAGACAAAATACCTTCAAAGAATGTGAAGATGCATGAGGGAGGAGGTTCTCAACATTGGCTGCAAATTGAAGCCATTTGAAATCTTAAAAACATTAATCAAGGGTTCTACTCACAAATAGGAATTTAATAGGCGTTTATCACATGGCTGCTATGGAGATTTTATAGCTTCCCTGAGTCATTCTAAAAGTAGCTGAATTTGCTAAGAATTATCATAGAAAATGAAATAAGATCCAAGGAAAATGAGAGAATTAGATCCTTGCTGTAGGTAGAGGAATGATCTCGGCTCATTTTGTGTTGTAGCAAGATACCTGAGGTTTATTGTTGTTGATGGCCTCGGAGGTGTGTTCTATCCAGCAGCGTGATGCTAGTGTCTGCTTGGCTTCGATGGGGGCCTTGTGTGTATTAGAACATAGCAGAGAGGCAGAAGGAAAAACATGTTCAGGAGGAGACAAACAGACCAGATCTAGAACCCAACAGGGGAGTGCTTCAGAAAAAGTGGGCTTTCCTCTTCCATCATGGCTGACAGGGGTAGTGGAAACACTTTCAGATAAATACATGTGGCTACTAGCCAGAGACCAAAGGGGTCTCTGCTATAATTCTGTTTCCTCTGTGCTGGCCAGGGGTGGAGCAGTGAGTGTGGAAGAAGCTGGGAAGTCTTAGAAATGACAAAATTGGAGGCAGTTTTCTGGGGAGAGAAGGAGGGGCTAAATAAGGGGGCAGACTGGCGGAGCTGAGAATCTTGAAGTTTGGAGCCATGCATTTTTAGAGCTTGTTCTTTGCCTAAAGACAAGACAGACCACAGATGAGGAGGACGGTCAGTGTCCAGCAGAGCGGAGCAGTTAGTTACTTCTGAGTTTCTCTTCTTTTGTATGCAACGCAGAGATTCAGACACTAGGGAAAGCAAAGTAGATGGCAGTAATGCATTACATGACAGTCTGTTGAGCTCCATTTGGTGGGTTTTCATTCTGTGTCTCTAGGAGCATAACCATGGAGCCAAACACACTGCTTTGTTCACTTAAAATGGAATCAAATGAGTTTTAATCCTGCTGGTTCAAAACACCAATAGGAAGTACAGAAAGCCGAAGTAGCCCAGGAATGCAGCCTGTCTCCTCTTGGACCCAGTGTGTGATTCAAGAGTATTGCTATGATAAGGAGTAAGTGTCAAGACAGTGTGTTTACCATCTGCATCATTAAAAAAATTTTAATCTGCGTGTGTGTGTGTGTGTGTGTGTGTGTTGTGTGTGTGTGATGTGTGTGTTTGTGCATTTATATGTGTGGGTGAAGTCAGAGGACAACCTTAAGTGTTGGTCCTCATCTTCGACTTTGTCTGACATGGGGTCTCTCTTGCTGTTTGCCTTGTGCTGTGTATACCAGGCTTCCTGGCCTGTGAGCCTCTGGGCTTTCTCTTGTCTCCACCTCCATCTTGCCATGGGAGAACTGTGGAAGCACTGTGATCACAGACACACACTACCCTGTCAGACTTTTTATGTGGATTTTGGGAATCTGAACTCGGGTCATCACGTTGGCATAGAAATCACCTTACCACACTGAGCTCCCTCCTTAGCATCCCAACTGCAACTTGAAATGCATTTTGAATAAACTTGGAGGAAAACTAGGCTAAATCATCTTTTGTCTTTTCGAGACAGGGTGTCCCTGTAGCCCCAGCTGGCCTGGAATTTGCTATGTAGACCAGGCTGGTCTTGAACTCACAAGAGCTCCACCTGCCTCTGCCTCCCGAGTGCTGGAATTAAAGGTGTGCGACACCATACTGGGCACTAAATCAGTTTTTATCAAAATAATTCCACTTTGTAAATATTGTAAAAAGATGTGTTTTAAAACTGTCTTTCCCCTGGCAGGAAGTTTACATTGTAAATCACTTCACACCAGTTGCTGGAACTAACCAAAATTGGTACTGAGGACGCTGTGATGTTTTAAGCAGAGCTGAGCAGCACTGGTATATGAGAGCCCTGTTCCTTGAGTGTGCTAGGAGAGGGTGCTCAGGACTGAAGTCCTCAAGGCCCATTGAGATCTCTTGCATTTTGATGAAAACCAAATAAACAAAACAAATGCAAGGTGGGCAGCCAAAACGGCAGGAAATTCACGAAAGTCAACTGATTTCTGTTTATTCCTCAGGGACAAGTCTTCAGAAGGCTGTCCACACCTTGACCTTGAATTTGTTTACCCCACATCCCACTCTTTTCCACTTGTTCCTTGTAAACTTGGCCTTGGGCTGGAAACAATTTGTTTTCATCTGTCTTCGTAATTGTGAAATAGCTGCAGAGGTGGAACTGTGCTATACATCAAGGAGTGGAGACATAATTCGGACTTGTCTCTTGCTCTCAGGAAGAATAGTCTAAGCATTTAGAAGCTTGGGGAGTCAGAGACATTTTTCTTGGGTTACCTTTGCAGTTGTTGCCAGGGTACTCTTGGCTATTAGGAAACATGTTTATTGTTGCAGTTGTTGGAAAGTGTTTCATCTCCTCTTGTAGCCCATTTTCTGTAGTTATAACTGAATACCACAGACTGGGCCATTTATGAAGAATTAAGGTTTAGTCTGTTTGCAGTTCTAGAGGTTCAAGGTCAAGAGATTATGCCTGGTGAGGTCTTTTTTGCTGGTGGGGACTATGTAGAGTTCTGAGGCTGCACAAGACAGCACATGATGAGAGACCAAGTCCTCCTGTATCTCTGCTCTTAGGAAGCTGCAGTTCTAATGGATTAGGGCTCCATCCTAAGGATTAAAGATTCCTGAAGGTCTCACCTCCAGATACCAGTCAAATTGTTTCTACCTTCTTAATGCCTCCCAACAGAGATTACATTTCAACCTGAGTGTCAAGGAAACATCCAAACCATAGCATCTCCTGACTTGCTTCTCAATAGCAAGTTGGTGGACAGATAATGCCTTGGCTGCCCTGGAGCCCAGCTTTTGGGAAAGACAAGCTTGGTAGCTGGTCATCAGTTCCACCTGAATGCTTTAATGGTCTCATTTTCCATTGTTTTGGTGAATTTTAACCTTCATCCTGTGCCTGCCTGACTTACACTGTGTCTAGTTTACAGGAAACAGTTTAAGGAGTAGCATGAAACTCAAGTCAACATTACTGATTCTTATAATGAAGTGTTACCTTCTCTATGCCTGGCACTTGACAGAATTTTGTCTTGGCTACTGCTTTGAGACAGTATTGGTAGATGCCTACTGCTGAAACAATTCCAAAGAGCTAGCATCTCTCTGTACAAAAAGTTTTGAGTGTCAGAACAACCAAATGTATATTTAACTACATAAATCTTGTTGGCAAGATTTGATGTGCCAGATTATTTAAAAACTAGAAGAAAATCAAAGATTCTTTTGTGAAGTCTGGAGAATAGCGTATTATACTTTTGGAAAAATAAGTACTTTTAAAGTTCTTTGAAAGGCACCTGTAAGTCTCAGGACTATAAATTTCGTGTGCCTTGTGCAGCTTTTCCAATGAAATCATTGGCCAGCCTAGTCTGAGGCCAGCTTATAAAGCACTGGAAAATTTAACCCAGAATTTAAAGACTGGCATCTTCTATTTTTTTTCTAAATGGATCAAATTTAATGTCCTGCTCATTTCAAATATCCTCCTCACTCTTTCACATTTAGAAAACCACTTTCTCTTTTACATCTGATGAGGCAGTTCTGTAAAACATATGTGTTGTTTCTATAATGTTCTGTGGGGCAGCCAGTCATGGGCATGTATCTCACAACCTGTGCAACCCTGCCAGGCCTTGCCTGAATATGAGTTTGGAGTGTTTGTGGATTAACATGTGCTTTGTGTAATAGAAAGATGACTTGAGCTGCAGCCCTTCATGTCTGTGGCAAAACTGATAGGTGATTGGTAGTTTAACATGTCTTTTTGCAGCAGAGAGAGTAATGCAGGTTCATCGTCTATGAGGGCAGAAGGCCACCAGGACTGAGGTTTCCCTTTGACTTTTCTTGAGTGGAGGAAGCAGAGGGGCTCCAGGGGAGAGGTGGCAAACAGGCCTCTCCTGCTGACCAGAACTTCTGTCCCTGTCTGCCAACTTCCACTAAGATGCTTGTACACAGATGCCTCTGTTGTGCTCACCTGCGGCTGAGCTCTCAGTATGTGTGTCCTGGAAATTCCTCTCTTTTCCCTATATTTTTGAGTACTTATTAAAACAATTCTGTGGCATTCTGCTCATGCAATGTATATAGTGCTTACTATGGCTGCTTTCACTAAGGCAAGTTAGAAAATTAGGAAAGCACACTGCATAGGGTATTAGAAAACTGAGCTCTTTCTGTGCAAAATTGAGCTCTTTATTTCCCATGTAAGATAGCACACGTATTTCCAGTTTTGAATTCTAAGTATGGCTAATATGGAATTTTCAGATCAGCGTTTGGAAACATTTTATTTTTTCAGAGATCTAATTTAATTCTTTGTTCTGTTTTGTTTCTGTCTGTGTGGTGTTTATGCAGAAATGTGCATGCAGGTACATGCACATGCAGAGGCCAGAGGAAGATGTGGGGAAATCATCTTTTTTCTCTCTCCATCTTGTTTAACGAGACAGAGTCTCTCAAGGAGCCTTAAGCTCACTGTTTTGCCTAGGCTGGCTGGCTAGTGAGTTCCTGGGCATCTCCTGTCTCTGCCCTTCAATGCTGGGGTGACAAGCATTTATCTTCATGCCTGACTTTTTTTTCTTTGTTAACACAGGTGCTGGGAACTTGATCTCAGGTTCTTGTTTTCAGAACAAGCGCTCTTGCTCACTGAACCATCTCCTGAGCCCCTTGTTGTATATCTCTGCTGTATAATTACATACAAACAAGAGATGGATACATGTGGGAAGTGATTCTGTATTGATTCACCCAGAAAATTCACCATTTTCTTTGGAGAGGCAGAACTGGGAGAAAAAAGAAAGATGCTCACAGATGTTAACCAGTTTTCAGCTTTATAGTATAAGCACTCTGAAGATATTGAGATGAGGCATTCTCTTTGGTCTGAACACTCTGTGCTGGCCACCATGTCCTCTAACTGAGCAGGTGGGGCAGTTACTCTTCTTTCCCTGCCTGGCTACACCTGTTCTGGGCCATTGGCTGACGCAGCATACCATTCTCAGTCAGGGCCCTGGCCAGCTTGTGCAGTCACCATGTCTGTCCTGTTCCCAGTCCATCCTCGCCTGATAGTTGCAGCCCCATTTGGGTCTTGGAATCAACTATGTAATGCTTGGTAAGGTTAAGGGGAAAATATAGTTATATAGGCTGCAGAGATTAGAGAATAGTCTGATCCTCTGCTTCGAAAACCTTGGACTTCCTTAAGAAGTGAGTGAGGTCAATTCCTGACTTGGGTGATTTGGTAAGATTTTAATACAGATCTTGGATCTGCCTGAGTAATATTTTTAGATATGTGTAATGTATCTTTTTTACTCACTATCATGTTCATTCTATTTTTTGCTGACTTTGGGAAGCACTTAGCTTATCCCTTCTGTTGCTGAGGAAAGCGAGTCAGGCTGACATCTAAAGTAGCCAAGGATAAGCAGGGCCACAGAGGAGAGGGGTTGACTGCCTGTACAGCCCACGCTGACAGGACTCTGTATAAAGGAGCGTTCTTAATGAACAAATTTGTCATTGCTGGTTTATGGGTGAGTGGAGCCTGATTAACGCCAGGGCTGTGCACATGCCATCAAGTTTTCCCCTTATAATTTTGTTTTAGTGTCAGTTTGATGCCTAGCTCTACTGGGCACTCTCATTTCCTGTGTAGGGGAATTAAAATACGTTATATTTCCTTATAAAACATCCTTGTTTTTGCTCAGAAATGGTTCCTGGGTGCATTGTCACTTTAGCCAAATACTGCTAATTTGCACAGAAGCTCTGACTTTGTTGGCTCCATGACTGCTTGATTCTCAGTGACTTCTTTAATCATAACTTTGAAGGTGTTTGTGTGTGTGTGTGTGTGTGTGTGTGTGTGTGTGCCTGTGTGTGCGTGCCTGTGTGTGTGTGTGTGTGTGTATGTGTGTGTGTGTGTGTGTATGGAGGACTATAAACAAGTAACTCTGTAGCTACACTGGGCTGGTATGGGGGCCTTTGGAGAGATCCTCAAAGTCTCTACTGGATGCTCTACATGTATTGGCAGTGCTCTAGGTGAGCTGATATAGATAGAACAGGAAGCTGAGATTATGCATTAGTCCTTAGTCACACAGCTAATATCCACTAGGGTAGAGCTTTGATTCAGTTGGTTGGATTCTTTTTGTTGGTATACTGGGGATGAAAGTTTGCATCTTGTGTATGCTAGCCAAGCACTCTACCCAACTCTATTTTTGAGATACAGTCTCACTGTGTGCCTTGGCTGGCCTTGAACTCACTATGTAGCTCAGGCAGTCTCAAACTTAGGATCGCCCTGCCTTAGCCTCTTGAGTGCTGGGATTAGGGTTGCCTCACCATCCCTGGTAGGGTAAATTCTTTCCTTAGTTTTTCAACTGTAAACTAGATTTTTGCCTTATTCTCATGCATATGTATTTAAATATTCTATCTGGAGGGGAATCTAGTAAATAGCTTGGATAAATATTTCAGAGTAAGGACGAAGAGGTTATATTAAATACCTCAATTAAAAAGCTAGCATATAGAAACATACTGACTGGCAATTTTACTTAGTCTCATAGATTCCATGTATTTACGATTATGACTTTTTATTGAAAAATAATGGCGAAAAAAGGGAGCCTCCAGCATCTTAAATTTTACTCAGTTCAGCTTCCTGACTTTTATTGGGCTGTACCTGATTTAGTCTCACTTTTTCAGGGCATGAAACAAATGTCTATATGATTTGTATCAGTTCTGTTTAGTTTGTACTTGACAGCCGAAGGTGTTTAAACTGCTCTGTTTGTTAAAAGATGCCCCAAAAAGCCCCATTGTGTTGTAATGTAGGGCTGATCAAATTTAGGATCTCGTTAAGTTAGCTGTGAAATGTAGCTTGAAAGTTAGGCATTGTTTATTTGAAGGACATCAGATGTTTGTCTTTCTCAGTGTCCCTGTGCAGGAGCTAAAGCTGGTAGACCTAAGGTATCAGATCTACTTAAGTGGCTGGGGGATTGCGGACTTTTCCTATTTAAAACTTATTTTTGATTTATTTATTTTTATTCTGTGTTTATGAGTGTTATGCCTGCATGTATGTAAGTGTCATTCAGTCCCCAAGGAGGACAGAAGTGGGTGTTGGATCCTCTGGACCTAGAGTTAGTACAGTAGTTAGCTACCATGTGGGTCCTGGGAACTGCATCAGCCAGTGCTTTTCTCTTGACCACTGAGACATCTCTCCAGTCCCAGAATTTCCTATTTTGAATGGCACCATGACTGTGACACAACTTTTTCCTCTTGTTCTTAGGCATTACTGGGGGCCACTTATGTAGACCACAGGGCCCTGTGTTTCTCCTCCTTGTGTTTCTTTGGTCCCGTGGTTAGGTATCCTGCTATGGTTTTAGGGTAAGTATAAATTTCAGAGTCAAAACCTAGTTCCTGGGAGGACAACTTGTTCCCTGTTAGCTTTCATTTACTTCTGTGTAACTCTGAGGTTCAATTTGAGCCTGGATATAATCTACTGTCTGCAAGGCTAGGTTCTGTGTATATGGAGGACCGCTGTCTGCCATCAGGCTGGAGTTGACATACACAGTAAATGAAGGCTGACTTTCCTGGCATCAGATCCACCCTTGTGTTGCCCTCCTTTCCTTCCCCTCCAGTGATGAGCACTAGACATGGAAGGCTGAGAGAGGAAACTAGAAATTATTTCCCAAAGATACATTCTTGCCCTTTGGAGATAAACTGTAAGCCCTGATTTGAAATGTCACTTGAGTTTAGCAAAGGCTTCCTCATTGAAGGAAATATTGGTTTTCTATTGTGACATAGCAAGCTACTGTAAATTTAGCAGATTAAAATGGTACCACTGATGAGATCACAGTTCTGGAAGCTGGAAGTCTGAGCTAGCATTACAAAGTCAATCAAGGGTATCACAAAGTTGCAGTGAAGCTGCCTTCAGGTGGAAGTGCCTCCTAGTGGAGGTGCCTCTGGGTGGAACTCTTATCTGGAGGCTGCAGGAGGTTGTGGGTGAAATCTTGTGACTTGTTGCTAGCAATCGGGAGGTCCCTGTCTCCTCACTGGCAGCCAGCACACAACTATTCTCAGCTTCTCAAGTCTACCTGTGTACATTTCCATCTTCAGATCCAACAATGGACTACCTGGTGAAATCTAATTTCTTCTTTGCCAGCAGCCTAGAAAGTCCCCACTTCTAAGAGTTCATGGAATCTAACCAGACCCAACGATTAAGCTCCCCTGTTATTTATTAGTTTGTTTTAAGAACACTTGTGTACAATATAGTATTCATTTCCGGGGCTGGAGAGATGGCTTAGTGGTTAAGAGCACTGGCTGCTCTTGCAGAGGACCTGGTTCAATTCCTAGCACCCAAATGACAGCTAACAACCATCTATAACTCCAGTTTCAGGGGATCTGTGCCCTCTTCTGATCTCCTCAAGCATTGCAGGACATGTGTGCACTTACACACATGCAGGCAATGCACTCATACACACAAAATAGAAAATAATAAAATATTATAAAAACCACTATTCCTTTCTATGGGCACAGTATTCCACAGTGTATCTGCGACCCACTTTTCTTACATAACAGAAGCCCATTCACTGGCATCTTCCCACTCTCCCCTCCCCCAGCCCCTCACAGTTCTATTCTTTGCTTCCATGAGTTTGGATATTTTAGATACTTCATATATGCAGCATCACATATGGTTTGGTCTTTGTGTCCAACCTGTTTCTCATTTTATAATGTCCTCAAGGAGATCTGTTCTGTTGCTTATTTTAGAATTTTTAAGGTTGAGTAATATTAAATTGCATGCATATGCCTTTTTTAAAGGGGACCTTGTTGTGCTGCCCAGTAGGGCCTCAAGCTTCGGTCTCAACCGCTAAGTTGCTGGGATTATGATCATTTGCCACTGCAATCAGTTGTATCATTTCCTTTATCTGTTTGCCTGTTGATCAGTGAGCATGTGGGTTATCTCTGCTTTGGGACTAATGAAATAGCTCCGGAATGAATTTGGGAGTACTAATCTCTTTAGGACTCTTATTTAATTCTTTTGGATTAATATTCAGAAATGGGATCGATGGATCGATTGCATGCAAATTCCATTTTCCATCTTTTTTGGAAAAAAATGGCCTCACCAATTTACATTCCTTCTAGTCCAGCAAAAGGGCTCTGATTAGTATCTCCTAATTTGGGGGGCAGTAATACTACGTAAAAACCCAGTAGAATCACAACATAGTCATTTTATGCTTAGAATGATTAACATAATCAAGCCCCAGGAGTGATATATCATATGGCCAGTTCTATATGGTGTGAAGTCTAGAGGTAGGCAGGTGCATTATTAGAACTTTGTTCATCACAAGGAACATCTCAGAGTGCCTCCCAGTGCCCCTAGTCCTGTGTGGACTCTGCTGAAATAAGCCCAAGTTGTTATTACTGACTGCCCAACGACTATCCTAGTACAGTCAGTAAGGATAGTTAATTTCATTTGATTTTAATGAAGTTGTGGGTAGAAATTTCAGCTAATTTATGATCATCATATCTTGATCCCCCAAAGGGTTTTAAAGAGTCCTAAGACAAGAGTAAACAGATTAAGAAAGGAGCAAGCTCTGTTAAAGGCTTGGAGACCTGTCTCTGTCCAGATTCAGTATGTTTTACCTGTAAGACAAAGACATATTATAGGTCAGTTCACTGCTCATTTTAATGTGGGAATGAATCTGTGGAACTGGGTCACTTGGGGTTTTGACAAATATAATTGAGATTATAGGTCATAAATGAGAAAGTCCCTTATATAAGTGGGCAAGTGCAGCATTACCATCTTGATCAGTTACCAGCTCCAGGGGCCACATAGCAACAGCAAAACCATTAGAAGCTTTTCTCCTAAGGCTATTGATCTTTTAGAGTTTACCTCTAAGGACTCCTCAGAGCCAGTAGACAGGGTCAGGCAATAATTCATCTCCAGAAAGAGCACCTGATGGTTAAAAGGGAGTCAATGTCCATTACCTTATCACAGAGATAATCTCATGAAAGGGAACCTGTATCAGGTCAGGTTCTTTGGTTGCAAGTAATAAAATTGGACTGCAGTTCACTAAAACCAGGAAAAGGAATTTATTGTAAAGACATCAGGAAGCTTGCAAGCTCAGTGGCAGACCAGAAAACTAGGCAGAGTTAAGATCAAGAGAGATCTCAGGACATTTTAGGGGACTCTATCTATCACTTGACTCCTGCCTGTCTGTTAGGGATGGGATAGAGGGAATGCAGTGGAACTGTATTCTTTGTTCATTCATCATACAAGTGAAGACCCAAAGCCTTTCTCGAGAAAAGTCGGCAGGGCAGAGACCCCAAGTCTGTGCCCTAATGAGTCCATCAGTGGTACACTCTTTGCTATTACCCAGCAAGTGTAATACATATGGAAGAGGACAGGGGTTATTACAAGAATCTGATATTCACTCTTGCATCTGTTGTTGCTTCAAATGCTGTCTCAAAGCCTATTCTGAAAAATGCATTGGGTGGTTGTTTAAAAACATACTTCTTAAATAATTCCCTTTTATCACTATATAACTGCTGCCCTGAATCACAGAAACCCAACAGTCTCCTTCTATTAGAAAAAAAAGGTGATATTAAATGCAAATATTGCACACATATCCTTAGTTGAATAATGCCAATGAAGTCCTTTGTACAGGTGTGTGGAAAGGGTCCTTTTAGCACACCACAGTCGTGACTGATTCCTCCCAAATCCCCAAAGAAAAAAGCACCAAAAAGGTGCAACACAGGATCGAAGAGGAGGAGGAGGAGGAG
>NW_008339923.1:6165392-6182247 GCF_000622305.1 Nannospalax galili
GGAGGGGGGAAAGGGGAGGAGGAGGAGGAGGCAGTAGTGGCAGCAGCAGCAGCAGTAGCAGCATGGTTTGTGACCCTGGAGTCATGCTGACTAAGGTATTTATGTGACAAGTGAATGCAAACTATGAAAATAATCTCTATTCTATTTATTGCATGATAATAGCTTTTTAAAACGAACAATATTTGTGTTGAACATAAAAATCCTCTGTATCTCACAATTTATGGGTAAGTGATCTTGTAGTAATAGCATTGTATCAAAAGCTGCTTTTCTTTATAAACCCTTATATTTAATCCCTCCAACCAGCCAACCTACTGAAAGCTTCCTAGGGAATTAATTTAAGATTGAAGATAAAAAAAATGAGGCCAAAGTTAATGATTTCAAAGAGGAAAGCTCCTGAAAAAAGTAATAGTTTCAAAAGATCTTGACTGTTTTACAAAATGAACATAAGCTGTTATAAAAAGAATTGGTATAAAATAAAGCTATTGCTTCTGATTTATTCAAAATGAATTTTTTTCTAGTTTATAACATCAACTAATCTTATAATAAATATTTTCAAATAAAATTTTCATGTGTACCTGGGGAATGACATTGACCAGTTTTATTATAAATATTGATGCTGTATTTTGACAAGAGCAAATTATTTTCTTCAGTACGGTGGAATTTTTATTCTTAAAATATGGGATTTCTAAATGAATAAATAGACAAAAGGGATTTTGTTAGTGAGTGAGCTAAAATCTAAGATTTAATGGTGTTCTTACAAGAAAAATTTTTTTAAAAGCCTAAAATCCACATGTAAATTAAAAACTGACAATTGTGGCAAATGTTTTTCATTTTAAATAAAAACTCCTCCATGTAACGACACCTATAGAGGCACTGAAGCAATGCATTATTTACACATTTAATCTTATTTTGATTTACTCTAATTTATCTGATATCAGCAGCCTGTTAGATGATAATTTAAAAATCTGCTATCATAATTGCTTTAGGAAATTTTCCTAATGATAATTTTATTCCCTGGAATAATTTAACTTTTCATTTAAAATGCATATCTGAGTACTGCAAAGTATGTGTTGGCAACAGAAGATGTTTCTGTTCACCTGGAAAGATGATTCCCTTATTGGACAGCAGTGGTTAAGCTTTGCATTTTACAGTGATGGAGATGGACTAAAATTACCTTTTGCTCATGGGACTTCTCTGTATGTAGCATAAACAAGGAATTAGAAGAGATTGTTTAAAAAAAAAAAAAAGCTTTAAATCATTCCATAAACGTGCCTTATGGTACAGGACTTGCAATGTCGAGCTTTGTCCGCTCTGCCACATCTTCTGGGCTAGACCACTTTCTAGCTTGGTGGTTCTTTTGGAGATTTGCATCTGCTTTTTCCTGGGCAGGTGGTTCAAGGTTGATGCTTTCTCTTTCTGGTTTTGTTTCATCACCACATAGCCTTGACACACAGCTCTCCCAGGGAACTTTGGTAAAGGACCTGATACTCATTCCATAGGGACAAATCCTCTGGATACCAACCTTCCCTAGAAGAAAGGGGAGCAAGTGATGGATAATCCACCAGATAGGTTCTACAGTGGAAACATAGAGGCAGTCCTTCCAGAGGAAGCTGCACAAGCTTCCAAGGATGTTTCCTAGGAGGATTATCTGCCAGTTGTTGGAAGAAGGTGATTCCTACAGCTCTTTGTTAGTGGTTGGCTCCAGTTTGGCCTCAGATACCAAAATCCTTGGATGCTCATGTTCCTTACAGAAAATGGTATACTATTTCATGTAGCCTATATACATCCCTCTGTGTATTCTAAATCATCTCTTGAATACCTACAGTCCCCAACACAGTGTAAAAACAGTGTGAATGCTATATAGCTGTAGTCAGAGTATTTAGACGTTTTTTTTTAAGGAAGAGCTTTATTACTCTTTCATGGTTTCTAAATTTCATATATTTCTTTCTTTTTTTTTTTTTTTTTTTTTTTTTTGTCTTTTTGAAGCAGGGTCTCCCTGTAGCCCCAGCTGTCCTGGAACTCACTATGTTGACCAGGCTGGCCTTGAACTCACAGAGATCCTCCTGCCTCTGCCTCCCAAGTGCTGGGACTACAGGCGTGTGCCACCATGACCAGCTTGGCTGTTTCTTTTTTAAATATTTTATTTATTATTTTTATTTTATGTGTATGCATGTATTACCTACCTGTAGGTAAGAGGACCCGTGTTATGCAATGCCCACAGAGGACAGAAGAGGCTGTCAGATCCCCTGGAACTGGAGTTACGGACAGTTGTTAGCTGCTATATGTGGGGTCTGGGATTCAAACCTGGGTCTTCTGCAAGAACAGTCAGTGTTCTTAACCACTGAGCCATCTCTCCAGCCCCTAGACTGTTTCTTAGTAATGGCAAGAAAACAGATGAAACAAAGAAACAAAGTGTTTCCCCCATATAGTACAAATGATAAACTGAAAAATGAACTTCTGTATATGAAAGGTTGAACATGACGATAAGGGGGTCCATGATCCCTCTGTTTCTGCAGAGGTTAAGGACAGGGTGGGTGTTGGGGAAATCAGCGTGCAACTGGTGTTATTCAGAAGGGCTTGATGGTCCAAGTGCGACAGAGGAAGGCTGAGAAGACTCAGTGCCTAAGAACTCAGGAAGAGAGGAAGAGGGTAAAGTCTAATCCTGGAGGTTTTCTGTAGGTGATACCAGTTGCCCCTTGTCCCATCTCCTGGCAACTCTCATCATCCTAGTGGGTTGTGACCAAGTGGGAGGGAATATGATTACTCTGAAAGTTGGACTTTGTTGATGAGAGAATATTTATGCAGAAAGAGTTGCAAAGCAGCTTGCCCCTTAGAGGAGGGCAGCATTCCTGGTGTGCTAGGGGGCCTCTAACATTTCTATTGTAGGAAAAAATCCTAGCTAGGGTGACTAGGAGGGAGATTTCACTAACTAAATAGAAATTAGCATGCTGTTCTATCCTGAATTTCTAACCTGAAGTAATTTGGGAAGTTAGTCATGAAGTACTTGTTTTGTTCCTATAATCCAAACATGATCTGCAGTTGAAGAATGACATAGTCCATTCTTAAGGACCTTATAATGAGGGGGAAAATTAGACCTATTTAGGTAATTCTAATCTAAATGTCACATAAGTGAAACATAAAATACGGTTCATAGACTAAACAGCCACATTACTGGTTGAAGTGAACTGAAAGAAATTATGTCAATGAAAACTATTTGTATTGCTACAGAGAACAGTGGTTAAGCAACAAGAAGCCACATGGTAGCTGGAGATGTGCCTGAGTTCTGGGCAGTGTGATCTTGGACCAGGGAAGAGGGCTCAGGGCCACCTGCATTGTGTATGTATGCCTCATCAGGTGCAGGGGCCCCATAAGGTACCATAGCAGCACACTTCTCCTTCCCTCCACAGTCATCTCTATGAGACAGCTTTGGGTTTTCTCCCCCACCCATGGAAGTTTATGGTCTCCTTATGCATAGAGAGGACTTCATGAATGGTTTTAAAAATCTGGATCCTGTCTAAGGAATAATTGTGGCCTATTTCCTATTAATTTTTTGTTACTATTTGGTATTGAAACAGGGTCTCTCTACATATCCCAGGCTGTCCTGAAACTCTCAGGTGCTAAGATTGCAAGCCAGTGCCACCATCCCGTCTACTGTTCAGTTGTTAAGTCATTTAATCTTAGATATAATAGTAGCCAGGACATTGATGTGTGCTACATTTTCGTCAGGGAACTGAGTCAGTGATTTAGATGTGAATTTGAATGTTACAGTGATGTACTGAAGAAATGTATATACCAGTGTCAGAAAATAAACAAGTGATAATTGCTGCATTAGACACGTCTCTTGTCAGTGGATATCATTGGCTTCACTCCTGTTTATTATAATCATTAAACTTGTAATTCCTAGGAAGTACCATTTAATTTCTTTAAAACAATGTTTTTAGGTGATAGGGGTTGTTTAAATTCTGTTACACTCCCTAAAACAGATTTACCATGAAGGTAATGAATCCTTATACCTAGTCTTTCATTGTACTGCAAAGAACCCAATGAAATAATTACCAAGATCCCTATTTCTATTATTTTCCATACTCAGAAGCCATAAGTATAAGTATACATATATGTATGTGTATATATTTATACATGCATATGAGTATATACGTATGTACATACATGCATATTTATATATAAAATATAAAGAAATTACTGTATGAACTCTAATTTCTGACCAAGTACCACCAGAACTTAAAGGGAGGGAGCCACTTGCTAAATGAGGCACAATCAAGACCATTTATTTAGTGGTGCTGGGGATAACCCCAGGGCTTGTTGTATGCAAAGCAGGCCAGACCCTGAGCCTAGGATCTTTTGTTACAAGCTATAGAAGTTCATCTCATTCAGTTATGAATCCTGAATTATGATGGATGAACTCTGTCTAGCAAGCTGTCATTCCATCAGTCAGCTCTGTATCATTTATCCTGCTTGGAAAAGCACCTGCTAATCCATACAGATTCACACAGACCCTCCAGGCAAGGGTGTTCCCCAGAGTCAGTTACTTTGCTGTTTGGAATCATATTTGTGAAAAATAAATAAAACGAAACAAAAGTACGGAAGCAGAAGAGGACTAGCTGGGAAGAGGAAGGGATCAGCAGGAGGGGAAGAGGGACAGGAGAGCACATGGGGTAGATATGAACAAAATACTTTCTATACATGTATGAAGATGTCCAAGAAAGACATTAGGAAAGGTGATTTGTATTTAAAGCGTAGTTACAGGGCTGGAGAGATGGCTCAGTGGGTACGAACACTGGTTGTTCTTGCAGAAGACCCAGGTTCGAATCCCAGCACCCACATAGCAGCTAACAACTGTCCGTAACTCCAGTTCCAGGGGATCTGACAGCCTCTTCTGACCTCCATGGACACTGCATGACACAGGTGCACTTACCTACATGCAGGCAATACACGCATACACATAAAATAAAATAAATAAATAAAATAAAAAGTAAAGTTTAGTTACATTCCAAACTTAGCTGGTAAATGCTAAACACAGTGTGTTCTTACCTTTCTCTGTGCTGTGTGCTAGTCATGGTATATACGCTGCATCTTAATAAACATGCTCTTATTTACTGGTGCTGTGTAATGGGCTTGGAGTTGCTTGGTCTCGGGGATAGTACACTGTATAGCTCAGGCCTATCCTTGGCACAGATGTTTAATCAAGTATTTTTTAAAATGAATAAGAATATAACATTTAATAGGTTCCAGAGAATCATATGCATAATTTGTGTTTGCAAGAGAGAAATCTATTCAGAATTTCAAGTCTAAAAGCCCAGAAATACTCCAGGCATATGTAAATTGGAGAATGTCTGCAAGCGCTGTAGTATTGTAAAATAATGGCTGTTACAAACTTCATTAACTCTTACTGCCTTGGTAAAGCCCCACGGGGAACGTCTAGCATTTCTTCAACTGCAGAGCAGTCAGAATTAAAAAGTCAGTACTGGCCTTTACACAGGCCTATTCAAGTCTGTAATTCTTTTATGATCCAAAAAGAAATGAAAATTATGATTTATATGGCTTACATGCTGAATTCTTTGTTTTCTGGAATGTTAGTGGAATGTGCACAATACCATTACAGTCAGTCTCAAAAGTCTGGTTTTTAACCGAGAAAAGTACTTTTTTCTTTTGTGCTGAGAGTGACTATCTGTTGATGTCACATCTTAATTAGGTAATTTTAGAAAGTATATTATTCAGCAAATATTTTGAGTTTTTTTTGTGTGTGTGTGTGTGTTTTTAAGTCTCAAATTACTCGAACCAACTTCCTCATAGGAAATAGGAGAATGATACTGCTTTTCTGTTTGGGAATACTGGAGACAAAGTTCTAAGTGCTCCTGCTGACCATATAGGACTAGCATGCCAATTTCTGAGTAGTGCTTTAAACCAAAGCTTAAATGTGTTATGTGTTTATATTTCAAGAGTTGAATCTTTGTTAGACTGGTTTTCTTCCCAACTGCAAGTTCCATGAAGAAAGTCTGTTTTTAAATTTTTATTTGTTGATTGGTTGATTGATTGACTGACTGAGACAGGCTCTCATATATCCTACACTAGCTTCTAACCTGCTCTGTAGCTGAGGATGACCTTGAACTTCTGAACCTCCCATCCCCTGCCCCACAATAATGGGATTATAGACATAAGCTGTGCTGGGTTTGAACCCAGGGCTTTGTACATGTTACACAAGCATGTACACTACTAACTGAGCTATATCCCCAGTCTTTTAAGTGTTTTAAAACAAACTTACTCTCACAGAGCCTGGAATATAACAGGAACTATTGGCGTTTGAGGGATAAATGGATTATGGAACGTTGATTTGGGCAGGTACAGACCACGTTCAGTTTTTCTGTGCTTCTCGTTCTTGGAACTCTGTAACTCATACAGTCCTAAATATATTAAAACCTAGGGTGATGCCTTTGATCAAGTCTGAGGATACTAAATAGCTTTAAAAAATCACTGTGGATCAGAAATTGTTTTAATGAAAGCCTAATGCTATCAAGGTATCATTAAGGACTGCCAACATTTCCATTTTGAATAATTATGTGAAACAATCGAGGGACCAGGAGCTCGCAGGCGGGGTCAGCCCTACTTTCTCTTGCATTTTTAGCTGAGTATGCCTTCCTTTCTTTTCACTGGATTAGAGTCAAATAAAGTCAAATTGTATTTATTCTTTTCATGATACAAGAGGTATGGATTGTGTTGAACCCCCAAGATGAGAGAGAAATGTGATGCCTCTCTAGAGATGGTGTGACCATACAGTGTAGATACATGTGAGTTTGACAGTCAGAAGACAAAGCCTTGGAAAAAGCAATCTGAAACAGAAAGCTTTCTTGGGATTAATTTTTGCTGGGATGCTGAGTTCACAGCATCTTCTCAAATACCCTTTGCCTAGAATTAGTGTAAACTCCGAATATACTCTGTGAAGATGAGTGTGGCTGGGGCTGAAATGCCTTAAAGACCTGATTGTCTTGGCAATTCTTATTCTATTTTATGTGAGGGAACATGTGACCTACATGAATGTGTTGTTGTGCAACAAAAGTTGAACTTGATCAGCACTCCATATGTATGATTTCCCTCCATTCCCTCCAGCCCTAGATGAGCACTGTTGTCACCCACTTTCCTACCTGCCTCATTTATTGCAAGTAACTTGTCCACACACACATATGTGGCAGAATCAGATTAGAAACCAGGTGATTGCATCCTGAAACCCAAGCCTCCTGGTTTATTCATAATGTCCTTCTGTTCCAAAAATATGAAAAGGCAAAAGAACAGAAATAAACGTAAAGAGCATTGGTGATCAGTAATATATGCCTTAGACTTGAAACAGTGGTAATATTCGTTTCTTCTGCCTGAAAAATATAGTATTGACTATATGTGAAATATACAGCACACACACACACACACACACACACACACACACACACACACACGAGCTTCATGCTGGCTCTTGGTTCCACATCAGAGTAGTATACAATGGAAGTGATGGATAATATCAGGAAAGAACTCAAATACAAAGTGAAATATAGATACTTTTTAACAGCCTATTTGAAGAAGAGAATAATTATAGTCAAGAAAACACAGGCAAATACTATAGAGGAGGTTGAGTCTTCACTGGGCTCTGGAAGAGCAGGTAACTACTAGAGATCTAGAGATGAGGGGAAGGGAGGGTGCTGTGCAAGCAAAGGAAAGAAAGAGGCAGGATGGGTGCTTTTAAAGGTGAGAGGTATAGTTTGAATTGTAAAGAGTTATAGAAAGAGATTTGGTGGTGCCAGATCTCAGAGATACTGGTTCTTTAGAGACTCCCAGGACAGTAGGGTGTCCCAGAAATCTTTGGGGGTGAAGTAGCTTTCTGTTGTGTCAATTAAACAGTCATGTGTGGCCCAATTTACCGCATAGCATGGGGGCTGGCATTCTTGGGTAAGTTTTCCCAAGTTTATAGTGGAGCCTCTTCTGGTTGCTTATCCTTTGTTCTGTTAACTACCTCTAAATGTGAGGACTCATCAGCCCCACAAGGGGAGAGTGTTTAGTAGGTTATAGTCTTAATAAATTCCACGTACCTCTCGTTTCTCAAGTCACTTTCCGTTTGATGAAACATCATGAGAAATTACTGAGGCTGTACAGCTATGACTCTTGCTCATGGAGAAAAACGCTTTTAAGCATCTTTCCTTTGCATTTAATCAGGTGCAGATTGTTAGACTTCATCAGAAAACAATGTCTTCCTACAACAGCATTCGGTATGATAGAGGAGGGTTAGGGTACAAGAACAGGTGACTATGTTCATGGACTGTTTATGCCTCTTAGTGTGGCAATTTTATTGTAAAGGTCAGTTTTCTGGTTCACTTTAGTTGTCACCTTGACACAATGTAAAGTCACCTGGGAAAAGAGTCTCAAGGCAGAGTTATCGTCATGTTGGCCTGTGGGGGATTGTCTTGATTGTTAATTGATGTAGGAAGACCCAGCCCATTGTGGGTGGCACCATTCCCTAGGCAGGCATTCCTGAACTATTTAAGACAGGAGAAAGCCAGCTGAAAGCAAGCAGTCCTGCCTGTATGCATTTATTTCTCTCTGGTCTTGATTCTAGATATGACGTTGTAAGTTCCTACCCTGACTTCCCCATACTGGTAGACTGTTACCTGGATTTGTGAGCCAAATAAACCCCTTCCTCCTCTGTGTGGTTTTTGTTAGGGTATTTTAGCACAGCAACAGATATGAACCTAGAACACGATCCATGTTCATAGCAAAAATTTACAAAATCAAGTTTAGAAAGACTAGAGAGAAGAGAGGAGTGAGGGAGAAGAATAGGGAGGGGGACAGATGTAGAAATCCTCATTGAAGGCTTCCTGGAAGCTGCTCTTGGACTTGTTTTTTCTAAGCACATCTCTGTCTCCTCCTGACTCTAGCCCTGTGGAGGATAGCTGTGGATGTCTGCTTTTTGCAGCTGAAGAAACAGAAGCTGGCAAGTGTGCTTGGCTTGACTGAGGTGTTACAACAGCTAATGACTGGAGAATGGGTTTGAACCCAGTTGGGTCTCACTCCCCACTGCTGTTCTCTAGCCTCCAGAACAAATGGAGTCCTTTCTACCATATGGGTTCTGGGACTCAAACTCAGGTAGCAAGTACCTGTATCTGATGAGACATCTTGCTGACCCTCAGACTGTTTTTGATAGTAGTTTGGTCCTTTCATTGCTGGATGTGTTTCCAGGAATACAGCGAAACCTATGGTTATGGATTCCTTTTGGTCTGTAGACCTAGGCTGCTGCACACATGCATTTTGCCATTCCAGCTTGTGCCGGTCAGTGGACTACTTATTGCTTAGGTGTAATGTGGCTGGGCATTAGGTTGCACTCTCTGTCATTCTTTAAAGTTTTAAGTACTTTCAGCAACACGTGTTGGTCAGTAAGTTCGCCACAATTTATTTGATCTCTCTGATCATCATTCTGTAATTTTAGACCTTTGAAAATGCCCATGCCTGCCTTTGACTTCGGTTGTTTATTTTTGCTTTACGTGGTATTTCAAGTTTGGACGTTGTCTACCTCAGAGGTCTTTTAGGGAGAATTCGCTGCTCTGACTGTTGTTTTCTGCCTGGTTAATAGGAAGAGTGGTGTTTAGCACCATGCCGCATATTAAGGCACTTCAAGTGGTATGGCTGTAATTTATGGTAAAACTCCTGTAAAGTGCAGTCTTTACTTTCCATCTTCTGTGAAACAGTGGGGAGTGACAGGAGCATCCATGTTGCTTTCATGATGGTTTGGTTTAAACAGGTAAAAACTTGCTTAAATTCCTAATGTAAAGTCCATCTGTTCTTCCTGAAGTTCCTTTCTTAGTGCTACGGATGACCCTGGCATATTATAATAGTAATATTTTCAGGGTTCTTATGTCAGCTTTCACTTGATATCAGTGTGATTGTTTTAATAGCTCACGTAAGCACTTTAGCATAATCATTTAAGTACTCCCAAAAAGACTTGAGTGATTATACCTCACTAAGCATGTTCATTTTCTAGTTCAGAATATGGCTTGCCAGTGCTATTGGGTATGTATCTCTTCAGGAGTTCCCCCCCCCCTTTAAATCACATCAGTGTAATTTTCTGTCCCTCCAGTGAGATATAGATCTATTTTGGCTTATTTCATTTTTTTATGGGATCATAAAATAGCCCTTCTTTTCAAATTAAGCCCTTGGAAAATGAGAGCCATCTCATAGTTTTTGAATTCTAACGACGCACTGGTAAGTTTGGTGCATGGCAACTAAATTTCAATTTTCCCAGTGCCATGTTCCCAGAGCATGTTTGCTTTCATGTGTGAGACCCAATTGTGCCCCTATCACAGATGATTCTTTCAATCAGATTTGTCACTTTTCTGCATATTTTGAAATACACGAGTGTTTTCTTAGCTGTAGAGGTACAAATGAGCCACAGAAGGATTATTTGAAAACGTCAGATCAGAGTGTTTTCAGTTTCCTATTAAGGTTGCCCCTTCAAGGCTGGGTATATTTGCGTGTGTACATCTTTGTGCAGAGCCCATTCATGGGCCTGCATTTACTGTGCAGGCTCTCTCTTTGCACATGATCCACAGAAAAACAAACAAGGGATTGTGGCAGCTGTATTTCATTGCTAAAGCTGAATGCTGGCAGGCGTAATTACCGGGACTAACATCTGGAGTGGTTTATTAAAGGGAAACCTGCCAAGATTGTTAGTGCACAGCAAACAGCATTATCCGTATGTGCCGTTTTATCACTGATGAATGCTAGGGTGTGCTAGTATGAAGGGAAATGAACACAGTCTGGAAAGGATCGCCACTAGCACAGTATCATCTCAGAGCTGATTGCCGTTCAGCTCCAGTTTGCGTGGAATTTTGAAAATCACGCCTCTCACCCATCTAGAGGTTTTCCAGATCCTTAGGTCTCTGGCTACAGATCTTGACCAGAACTGAAATGTACTTCTTCATAAAGACAGTCCTGTTGAATTCTTTTGCTTTAATTTTTTTTCTCTATGAATCCTAAAAAGAAAGCAAGGCTAATATTAAGAAACATGATTAGCAGATATTCAAGGCATTACGGTATGCTCAGTCTTGTTGAAAGGCAGTATACCCACCTGAGGAATTTAATAGGGATCTTGCCTAGCAGTAAGAAAAAAGAACAATGTGGTGTGAGTGGTAAATTTCTTGTAGTACTGAATTATGAGTCACTCTTCCTTAGAAGAAAACTCAGTAGTTAGAACATCTTAAAGCATATACTCTCAAAAGGCTGGTCTATATCAAACTCTTAAGGGTTCAATCCATATGAATACTCTACTCCCAATAACCTTGCAATTCAGTCGATTTATAGTGATCTATATATGAATACTCTACTCCCAATAACCTTGCAATTCAGTTGTTTTATAGTGATCTACAGAGGCTATAGCAACTTCCACATACTGGCTTCATCAATGTCTGTCTTCCTTTGATACTTGGGGATGGAGGCACAATTTATAGAACTTCTAAAGATTTTAGTAAGAATGCTTTTGATAGGATAGAGAAAGTGTTTGTAATGTTGCCTTTGTGCCAGTCACTGCTAAGTCCCCCAAACTGGGAAGAATAAGATTGTCATTGCTTAGTTCACTGGTAGTCAGATGACTGATACTCACAAAAGCAGTGTGCAAGTAGTTCATAAGTTACATGGCCCTGGTAATGCAGAAGGGCATTTTACCCTCAAAGTGGTGGAATGTTGTTGTACAAACTTAAGTTGTCTACAGCAAAATTTTATTATCTCCTCTTGCAACATCAACAGCAACTACTTTGAAGCTCTGTGATGTTGCCTAATCCTGTGCTGACACTCTCTATGTGGATTCTGCCGAGGAAGCTGTCCAAGCACACTCTTTCCACATAAGGCCTGCTGACCTCTCAGTCCCTGACTGTCTAACCTCCCATCCCTGGCCATATCCTCAGACTACCCCTTTCCTACTAGGGCCTTTGAAGTCATCTCTAACTGGTTCTTTACTTTTACTATCTTTTTAAAAATTTTTAAAAATAATTTTAATTTTATGTGTATGAGTGTTTTGCCTGCATGCATGTAAGTGTAACTGAGTCAAGCAATGCTTGCGGAGACCAGAAGAGGGTGTCGGATCCCCTGGAACTGGAGTTACAGAGGGTTGTTAGCTCCCATATGGGTACTGGGAACTGAGTCCAGGTCCTCTGCAAGAGCCACCAGTGCTCTTAACCACTGAACCATCTCTCCAGCCCCCACTATTTTATTTTGTTTTTTGAGACAGGGTCTCTCTTTAGCCCCAGTTTGCCTGGAACCCAATATGTAGACTGGACTGACCTTGATCTCATAGAGATCTCCTGCCTCTGCCTCCCAAGCACTGGGATTAAAAGTATGTACCACCATGCCTAGCTACTCCCCCTGTTATTTTTAATTAAAAAAAGATCAGTGTATTTGCACACATTTATGCCTACCATGTCCTACTTTGACATATGTCTATATTATGTAGCAGTCAAGATAATTGACATATCAGTTCAATATTCATAAATTATTTATTAGTTAGAGCATTTGAGATTCCCTCATCTACAGCTCATTTGAAATACATACTACATTATTAACTATGGTCACTCTACTCTTATTCCTGAGCTGGGGATGTAATGCACTTATAGTGTGTGGTCCCAAATTTCATCACCAAAACCACTCTCAAAAGGATTTTTACAAAGAGGGCTGGTGAACTGGCAAACTGGTAAAGACTCAGACTCACAAACAGAAGATTTTTACAAAGCAGCAGTAGCAGAAGAAAACAGTAATGGCTGCCATCCAGTCTCTCTATGTAGTTGTAGCCTGGTGCCCACTGACTAATTTCTCCTCATTCCCCTACTCTTTGAGTCACTATTTCTGTGAGAATAGATTTTTTAAAATGTGAATTATGAGTAAAATGATGCTATATTTGTCTTTCTGGGCCCGGTTTACTTCATGTAGCATAATATCCTCTGTTTTCATCAATATTGCCCCAACGACAATATTTCATCCTTTTTATGTCCGAATTGTACTCCATTCTGTCCATTTATCACCTTTTAAAATCCATCCATCGATTGACACTTAGATTGGTTTCATACCCTGTCTATATGAATAGCCAAAATATTGTGAATAATGCTGTGAGCAAAGTCATGGCAGAAAAACAGACATATAGACTAATGGTGTAGAATAGAGCCCAGAAATAAATCCATGGACCTACAGCCAGATGGTCTTTGGCAAAGATGCCAAAAACACATCTCTTAAGCCATACTGAGAAAATTTGATAGCCACATGCAAAAAGTGAAGCTCTATCATCATATACAAAAATAAACCTAAAATATCTTAAGGACATAAATAAAACATCCGAAACTATGAAATCACTAGAAGAAAATGAGAAATGTTTTATGCCATTGGAGTAGGCAAGGGTTGCTTGAATATGTTCTCAAAGGACAGTCAACAAAAGCAAGAATAGATAAACAGATCCTTTAACTTAGTCTCCCTTTGCTCCAAGCCAGTCCGCAGTGCTGCTGTTTATGCAGTGCACACATCACTCCCCAGTAAAAGCCAGCTTCTTGGGAAGACCCCCCCTGGCCTCCTCTCCTTGCAGTCTTACAGTTGTCAGAGCTCATGGTATGTATCCTGCTAGGATGTTCTTTCTCTGTCTGGTGCATTCTTTCTTATTCTTCAAAATGGAGACTAAGGCTTCACATTTTAGCTTCTAAGTGATGGATCTTCCTACCTCCTATTTTGGAGCCTTCTCTCCCACACTGGTGACACAGTTATCAATATTCTACCTCCCTTGGTTTTCTTGAACTTGTGATTGGAAGGAGGGATTTGTGTGATTCAGCTTTATGTTCCCAGGGTCCAATGCTCGAGGTATACATGCAATATTTGTGGAGTAAATGTATAATTAAGGTGATAATTGAACTTGCCCTTGAAGGAGGAATAATGTTTGTCAGGGATGAATACTGAGTAATATGTATTTGCTAAAAGGCAAATTTCAGTAGGTGCCTCACCTTAAAAAAATGTGTTTAGCTGAATAGACTTGTGCAAGTGTATAAAAACAGGCAAGGGATGAGTCCTCAGGGAAAGACATGCCATCTTACAAGTCTTGCTGTTTAAATGCATGTTGTTTTTAAAAGATCAGTTACACAAGTGCTGTCTTGAAAGCTTTTTCACTTTCCTTGAATAGGTGACTTGCTTGATTTCCATACATTCTTATTTCTGAATTGCTACTTTGCACTCTCAGAATGCAGCAATCCTCAGTGCTCCAGTGGTTCCCACAGACTGAATAAAAATGCATTCACATATAGAAATATTTCTAGTCAGTCTAAGCATCTGTAAACATTTACTGAATTATGTTTCCTAAAACAGGGTTTTGAATTATATGTAAGTGTAGCAACAGGAGGTGCTAGTTCAACCTGAAAGCAGATGCACAGTTGGAGACCCTAAGTCAGGACCTAAAGCCTATTGAAAGAATGGGTCCTCTGAAATGGTGGGATCTCAAGTAGTTCAGGCTGGCTTCTAATTTGCTACGTAGCTGAAGATGGTCTTGAACTCCTAATGGCTCTATCATCACCTCCCAAGTACTGGTATTATAAGCTTGTGCCACCACTGCCAGTTTGAAAGCTAGGATTTCTATGTTTTACCTGGTTCGGTTCAGTAATCCTTAAGATTTACATATATTTCTTATTTATTTAACATCACAATGAAAGGGAGATGTATCATAGGAATGATTTTTACATAGTATAGACATACTTCATTAAATATAAAAAATTTCTGTTCAGCCATTTTATAGGAAAATGGCCTGTAATATGTTCCCTATCTGAGATTTCTATGATTTTCATATCACTATGTTCTGATGAATATATAATTTAGTAATGGCATTGATGGGGCATAGAATATGCGCATGCTTAAATTTAGTGCAAAAGCAACGTCCCAGTAAGACTGTATGAGTTTCTACTCCCTCAACAATGTATGACTGAGTTGGTTTTTGCACAGTTGCTAATAGTCTGATATCATTCCAAAGCAATGCCTCCAGGACCTTTGGTGCTGAGTTCATGGTAAGAATTTATAAGTGGCATAAAGAAAAAGGAAGAATATTAGGAGCTTCCAAAAAGAATAGGCAGGCCATATACCAACATATAACCCGCATGACTGCAGACATTTTTAGTCAATAGTATTAGATGGCAAATGGCATCAAAATTTAAAATGCTAAGGGAAAATGTGTTAACCTTGAATTTTATAGCAAGCTAAATTATCACTCAGGTTAAGGATGAAGTGAATACTTATTTTAGATATGGACAGAAACATAGATATTTTCAAAAGAAAAATATAAATAAGTAATGTACATGAACATAAAATCAGTCCTAATAATAATTAGAGAGATTAAAAGTAAATAATTATTTAATCATTTTAATTTATTATATTGAAAGATTGGTAAGCATGGAGAATTGTGCTGGGAAGGCTCTTGGGGTGTCTGACATAAGGTAGCAATGCCTCAACATGTGTAGCATTTTTGAATATGAAGTTTCACTGCATCATATATTCCCAGGAAGTAAGGTTTAGTCACTTTGCTACCAAGTGCTCATTCCAATGTTAAGGGCTTGAATCTGAAGGAAGGTGGGCCCTTCCTTCCCCCTTCCTCCTCTCCACCTTGCTCTGCTCCCAAATCCAACATGGGATCATGGCAATAAGAGTTAGTAATTCAGCATAGTAGAAAAACTATGAAAGTACTACAAATAACCTTGTAGTCATGCCAGTTGACAAAGAACATGTGAAATGAAATATTCTAAATGGAAATAGGATTTGTGAAGAGCGTGGTATAGCATGGTCTATTTTTAGAAAAGCAAATAATTACTTATGCCTAAAAATATTTGAAATGAAATTCCCCTCTTTGTAATAGCTTTAAAGGTGGTTGAACTTGCATGTTAGTAAAGTGTCCTTGCACATTCTTTATTGTCTCTGTTTTATTAGTTTTCCCGTTTGATTTTAAGTTTTTAGAAAAAAAAGAAAAACTAGCCTCAAAATAAGGTGACACAAAGAAACTATTGTCAGTGCTTGCGGTGCAGGGCACAATGGGTAATGGCTTCACAGCATCGGGTTGGGGAAATCCAGCCAACTATGTCTGGTTCAGTGATTTCTCAGTGATTTCAAGGATTGAAATGAAGTTATTTTTGCATTTTAAGTTCCACTAAATAATTCTGGTTTTCTTAAAGTTTCTTTAAAAGTTCAAAAGAGTAAAGAATACTATGTTATTACAATTGTTTACTCCTTTTTATTTCTCTTCTTTGTATACAAACATTTCTAGGTGTCATCTGTTAGAGGCAAGAGAGTGTGAGAGATCTCAAGACAGAGTCAATGGGTAGTTATCTTTCAGGGCTGTATAGAGTGGGCCCTTCCTTCCCTTTATCCTGCTATCCACCTCGCTCTGCTCTCTCCCATTGGTATTTAAAAATAGCTCCTGACCAGGTGTGGTGGCTCATGCTTTTTTTTTTTTTTAATTTATTTTGATTAAAAGAAGCATTTCATTACAACAGCATTAACCTATTCAATAACATTTTTCTGAGCTAGGGTACATCTCTTTCAAAATTGGCTGTACATTTCTAGGTTTACAGATGAATTATTACGCTTATATAATCTTTTACTCATTATAAACTCTATAAGACATAAAAGATCAGTTAGTGGGGCTAGCAGGATGACTCAGCAGTAAAGATACCTGCTACCATGCCTGATGACCTGAGTTCTATCCCCAGGACCCATGTGGTAGAAGAAGAGAATCAGCTCTCACAAGTTGTCCTCTAACTCCACACGTGGGCCATGACACGGGCACATACACATACACACACAC
>NW_008339923.1:6183277-6197883 GCF_000622305.1 Nannospalax galili
CAGGACAGCTGGGGCTGGGAAAACCCCTGTTCCAAAAAAAAAAAAAAAAAAAGAAAAAAGTTTCAAAGCTTCCAGTAGATCAGTAGGTCATTTAAAGGGACTGATCTTCCATGTCTGGTTCTTTTTTTTAAATCTATTTTTTAATACCGGGGACTGCAACCAAGGCCTCACACATATGGGTATCTGGTTTCTCTGTGAAGAGGAAGCCTGTCTAGTGGAGCACTGTGCAGACCACACTGGGTTCTCACCAGTGAAGAAGGGGAGGTTGTTTCTGCCATGTAATGGGGGTCTGCCCAAAGCTAAGTAGTGCACACAGTGAGAGTTTTGAGAGAATTAAGAGGTGGGTTAATATTTAAAACAGAAAACAAAAATATTAGAAGAGAAGCAGCAATTTTAGCTGGGTCTTTTTAACTTCCTAAGAATTTCTTTTGCTTTTGATTCTACCTGTGTGAAAATTCTTTCAGGACCTGGAGTAGGGGTGAGCAGCAGAGGGGAACAAACCACAAAACTTTGAGTCTTTAGAGCATAAAGACTTCATGACTCTTGATGCTTCAGTCCCTTATGGAGATGTTTATGGAATCAGTTTGTAAAAGCCTAATCACATGAAGGAGCACTGTAGGAATGCCTTTATAGGAAAATCTAAGCATTTTTAAAAATATTTTATTTATAACTTTTATTTTATGTTATGAGTGTATTGCCTGCATGAATGTAAGCACACCCGTGTCTTGTAATGCCTGTGGAGGTCAGAAAAGGGCGTTGGATTCCCTGGAACTGGAGTTACGAATGAATGGTTGTTACCCACCATATGGGTGCTGGGAATCAAATCTGGGTCCTCTGCAAGAGCAATCAGTGCTCTCAACTGCTGAGTCATCGCTCCAGCCCCAAACCTAAGTGATTTTAATTACTTAAAGATTTGCCATTTCAACTTTATATTCTAGAATTCAGAATCATGAAGAAGAATATTTTATTAGCCACCTAATACTCTTTTGAACTGACTTAAGAGAACTTATTTCAGGGTCTTTCAGCAAAATATAAATGAAATGTTTCAATACCAGACACCTAAAAATACACTGTGTAATTATTTTCATGGTGTGCCCCATATTCTCTGTTACTTGTGGTTAGGGACGGGAGCAGGTACCAATGGGTTAAAACTGGATTGAGAGGCCCAAACCGAGTTCCAGCTCTACCCGTGACTACACGGCGAGCTTACAAAAGCGCCTAGCTTCCTTGGCTTTATTTCCTTCTGTGTTGTGTGGGGGCGTTATGTGTATTTGCAGATGATGCATGTGAGAGCCTAGCTTTCACAATGTTCCATTTTTGTTCAGATGCAGGAATCCTAATTGTTGATGCCCTGACTGTTGGCTCTCCCCATTGTTCCAGTTAGCAGTACTGTAGTACAGGCATGTCACAGAATTTGTTTTTTCACCATGCTCTTCATTATTTACACCCAACTGCTTTATTCAGCTCTTGAATAGACATTGAGGAAGTATGCACTAAGGTTTTTAAATAAAATGAATATCCTAGCTTACTGAAATATAAATTAAATGGAGGTTCCAGAATATGGATTTTTGATACATAGCCAACTTTTACAATATCCTGTTGGGAACCTTAATTGTAACCAAATAATATTTTCACAGTCTGTGTTTCACTATACATCAGCTCAGTGGATGATTCATACAGAGTATAATTGACAGCCAGTAAACTCTTTGCAAAAACGAATCGGCTTTTAACTTCATATTAAATTATCCTTTTCTAAACGACTGAAAACTATAATCACGCTCCTTTCTGTGTAATTTGCTGTAGATTACTACTTTAAGAGAATAACATCCTTTGTTAGAAAGGTTTTTATGTTACTGGCTTACCTTGTCCCTTCTACTGAATTAAAACCTCTGCCCTGCTTGTGCATGCCTGAGCTTTTCACCTGGCCATCTTTACAATGAGTATAATGAGTGTTGAAACTCAGGTAGATTATTTAAAATAGGCTTGGATTAGCTCTCTGTTGCTGCTCTTGACCTCTGGGGAGAGAAAAATAACTAGCTCCTAATACTGCAATAGGCATTTTGTCAAATGCTTTACAGCTTAAACTATACAGGTGGAGCTTGTAGCCACCAGTGCTGGCTTTCTTCTTGAATTTACTCATCCTACTCAAGTAGGAGTACAACTATGTATCAGAAAGAGAAAAGAACAGCATCCTAACTGATATGCTGTGCAGGAAAATTGCTCATTTACCTATTTATCAAGAGATTAATCTTTATGTGCTAGCATTGTATAGATTGAATATGGAAAAGTGCATTTGTGTAGTTTACAGAATCATGGTTATGATATAGCTGCTTAAAAAAAGACTGATCAAGTTCAACATCCATTCCTTATATTTAACACAGGAAAACTACTTATCCATTAAAAGAGTAGTTTATGAACAATTCTTTAACATTAGGTAAGATATTTAGATGTCAGAATGTAGGCTGCTTACCTGTGAAAAGTGAGTGCCATTCCCAACAAGCCCCCAAATGAGGCAAAGATCACAGGGTCCTTGATCTTTACTGTTATTTAACCTTACACTGGAAATAGTCAATAAAATCAGATAAGGAAAAAAATAATTGGATGTGTAAAAATTACACACAAGAGAAGTAAAACTTTTCTGTTTATGAGTGATACCCAAAGAATACAAAGAATCAATAGCAAACTCCAAAACAAAATCAATAAAAAAAACAGTGAAAGAATTCATAAGGTAGCAAGCTCTAAAACTAACAGACAAAAGTTAATAATTTTTGACAGTAACAAGAGCTGTGATAATAGAGTAAAACTGAGAATGTGTTTACCAAATCTATATAAGGAAAACTTTCTGCCTTTCTGAGAAAGGCAGGCAGGAGCAAATGTAGGCATCTTATTCAGATAAAGGGATCTTTCTTCATAAAGACGTCAGCCCTTCTCAAACTAACCAGTCAAAGCAGCATCAAAAACGTGCCAAGGTTTCACTTTGAATTGGTCAAGCTTATTGTAAGATTCATGTAGAAAATACACACAAGACTATCAAGGAGAACATGGATCCAGAGGAGTAGGGACTGCTATACCTTGTGCTCACACCCATAGTCCCAGCAGTCAGAAAGCTGAATCAGAATTACTGTGAGGTTGAGTTCAGTTTGGTCTATATAGCCACACCTCTTCTCCAGAAATCAACAAACAAAATAACAATAAAACCCCGAGGTACTTGCTGCCAAGACTGACAACAGAATTTGATCCCCAGGAACTACATAGTGGAAGGATAGAACTTATTCCCATAAGTTGTCCTTTGAGCGCTACACACACACACACACACACACACACACACACACACACACACACACACAAATGTGGGAAAAATGGGGTGGGGAAAATGGGGGATTTGCATTTGCAGTAGCTGTGCGGGCACCTCTGAAATTGTGGAAGAGTACCAGGGACCATGAAGACAAATCCAGAAACAGACCCAGGCACGTATGGAAGCTCAGTGAATAAAAGTGTGCTCTCAAAGAAGTGAGACAGTAGGGGAAGGTATAGTTCTAAACCAATTCATAGATTTATTTTATATTTTAGTCATGCGTGTGTATATCTGCCGCCATGAGTGAACATGTGAGTCTGCCATATGTGTGTGGTTGTATGAGGCTAGAAGAAGGTGTTGGATCCCCTGAAGCTGGAGTTACAGGTGGTTGTGAGTTACCTGATGTGGGTTCTGGGAACAGCATTCTGGTCCTCTGCAAGAACAGCAAGTTCTCTTAACCGCTGAGCCATCTCTCTAGCCCTAGGCCTTTTTTTTGAGGCAGCATCTTACTTTATAGTGCAGGCTGGTCTCTTCTCGCAGCTCTCTTGCTTCAGCCACTCACGTGCCAGAATTACAAGTGTGCACTATCACAGGTGGCCTGGTATTTGAAATTGATACAATCCGAATTACTTTTTGTTGCTTGTAGTTCTGGAGTCATACACAGGAAATCATTGCCAAAAACAGTGTCATGAAGTTTTCTGTAAACAGTGTGTATTAGCTACTTTTCTGTTGCTGTGACAGAAACACTGACCAAAGCAACTTATAGAAGGAAGTTTATTTGAGCTTACAGTTCCTAGGGGCAAGGGTCCATCGTGGCTGTGGCTGGTGGAGGAGTGGAAGCTAAGCTCTCACATCTTCAAGCAGGCACAGGAAATGAGAGCACTGGAGATCCAGCAAGGCTTAAGAATTCTCTAAGCCCACCCCCAGTGACATGCTTCCTCCAGTATAGCCATACCTTCTAAGACCTCCCAAAACAGTGCCACCACTTGGGGACAAAAATGTCCAAATACTTGGAGCCTACAGAGAACGTTTTCATTCAAACCACCACACAGTGCTATGATTTTTAGCTCTTTGAGTCTTCATGTATTTGGATATAAATTTTATGTATGGCTCAAGATAAGGGTCCAGCTTAATTCTTCTGTATTTGGATATATATTTCAATATATCCAGTGTGTTTATTGAAGAGACTTCTTTCCCTGTTAAATGTACTTGACACTCTTGTCATAAATAATTTGCATGTGTGAAAGTTTATTTCTGAGCTTGTGATTCCATCATTCTATATGTCTGTGTTCCTGCCGGTACTGCTGTTTTGTGGTTTGATTTTATATTTTGAGAAACATTTACAGAAAAAATTAAGTGGGAAGTGGAGCAAGTTCCTTTCAATTTCTTCTTTCTAACATCTTGCATTTGTGCAGTACATTTGTTATGATAGATGAGCCAATATTGATAGATGACTCTTTTTATTAAATTTTTGTGTATTTCAACAGAACATCTCAGTCTTAATCATCTTTATACCCTCTTCCCATAGACCCCCCCCAAATTCATACATTCTGTCATTTGTCTTAAGGCCTATTGTGTCAAGTTAGTGTCCCCAGATATCCCTCCGTGCAAATTCACCTATTGAGGTCTAGTCAGCCTCTCCAGAGTCTCTTGCTTTACTAAGATCAGCTCTTCCTCCCCAGCAGTAATCAGTTCCCAATATTTCTTCAGCTAAGATTAGGGTCAGCTTTCCTTTTCCCAGTTCTAAACTGGGTTTTTGTCTGAGTTTGCATGGGTCCTATGCATGCTGACACCATTGCTGTAGGTTCATATGACCAGGGTCCCAGGAACCTGTAGGACTTTATCTCCATATGGTCATGCACATCCTCCCTGGTGCTTACAATCTTTCTGCCCCTTCTTTTGCAGTGGTCCCTGAGTCCTGGGTGGGTGTAGTTTAATATAGGGGCCCTGTCCAAGGACCAGCATTCTGCAGACTCTTAGTCCCTACAGTTTGGCCATTTGTGACTTTTTGTGTTCCTAGCCATCTGTTGCATGAGGGAGCTTCATTGATGAAAATTAAGAGATGCATTAGTGTCTTCTTTATCCCTTATTCTATGTTCCATAAGCCTTGGGTGTAGAGGTTGCATTGTAGATTTGCCACTTAGATTTGGGCAACTCACAGAAAATGTGTGTGACCAGTTGTGGTACTATGGACCTGGTGCAAAAGATACTTCTTTGATGAGTGGTGACTGGGATATTTATCTGTAAATATAAGGATACATATTTTGCACATAGTAAGAAATCACTGTAGTCTAGGGATGTGACAATCTTGGGGTTTTCTCTAAGATCTATGACCTCTCTAGCCATGTGTATTTGGCTATGTTTATAGTACTACACATAAGTTTCTTCGTATTGAGTAGGCTTTTAGTCCAATTAGATGTCTTTTGATTGCCCCCAAGAAAAAAGTGCCATTACTGCACCAATGTCTTATGCTGTGCTGCCCATTGATGTGGTTATTTGGTCTTGAAGTTAGTATTGGACAGTTGACTGATGTTCTCTCTTAGCACCTTGCACAGTGCTTTCCAAAGCTATGACAGCTAGCCTTCAGGTGAAGTCACTTCTAGGTCAGTTCCAGCTCCATTGCTCCAAATCTTGGGTCCGAAGTATGTTCCATCTTCAGCAGTAGGGTCTTATCTTCAAGTTCCTGGAGGCAATCAAGGAATGTGGAAATAACCTGAGTAATTTTGGGAGTCTCTTGGACCACCCTGGCCAATAACTCAAATGAAGGTTTCTCCTGTCTGGCACTGTTTCTTGTTATGTAGCCTTTGGCTATATACATGGACTCATTTAGAGATATTGTATGTGTAATTTGTCCTTAGGTTGTTAGACTAACATGATTTCCTCTGGTTTTCTACCTAAACTAGATATTTACCCTCCCCTCACTCTCCCTGTCTAATTCTTCCATCATGAGTTCACCATTTAAAGTGCCCACTTTTCCCCCATTTCTCCCTTGGTAATACCAGTCTCCTATGGCCCCACCTCTCTTGAGCTCCTTCTTTCCTTTTATCCTCAACGTTCTTTTTATAACTTTCCCTCCCCACCCTGATTTAAATACCACCGTTTTATCCATTTATCCCCTAGTAGCACCTGTCTCCTATAATTCTCTCTTCAGGTTTCTTCTTTTTCTTTACCACTCTGGTTCCTTTTCATTATGTTTGTTCCTGCAGGATGCATACTCAGATACATCAAGATGCATACTCATATATAATAAGATTCATGCTAGGATCCAAATAGGAGGGAGAACATTCGATGGTCGTTTTTTGTTTGTTTGTTTGTTTTGTTTTGTTTGTTTGTTTTTTGAGTCTGTGTTACTTCACTTAGTAAAGCAGTTTTTAGTTCCATCCCTTTACTTGCAAATTTCATGATTTCATCTTTTTTTTTAATTGCTGAATAGAACTCCATTGTGTAAATGTACCACATTTTCATTATCCACTTGTCAGTTGAGGGACATTTAGGTTGTTTCCATCTCTTGGCTATTGTGAAAAGAG
The DNA here is from genome assembly GCF_000622305.1 of Nannospalax galili. Classification (NCBI taxonomy): domain Eukaryota; kingdom Metazoa; phylum Chordata; class Mammalia; order Rodentia; family Spalacidae; genus Nannospalax; species Nannospalax galili. The sequence continues at coordinate 6,190,100 of NW_008339923.1, forward strand.
GAGCAACAAACATGGATGTAGAAGAGTTCTTTGGTTATATGCCAAGGAGTGGAATAACTGGGCCAAATGGTAGGTTCATTTTTAGGTTTTTAAGAGTTCTCCACACTGCTTTCCATATGGGCTGTACGAGTTTGCAATCCTACCAGCAGTGAATGAGCATTCCCCTTTCTCCACATCCTCTATAGCATTTAGTATCATTTGTTCTCTTGATTTTAGCCAGCCTGACTGGTGTAAGATGAAATCTTAAGGTTTTAATTTGCATTTCCCTAATTACTAATGATGCTGAACACTTTTTAAGATGTTTCTTATTCATCTTTATTTCTTCTTTTGAGAACTCTCTGTTTAGATCTTTAGTCCATCTTTTAATTGGGTCATTTGTTTTCTTGACTTTATTTTTTGAGTTCTTCATATATTCTGGATGTTAAACCTCTGTCAGATGTGTCACTGATGAGAGTTTTTTTCCCACCCTGTGGGTTTTCTCTTCATTTTCTTATTTCTTTTTTTTTTTTCTGTACAGAAGCTTTTTAGTTTAATGAGGTCCCACTTGTTGATTGTTGACCTTAATTCTGAGCAACTGGTGTTTGATTTAGAAAGTCTTTTCCTATACCTATATCTTGCAGGTTATTGCCAATGTTTTCTTCTAATAGTTTCAGAGTTTCAGGTTTCACATTGAGGTCTTTGATTCATTTAGAGTTGACTTTGGAGTAAGATGAAAGGTAAAAGTCTAGTTTCATTCTTCTACAGGTGGAGATCCAGTTTTGCCAGCACCATTTGCTGAATATGCTGGTTTTCCTCCAGTGAGTGTTCTTAGCCCCTTTGTCAAATATCAGGTGGCTGAAATTTCATGAACTAATGTTTGGGTCTTCAATTATGTTCCATTGGTATATGGGTCTATTTTTGTGCCAGTACAATGCTGGTTTTGTGACTATAGCTTTGTAATACAGATTGAAATCTGGTATAGTAAATCCCCAGCATTGCTTTTTGTGCTCAGGGTTGCTTTGGCTATCTGGAGTTCTTTGTGCTTCCATACGAATTTTAGGTTGTTTTTCTTTTCTAATTCTGTGAAGAAAGTTATGGGGATTCTGATTGGAATTGCATTGAATCTATAAATGGTTTTTGGTAGAATGGTCATTTCACAATATTAATTCCTTCAATCCATGAGCAGAGGAGGTCCATCCATCTTCTGGTATCTTCCTTAATCTCTTTCTTTAAAGATTTAAAGTTTTCATTTCACAGATCTTTAATGCCTTTGGTCGGGTTTTTTTCTGAGATATTTTATTTTATTTTATTTTACTGATGCTTTTGTGAATGGGATTGTTTCCATGTACTCTTTCTCCAATTGCTTGTTATTGGTATATAGAAAGGCTACTAATTTTTATAGATTAATTTTATAACCTGCCACTTTACTGAAAGTGTTAATCATTTCTAGGAGTTTTCTGGTGGAACTTTTGGCATTTCTTAGGTATAATATCATATCATCTACAAAAAGGGATACTTTGATCTTTTCTTTTCCAATTATTACTCCTTTAGTTTCCTTCTCTTGTCTTACTGCTCTTGCAAGAGTTTCAAGCACTATGTTGAAAAGGAGTGTAGATAGTGGACAGCCTTGTCTGGTTCCTGATAATGGGAATGCTTCAAGGTTTTCTCCATTTAGAATGATGTTGGCTGTGGGTTTGTTTTATATAGCTTTAATTGTGGTAAGGTATGTTCCCTCCAGTCCAGTTCCCTCCAGAACTTTTAACATAAATGTATTTTGAATTTTGTCAAAGGCCTTCTCTGCATCTATTTAGATAATCACGTGGTTTTTGTCCATTTATATGATTGAGTCCATTTATGACATTTATTGATATATGCATATTGAAACATCCCTGCATCTCTGGAATAAAGCCTACTTGGTCATGGTGAATGATCTTTTTGATGTTGTCTGTATGAGGTTTGCAAATATTTTGTTGAGAATTTTTGCACCTGTCCTAGTTTGTTTCTCCATTGTCCTGTGACAAAATACTCTGACCAATACCAGCTTAGGGAGGAAAGGGTTTATTTTATCTTACATCTCCCGGGTCACAGTTTATCACTGAGAGAGCCCAAGGTAGGAACTCAGGGCAGGAACCTGGAAGCAGGAGCTGGAGCACAGGCCATGGAGGAACACTGCTTACTGGCTTGCTCCCTGGCCCCTGCTCAGCCTCTTTCTTATGCAACACAGGCCCACCTGCCCAGGGGTGGCACCATCCACAGTGGGCTGGGCCCTCCCACACCACACAGCAATCAAGAAGATGCCCCACAGACATGGCCACAGGCCAGCTCAATGGAGGAAATTCCCTAACTGAGGTGCCCTCAACCCAGGTGTGTCAAGTTGACACTAAAGCTATCCAACATAACACCTATGTTCATTAAACATTGGGTCTGTTGTTTACCTGGTTTGGGCATTAGAGTGATGCTGGCTTCATAGAAGGAATTTGGGAATTCTCCCTGTTTTTATCTTTTTGAATAATTTAAGTAGTATTGTATATAAATGTTTTTTAAATGTCTGGCAGAGTTCTGCTGTGAATCAATCTGGATCTGAGGTTTTTTTTTTTTTTTTAGTTGGGAGGTTTTGTATTACTGTTTCAATTTCCTTATATGTTATGGGTCTGTTTAAGCTGTTGATCTCCTCGTGGTTTAGTTTTGGTGATTCCAATGATTTTTAGATACATCCATTTCTTTTAGGTTTTCAGATTTAATAGTGTATAGGCTTCTAAAGTATTCCCTTATAATGTTCTGGAATTTTGTTGTTGTTGTTGTCTGTTGTGATGTTTCCCTTCTCATCTCTGATTTTGTTGATTTGGAGTTGCTCTTTCTTTCTTTTGGTTAACTGGGCTAAGGGTCTGTCTATCTTGTTTATCTTCTCAAAGAACCAGTTCTTAGAATCACTAATTTTTTAAATTGTTTTCTTTGTTTCTATTTCATTAATTTCTGCTCTGATTTTTGTTATTTTTTTCCTGCTGGGTTTGGGTTTCATTTGTTATTTACTTTCAAGAGTCTTGAGTTACAATATTAAGTCATTTATTTGTGTTCCTCCTGATTTTTTAATGTAGGCACTTAGAGCTATAAACTTCCCTCTTAGGACTGCTTTTAAAGTGTCCCAGAGGTTTTGTTGTGTTGGTTGTCCTTTTCATTTAATTCCAGTAAACTTATTTATTAATTTCTCAGGAGTGTGTTGTTTAATCTCCATGAGTTTACGTAATTATGAGGGCATCTTCCGTATTGATTTTTAAGATTTATTGCATTGTGGTCAGGGGAATTATCTCAATTTTTTTGTATTTGTTGAGGTTTATTTTGTGCTCTAGTATGTGGTTTATCTTGGAGAAAGTTCCATGGGGTGCTGAATAGAAAGTATATTCTTTGGTGCTTGGGTGGAATATTCGCTAGATACCTGATAGGCCAATTTCACGTATGGAAGTGTTTAATTCAGATCTCTCTCTATTCTTTGTCCAGTTGACATGTCTAATGGACATAGTAGAGTACTGGAGTCCCCTACTATTACTGAATCGGGATTAATAATCTGTATCTTAAAGTCCCAAGTACTGTTTTTATGAATTTGGGTGCACAAAACTTTGGTGCATATATGTTCATGATTGTAATATCTTCTTGGTTAATCGTTTCTTTGATCAGAAGGAAGTGACCATCTTGTTCTCTTCTAAGTAGTTTCAGTTTGAAGTCTATTTGTCAGATATTAGAATTGCATCTCTTGCTTTTATCTTAGTGCCATTTGCTTAGAATATTTTTTTCCCTCTTTTCACCTTAAGGTAGTGCCTGTCCTTGAAGGTGAGATAGGTTTCTTTCAGACAACAAAAAGATGGCTTTTGTTTCTTAATTCATTTAACTAGCCTGATTCTTTTGAATAGGGAGTTCAGTTCATTGATATTTAAGTTATTATTGAAAGATGTGCATTGGTGCCCATCCTTTTAATTTCTGTTTGTATTCTTGGTCTAACTTTGTGTTTCCACAGTTGTGGCTTCATTTAGTTTCTTTCTGTTGCCCCTTGGGTATACTCTTTCCTTCTTCAGATCTTTGTATTTCTTAAAGAATTCTCTGAAAGGCTGGTTTTGTGGACATGAATTCTTTCAACCTATTCTTCATGTTTTGAAAGATTTTTCTTTCTCCTTCAACTATGATAGACACTTTTTCTGGGTAAAATATTCTGGGTTGGCATCTATCATCATTTAGAACTGGGAATACTTTGGGCCAGGCTTCCTCCTAAGTTCTGGGTACAGGTACAGCACAATTTGGGAAGCTTGTTAGAAGCTGGATTCATGCAATCTCAGGAAGTCTGCCAAAGTCTGGGCCCTTACTAAAGAGCAGGGAAGACTAGCCCTGTAGCAGTGGGTGGGGCTGGACTTGGTCCTAATGTAGGGGGATGGGCCTGGCATAATTTGGAGAGCTCACCAACATATGGAGCTAAGAGGGTAGTCCAGGGATCTGGGGTGCAAAGAGGAAAAGGGGCCTGTGCCTAAGGCTAGAAGGAGAACAGGATATGGGGTCCAGGAGATTGGATTTGTTCAGGCTGTAGAGGAGTCAAAGTGGAGTGAGCAGGATCAGACTTATCAGGGAAGAAGGCTGGTCTGAGGAATTCAAGGCAAGTTGGGAGTGGGGACAGCCAGAGAAGGCTCTTAGAAACTAGACTGAAAAATTGAGCTGGTCTGCATGCTGGGGATGAGGACATAATGGTGGGCCTGGACTAAGAGGGTAGTCCAGAGATCTGGGGTGTTCAGAGCAAAAGCCGGCCTGTACCCAAGACAAGAAGGTGAACAGGATGTGGGGGTGATAGATGACTCTTACTTAGTTCATGATTTACATTAGGACTCAGTCTTTGGATTCCACAGTCCATGGAATTTGATACCTGTGTGATAACATGTCTATATTACAGGAAAATTCTTAGCAATGTAGATCTCCTTCTTGCTCTGCCACCCCTGGAGACCACTGTTTTGCTGATTCCAGAGTTCTGTCTTTCTTGCATGCCTTGATGTCAGAATCACACAGTGTGAGTCCTTTCAGCCCCGCTTCTGGCACTCAGCCATCTTCACTTAAGATTCCACCATGTTTGCCAATGGTTTCGAAGCTCATCTGTTATTGGAAAAGATAGACTTGATTCATTTATAAATTGACTCTAAGAAGTGCCTTTCTATGACTCAGAATTGAGGCAGAATAATGGAGAAGAATGATATATTTGTCTGTAGCAAATAAAACCTTAAAAATATATAGATCAGACAGGAGTGGCTCAGCAGTTAAGAGAACATACTGCTCTTGCATAGGACCTGAGTTTGGGTCCCAGCAGCTTCATGACTCCGAACCTCCTGGAACTCCAGCTCCAGGCATATCTGATGCCTTTGACTTCTGCAGGAACATGCACTCCCAGGCTGAGGAGATAGCTCAGTCAGTAACATACTTACCACCTAAGCAAGAAGACCTAACTTTGAATCCTCAGCACACAAGCAAAAGCCAGGCATGCCTGCAATACCAGTGCTTGGGTGGGGGTGTGGAGACAGGAGGATCTGGGCTTGTTGGCCAACCAGTCTAGCAGAATTGGCAAGCCATAGATTCAATGAGAGATCCTTTCTCAAAAATTTAAAAAAAGGATGGAGCGAGATGATGACATTTGAAGTGGCCTGTCTAACCCATGCGTAGGCATGCGCGCGTGCACACACACACACACACACAAATAAATAAATAAATAAATAAATAAATAAATAAATAAATAATAAAAGTGACCCACTTCTGAATTGCTGGTTTATGATTTCCTATGTTGTGAAATTTAATGCAATCCTCATTTTGTGTATTCTCTTCATTCCCTTTCTTTTCCCTCCCCTCCTCCCTCTCTTCTTCCTGCCTTTCCACGTTTCTACCCTCTCCTCTTCTTCCTTCCTCCCTTTCTTCCTCCTTCAGCCTCTCCCCTCCTTCTCTCTTTGTCTTTTTCATTTTTGGCACAACTTCTGGAGGAGAAAACCATGACTCTCCAGGATCAGGAGTGTGTGTCTTACCCAGCTGTCCCTTGGTGCACATCCACCATATGAAAACTTATAAGACTTTTCTAATTTTCATCCTAAAATTCTTATATAAGCTAGTGTGGCATTTGAAGCTCTCTTTTAAAGTAAATCTGTAAACACTTATTGTTATATGTGTGTGCATGTATGTGGGCATGTGCCTGTCATGGTTCACATGTGGAGGTCAGAAGACAACTTGCAGAAGTTTAGTTTCTCCTTCTGACATGCAGATTCTGGGACTTGAACTTAGGCTTGGTGGAAAGCACTTTTGCCTGTGTGGCCATCTCACTGGACCCAAGCTCACTTATTATATATATATTTTTCATCCTTAGTCAACTATTGTGTTAGGAAGTAATTAAGATGGTTTCTATGGTTAGAACAGTTTGGCTTTCACTATTTTTTCTTCCATTTCTAATTTTAAAATAAAAACAAGTTATCGTAAGATGGACCCAGTAAAACATGACATTTACATCCATCAGACAAAACCTACAAAGGGTCCGACACATAAGTCTTCATAAGAAGACTAATTAATTTGACTGATTAATATACCTGTAGTTTGACTATGAGGTCAGTTTCTTGACATTGTCTGAAAAGATTTTTCACAGTCTAGCTATGACTTTTTATTACTGTTTTAACCTGATTAGAATAAACAGAATGTGTGCCACTCCCAGTGGACAGAGTACATAGACTTGAATAAATTTAATCAAAAAACCTGAAGGTGACTTATTATTCAATGCAGGATGGAAAGATTAGCAAAGCTTAAGACAGCAACAGTAAAGATTGATTCTTGTTCCCAGTAAATACATTTATTCAAAATACCTTAAAATTTTTTGTTTTATTTAGTATTTTAATTTTATGAGTGTTTTGCCTGCATGTGTGTACGTGAACCTGTCATGCAATGCCTGCAGAGACCAGAAGATGGCGTTGGACCCCCAGAACTGGACTTATGGACAGTTTAATCCCCCAGAATTGGAGTTATGGATGGTTGTTAACCTCCATGTGATTTCTGGGAACTGAACTTGGGTCCTTTTCAAGAGCAGCCACTGCTCTTAACCACCAAACCATCTCTCTAGCCCCCAAAAGCCTTTAATATCATCATCATAATCATCATCATCACCACTACCACCATCATCACTATTTTTTTATTTTTGTGACAAGGTTTCACTCAGTAGCTCAGGTTGACTTGGAACTCACTGTATAGCTCAGGTTAACCTAAGCTCACAACAACCTCCTGTCTCAAACTCCTGGGTGTTAGGATTAAAGGCATGAGCCAGCATGCTGAACTTTAAGATAAACTTAAAAGTATAATGGACTCTGACTTGTTTTCAACTACTAATTATTGTAACTTCCTTGTTATTTATATTGAAGTGTTAGACTAAGTGTCCAATTTATTTTTTTCTGCACACACTTATTGATTATATATTAGTAATAGTTTATTTTCTTTCTATTTTACAAGGGTCTTACTGAGCTACACCCTCAGACCAGACTAGTTGCATTTTAGCTTATTATTTTACTTTGTCACTCAGTAGGCCCAACAGCCTTGTCTAAGCTGGAGGCACTGAGTTCTGCCATCTGCTCAGAAGTTTCTCAGCTTCTCCTGAACATGTAGCAGCGAGGTAGCTCCCTGGGGCCACTGGCCACATTGAAATGCCATGCTCTCCTGCTTTGTTCTGCCCCAGTCCTAGCTGTCATTCTTTGGAATTGGATTGTTTGGCCTTTCTACTGAAACCGGCGCTCTGCCCACCCCCCCATTGTAAACCATGA